>NC_063349.1:22945767-23082308 GCF_021869965.1 Rhincodon typus | reverse complement strand
TTAGCAGTTTTCCAATCCCATGGTACTTCTCCAGAATCCAACGATTTTTTCGGAAAATTACAACCATCTGCTATCTCTGTAGCTACTTGTTTTGGATCCTAGGGTGTAAGCCATCAGGGCCAGGGAACTTATTCGTATTTAGCCCCATTAGTTTGCCTAATACTACTTCTGTAACGATGGTAATGGTACTTAATTCTTCCCGGTATTCTTTGGTATTAATAGAATACTTGACATATCTTCCATCATTGAGACAAATGCAAAATCTTCTGCCATTTCCTCCATCTCAAAAATCACCTTCCCTATGGGCCTATGTTCACTTTGACCTTTCCCTTCCTTTTAATATATTTAAAGAAGCTCTTATCATCAGTTTTTATAATCCTTGCTCTTGTCCCTTGTAATTGATTTTCACTACCTTTTTTAGTCCTCCTTTGCTAGATTCAGAATTTATCTCTGTCTCAGGGCTATCACTGACTTTGGCCTCTGTATATGTTTTATCTTTCAATTTAATACTCTCCTTAACTTCCTTGGTTAGGCATGGTTGGTTTATCCCTCTCTTAGATTCTTTCCTCTTTACCAGAATGCATTTTTGCAGAATGTCAAGCATTACCTCCTTAAATGTCTGCCAGTGCTTCCTTACTGTCATTCCTGTTAACACGGTCCTCACTTCATTGTAATTCCTTTTATTCAAGTTAAATACAGTTGTTTCCAACCTAAGTTTCTCACTCTTGAACTAAATACTAAATTCTATCAAGTTATGATCGCTACTTCCTCAGCGATCTTTTACTTGGAGGTTACACATTAAACCTACCTCATTATACATTACCTGATCCAAGATAGCCTGCTGCCTGGTTGGGTATATGACATATTACTCTAGAAACTATCCCTAATGTAGTCCATGAATTTGTCGTCATAGCCACCTTTTCCAATCTGATTAAACCAATCAACATGAAGATTAAAATCACCCATAAATATTGAACTTCAATAGTAACCATCCCAGCACACATGAATGAAGCTCCGTGCGAACACTATTTAAAAGGGCAACAACACACTGTAGCAACACGGAACTACGCCAAGAGGAGGAGGAATACCTCTTCCAAGTGTTCAAGGATAATGAATATCCAAAGAACTGGTCAGGAGATGCCTACAGAAACAGCATCAGAAAGATTCTACACGCCCCGACACACTCATCACACTACCCTACATCAGAAACACATCAGAACTCACCACAAGACTTCTACGACCGCTGGGCATCATAGTGGCACACAAACCCACATCAACCCTACGACAAGTGCTCACCTGAACTAAAGAACCACTCCCCGCCATGGACAGGACCAATGTCATCTACAAGATCCCTTGCAGAGACTGCGCGAAACACTACATCGGACAAACAGGAAGGAAACTAACAACAAGAGTACATGAACACCAACTGGCTACAAAAAGACACGACCAATACTCACTCATTTCAATCCACATGGACAAGGAGAACCACCGCTTCGACTGAGACAACACCAAGATCCTGGGACAGGCTAGGCAGAGACAAGCACGAGAATTCCTGGAAGCCTGGCACTCCACGAAGCAGGCTATTAATAAACACATTGAACTCGACCCCATATACATTCCACTACGGAGGAAACCCGGAAGTGAGGCAATCCATCGCAACGGACCCCAGAGTTTAAAAACCAGGCGGGAAAACACACCGACGCTTCATCAGAGGCTGCACTGAGGATGTTACCAAGCATGGTAACGAAACGTCTGCGGAACAACAAACCAGCTCGGCGAGCCAACCAACCTCAACACCCACGTCCCGAGCTACAGATCTAATCCAAAACCTTATTGCTCTATTGTTTTTACATGCTCCTATTATTTGTTGATTTATAGCCTTTCCCACAGCGTGGCTACTGTTTGGCAGTCTGTACATTACTCCTACCAACATCTTGTCTCCCCTGCTGCTTTTCACCTCTGTCCAAATGGACTCTACATCATCCAAACCTAGATCATTTCTCAAAACTGCCCTCATTTCATTTCTTATTTACAGTGCTACCCCACCATCTTTTCTATCATTCCTGTGTCCCCGAAAGGTCAAATATCCTTAAGTTCCCAGTTTTGATCTCCGTGTAACCATGTTCCTGTAATGGCAAATTGATCATATTCATTTACCTCGATTTGCACCATAAGTTCAACTTCCTTATTCTGAATGCTTCATACATTAAAATACAAAACCTTTAAGCTCATTCTATTATTGAATCTCCCTATTCTTTTATGGTTCCTTGGTACAATATGACATTCAGACATAGGTATAAGATAACCTGGCCAGACATCTCTCTTTATTTACTGAGTTCTTAATTTGTTTTAGTTTAAATTTCCTGCTAGTATTTTAGTTTGTAATTTGTAAATATTTCTCCAATTTACCTTCAATCTGAAGGTGACCTATAATGGATAGTCAAATTAGCAGCTATTATCAATTAATGAACTTGGGGTTTTCTTGTGATCTCACTCTTTGTTTTAAGCTGGCCCTCGATTCTGTGCTTCAGTTTATCCTGTTTAACAAAATCCTTACTATCTATGAAGCAAAAAGGCAAGCAAATAGCATCTCTTCCACTCTACACCAAGTGACCTGTGCTGCTCTAAAATCCACAAACTGTGCTCCCTCAGGATGTGATCTCTTCTTCCTGACCACCAGCATGGCTTCCCTCCTCCAATTATCCAGTCATTCCATTTTGTTCTCATGCTATCACTGAGGGTTTGTTTAGAGAAACATCTAAATGGTTCAACGAGGCTGATTAAATCGCTAAGAATCATAATAACGGCACTCTTTAATGATCCAACTTTAGCAATAAAAATCATTGACAAAGTGCAATATAATCCAGATAAGAAGACTTTTTTTTCTTTATGTAATCCACGTGATCAGAACTCCACACTTTCCTCTGCATAATTTTAAGCCTCTTGCATCTAATCTTTTTCACGAAATGACTACTCCTTTTGGAAACTGCTGTTTCAAGATGCCTTTCTCTTGAATGGCACCAATGGCTTAAGTGTTATTCTTTCAGACATGCAAAGTAGTGAATCTACTATTTTCATGGTCGATTGGCTTCACCTAAACTGTGTTCTCTCCAACTTTGCTGACTATTTGACTGGCTGGCATATCAAAATTCATGGGAGTTTCATTCATGCTCCTAACTACAGGAAGGGTTTGAAGACTTTAGGGAGGGTGTAAAAAAGGCTTACTGGGACATTGCCTGGATTGGAGTGTATTAGCTATAAGGAGAGATTGGAAAAACCTGGATTGTTTTCACTAGACAGCCAGAGGCTAAGGGTCGACCTGATTGAAGTATATAAAATTATGAGAGGCATGGATAGGGTAGATAGTCGGAGCCTTTTTCCCAGGGTGGAAATGTCAAATACAAGGGGGCATAGGTTTAAGGTGAGAGGGGGAAAGCTGAAAGAAGAAGTGCGATGCAGGTAGTTTTTTTTTTAAAAACAGAGGGTGGTAGGTGCCTGGAACGCATGACCAGGGGAAGTGGTAGAAGCAGATACAATAGCAATGTTTAAGATGCATATAGACAGACACATGAACAGGCAGGGAATAAAGGGATACAGACTATGTGCAGACAAATGCGATTAATTTAGAACGGCATCATGGTCAGCACAGATACAGTGGGCTGAAGGGCCTGTTCCTGTGCTGTACTGTTCTATGTTCTAACATGAACAATTTGCATCTATTTGTTTGGCAACATACAATAAACTGTTCATATGCAATAAACTTGTCAAATTCTACTTGGAAACTGCTGTGTCCTGGTCCTCTATCACAGGACAAAATTGATCCTCTCCATAATCCTGATATACCACTCTCGTGGCTGTTCTGAATTCTGCAATGCCTAACTTCTTTTTGTTGCTTGTTGCAAGGCATAGATTTGGATAGATCCACAAGAAACAGAACTCATTCTGGCAATTTTTATCGGTGTAATTTGAAACCTCATTTTGAAACCACAGCCACATGCTCAGCTTCTTTTCAGCTTGCAGATTTGTTTCTAGGCATCTTCCCAGGCTCTGTAGAGAGCTTCCTCCAATCCCTAACATTCTTCACCAATATTCTGAATTCTCCAGCTGCTGCACAATTTCAGCCAGTTGAAGTTTGAACTGAACTTCGTATCTGCTGCTCTTTTTGATGCCGTATCATTACGCTGGAAGAGAGCAGCGGAATGCAGTGTGCACCTGTCAGGCAGTAATCCTGACAGACCATGGAGATGCACAGACAGGAGGACAGACAGGTGTGCTATTCTATCATTTTATAAATGTGTAGGTTTTTACCAGGGCAAATTCTGACTTTACTGGCCAGTGGGTGGTATGTTCGGAGCGTGGAGTTTTTGACCAAAGTCATTTGTTTAATTTTACGACATTGCCATTGCCTCTCCCATCTAACAAGTAGTAGCCATAGTGGTAACATCACTAAGTTTGCATTACTGCAACCCCAGGCTGACACTCTGAAGACACAGATTCAAATCCAACCACAGCAGATGGTGAAATCTGAATTCAATAAAAATCTGGAACTAAAAAAGGTCACCTAATAGTGACTGTATAACCATGGTCAATTGTTGGAAAAGCCAATCCGGTTCGCTAATGTTTTAAGGAAGGAAATCTGTTAACCTTGCCTGATCTGTGGATTGACAGCAATATGGTTGATTTAAGAGGGAAGCAATGGCCTAGTGGTATTATCGCTGGACTGTTAACCAGAAACCCAGATAAAGTTCTGGGGATGTGGGTTCAAATCCCGCCACAGCAGATGGTGGGATTTGAATTCAATAAAATATCTGGAATTAAAAATCTGATGGTCGGAAAAACCTATCCGGTTCACTAATGTCCGTTAGGGGAAGAAACTGCCGTCCTTACCTCGTCTGGCCTATATGTGACTCCAGACCCACAGCAATGTGATTGACTCTGAACTGCCTTCTGGGATGGACAATTAGAGATGGGCAAGAAATATGGCCTGGTCAGCAACACCCTCATCCCATGAATGAATAAAGAATAACTAGGGATGGGGAATAAATGCTGGCCTAGCTGGTGACACCCATGTCCAATGAACAAAAGAAAAATACTGTACTATAAAAAACTAAATTAAGGCACCTCCTCTTAAACTACCATCTCCCTACTTCCCAAACCCTCCCAACAAAACAATTTCATAATTACATTTTGGTGATATTTTTGTCAAATTAATTTTCTTCAAGAATATACTTGAATGGCAGGAGTTCACCGATTACATTGCTGTCAAGCCCAGACCTGAACTACTGTAAATAAAACTAGATTCCAGTGATTTCAGCAGGGATTACATTTCAACTTACAGATGATACAAAACACCCACTATGGATAAACTGTTCCATTTAACATTTGGGAAAAAATTTGCCAAAGTTTTAAATTGTAACACATAAATCCAATCGAAAAGTAGCTGGGGAGAAATGATGCATGGATTCTTTCCCCCAAAATTTATTAAACAAAAATGCCAAGAATAATCTTGGGGCACAATTCCACCTCCCCATCCCCAAACCAAAGTGGAAAACAGCTGCTTCTTCCTGAAAAAAAAATCAGGATCCTGATTATTTTTATTGGGATTTTACAATCAGCAAGTGAGTGGAGCTTGCAGAGTGCATACCTTGTGCAACTATTCCAAAACTTCAATTAAGGTAATTTTCAAGAAAAGCAAATACTTAATTTCAGTGGAGCAAAAATACTGAGCCTGATATTTAGATGGCAACTAAATTCTACAACCCATGAAAGAAGAAAAACCTCCCCCTGTTTACATCATAAGCTAGTCAAACTCTTGTTAAAAACTTAGCATGCTTTAAGTTACATTTGTAACACTAAGTTTACAATCACAGAGAAAGGCATTAGCATGGAAAAAGTGCAAGTTTTCTGGGCCCAATCAGGCAACATATTTGGAGTCAAAGAACCATAGGTTTAATTTAGACACCACTGCTGCCTCTCAGCATTCACCTTTGGGGCAAGTGTCAATTCATTGAATAATTTTTTCAAAGCAAATCTCGAAGCATAAACAAATCTTGACTATTAGTTATTCACAAGCATGTTTTGGTACCCTGAGAAAATATACACTTCAACAGATTTCACATAATTGATTAATACTAGTTAGGGGATGTATATGTTGCCCTTATTCAATAAATAGTATGGATAAATAATGCAATAATTTTAGAACAACCAACCATTCTTAAAAATAAATATCAAATGTTAATATAAAGCAAGGAACTCAGCTGCCAAAAGCTTTAAAAGAAAAAGCAAATTTAACCAAAATTGCAATGTGTACAACAGTTGCATGCCTGGTCACAATTTTACCACAGAACAACATTACTAAACAAAGTTTTCCAGACAGACAAAACAAAAAACCTTTTTTTTGCATTAAAAACGTGAGATGTGAACACCGCTGGCTAGGATAGCATTTATGGATCATCTTTAATTGCCGCCTGAGAAGGTGGTAGTAAGCTGACCTGTTGAACTGCTGCAGTCCTTAGGGTGTGGGTACACAAGAGAGCTCCAGGTCTTTGACGCAACAACAGTGATGCTGATTTCATTCTACATCAGCTTGATGTGTATTATTCAAGCATACAGACCAAAAGGTTCTTAAAGTTGGATCCATTTTGTGCCGAGCTCTTAATTGCAGGAGCAGTTGGAAGTATTCCCTCCACTGATCCCGTAGATAGTGCTCCCTAACATGGTGGGACGAAGATAAATCAAAGCAGGATTAATCTCTAATGTGATCCTCACCAAGATACAGAAATGTAGCAGTGCATCTGGGCTTGGTCCTAGCTAATAGTGGTTTGCTCATTGGTTCTGGTCCTAGCGAACAGTGAGGTACGGGGTTGCGGGGGGGGGGTTGATTTTTGGAATCATACTTCAGTCACTAACCAGAGAAAAGGGCTGCAGTTAAAAATGCCAAGACTACCTGCAGTCTGCCAATAGAGGATGGGCTCCTCTTCACATAGGAAAGCTCTTGCTCATGGTTGGAGGGAGATGCCACCAGAACTGATGTAAGCTTTCTAGAATATCTCTGCAGTATATGAAAAGATCTGATTGAAAGGAAATAAAGTCAGCCTATATCAGGATCTAGATTGGAAGTGGCAGAGGAAAAGAAAGGAAAATTCTAGATTACTTACTGCTTATTAGTTGTTGTTATTCAAATTAATCTAAACTAGGACAAGAGATGGTACTTATGAAAACAATTAAAGGACAGAGTTCAAATGTGTACATACTATAAAGAATTGGATAGTTAGTCTTTGTTTTTTATATAAAGTTTTTCTAGAAGCTGTAACCACTTATGTCAAAATTGCTAACATGTCCATCAATGACATATTGCATGAAAATATAACACATGGGAGTTCCATAGCAAAACAAATAAATTAATTTGATGACTGTGGGTAGCAGGAATTTATTTTGAAGGCTGTCTGTCAGATAAAGGCCTGAGCAACAATAATCTTTACAGATTCATGGCTATCAAAATAACCATGCCTGGGTGTTCATGTGGATCAGATATAGATCGGTTAAGTTTGATAGCATTGCAGCTGCAAGTGATAGTAGATAACAGTCAAAAGTTATTAACATTTTAAGCTTACATTAAGTTCGTTGTTCAGAAGGACATAATGCATCTTGTGCCATTGGGATTATAGAATCTACTTTTGTGATCCATAAATTATTAGTGCACTGCATTCTTCCATGGTAGAACAGGTTCGAGGGGCTGAATGGCCTACTCCTGGGCCTATGTTCTAAAGAATACTGTGACAATAACCTATGGGAAATCAGAAGACAGCTAAAACGCTGGCTGAAGACATTTATCTTAAAAGGTCATTGTTCAAGTTGAGGACACAAGTAGGAAGAAAGGGAACCTAGACGCTTAGCACAATTGGTCAAGTTTCACCACTGGACTGAAGGCCGGTGCAGCATGGGGCAGATTTGAAACTACATAAACACCAAGCCACAAAATTAAGTATAGGTCTGAAAATGAAAATTATGGAGTTGTTGCATTGTGCCAAAAGAATGTCAACCACAATAAACCAAAGAACTGCAGATGCTGAAGACTGAAAAGATCAACCAAGGTCAGCAAGGATGAAAACAAACAAACTACGCAGGATGAGACATATACACTGGCTTTCTGAAAAAAGTTTTACATTTGTGTAAGTTGATACTCGAAAGAGTAATGAGGCCGGCTTTTAGTTACATGGATGTAGTGAAGTCAATCATAGTGCAATAGTGGAATCAAGTGTACTCCATAGACTCCAAGTTTGCCAAGAAGTCCATACTATTTGTGAGCACCCGAGTCAATTCCCAGGAAAGACAGCAAGAGAGTGAGCTTGTGGCTAGCACAATTTCTGTAGCAGTCAAACAGATGTGTTATTCATAGCAATTATAAATACAAGAGTGCAAAATCCTCTCAAAATTTGCTTCTTAGCATTGGAATAATTTTCTAAAACATTTATAACAATCCTGATGACTGACTTTCAAGAGAATTCATCTCAAACTTGTCTGTTGAAAGAAATTTGAACTAGCAAACTTAAAAGAACAACTTGCATTTCTAGGATGCCTTTTAATACGTCAATTTGGGCACCCACTCATTGTGCCTACTTTCTGACACCTGTCATTCAACCTATTTTCCACTCATATTCAGTAATCTGCCCTTAATTCCATGAGCTTCTACCTTAGGTAGCAATCTTTTTTGTGAGATTTTTATCAAATGCCTTACCCAGAGGTTGGTGGGAATCTAGAATGCAGTGTCTAGAAAGGCAGTAGCAGTGGGAAACCTTTGAAAAGTATGAGGATGAGCACTTGAAATGTCATAACATTTGAGTCATGTGCTGGAAAGTAGATTAGTATAGACAGATTGGTGCAGACTCGATGGACCAGTGAGCTCTTCTGAGTACTGTATGACCCTATGACTCAACCTGACAAGAACTATCACTTGGCAAAGGAATCATTAGGAGTTATTAGCGCCATAGTTAGAGGTTTTCAGAACAGCATTAAGAAAGAGGAAGCAAGACATAGTTGGGAACAGAATTCTGAAATGGAGGGCAAGACTGCAAGAAGAAGAAAACAGCCAACAATGGCAAAGGGAATGGGAATGCACAAAGCAGTCTTACAACAGTACTGTCTTTTCCCAAATCCAGGAACTGAACTAAGGTTGACTTGGACTTAATATTAAAATTATTTTTCTTATCAATGCCTTTTGTCATGAACATAGGCACTGTTGTATAAAAAAATACAACTGATAATAAGTGACTATTCTATTCTATGATGAAATGCAAAAATAAAAGGCAGTGATGTGTTTGCAGCAGGTTGAGCATCAAGGCCCCATTACCTAATAAGTTTCAAATGATTTTTAAATTTAAAATTATAAATTGCCATCTTCAAGACAAAAGTCTGCCACACACCAAACTCTTGTGGCACCATTCACATTGTTTAAAGATGGCATGCAGCTTTGTGCAGCTGAGTTGAGGTCAGCAGTTTTCTGTGTTTAATTCTGTACAAGAATGGTAAGCAGGAGAATGCAGCTTACTGGAGACTCAGATGCAGCAGGTATAAGTTAGTGGTGGAGGCGAAGGGAATATGTGGTGTGGAGGCATGCAACAGAGATGAAAGACAGAACAGAAGGTGTGGTCAGGAGCCTGGAGGAGGCTCCTCCAGGGGAACAGCTGTCCCAGGATGTGGTGGGAAGTGCATTGTGAGCAGTCAAGATAAGAAAAGCAGGGGCCTAAGGACAATGTTAGTACTATCTACGTCTGTGAATGTCTAGGTGTTAGCTGAATCCACCTAACACATTTCAATTATTCCTACAGAGAGCAATCATGGACAATGTCCTTTACAGTGCACAGAAGTGAGGCCAATGAGATTGCAAGATCAGTCATATTACACAGGGTTGCAAGTACAACACTGGACTCTAACACGAACATTCAATAAGGACCAAATGTAATGTCATTTCTTCCACAATAACGTCCCTACATCTCCTGCAGCCATCAACGTATGCCAACCACAAGGTGCACCTGTACAATTAGCAATTTAACTAAGTTAGTCTCAACAAATAACAATGATGGACATATTAAACAAGTGAAGCCAATATAAAGTGAAATATTTACAAGGTACATTTTATTTGTTGGAAACAACTACGCCACCTTTGTGCTCTCAAGTCTTAGGCTAATGGAAATGTGGTTTGGGCAGGAAAGTTGTGGCCATGACGCAGAGTCTCCATGTTTGAAAGAGAGGGTCTTTTGATTGTACACTCATAGCTGCAGCATCGTCAACTGACAGTGGATTTCACCACTGGAAACTTTCCTTCACCATAGAATTATAGATGTCTCTCATGCATGCCTTTGATACTTTAAATTTTAATTATAATCATGTGGGAAACTTGGGAATAGAGTGGTGGGGTGGGGGAGCACTCCAGCACTGCTGTGAAGAATGTCACGCCACTGAAGATTCCACACATCTGACGCTTGAAAGCAGCCCAAGGCTGCAGAAATGTAACAGAACATAAAAGTAACTTGAAAATAAAACACCACAACTTATGTACATGCTGTCCATGAAACTTTTTTTAACTATCGATTGCTGACTTACTAAAAATACTCACCATAATTAAAAATGTCAAGACCTTGATTCCAACATCTTACTTGTTAATGAAAGAGAAACAGCAATAGGGTCCAAACCTGAAGTGTAAAGTCTGCCTGTTCCCACAGCTGACTTAATAGCCGCTCTCTGGTTTGGGTACTTTCTGTTTTCAATAAATGCATGTCTCGTCCCAATTCCAAATGCCCACAACCTCTCACACTGAGGAAACTGGCTTACACAATGCAATAAAGTCTTTTAGGTTGATAAATTACAGTCACTCAAGTGACATAATAAAAGTGTGGATTTAGAAGACTTGCATTTATATTGCACTTTGTGTGACCACTGGATGGCACAGTGTTTTAAACTGCTGTTGTTGTTGTAGTAACGTAGGAGACCTTTAAAAATGTGAAACACTTCTAAAAATAATTTACATATACTGCTTCTCCCTAAGCTTTGGAGACTACCCAAGTTAACTAACTGGAAGAGGTACTAGAATACACTATAACTCAACATTAAAAATAACATTCCAACAATTTAAAAATCAGTGGGATGGATGGTTGAAGACATTTTGTGCAAATCAGCTTTAAAGGAAAAGGAGTGGGAAAAGTACAACTGACATTTATCAATAGTACAATTACTGTACTTAAAGAGATGGAACTTAGAGACTAGCACAAAACCACCTGATAAACTGGTTGTAGTGATTGTAACAAAGTTAGCCAGGTTGACTTCAGAATATGATTGGGGCAGTTAACTTGGTCCAGTCATGGAGCCCTGGCTGACAGATAAACAGGACTGTCAAAGGTGCTGTTCACTCTGAGAGCTGGCTCTGAGGAACCTGGATCAGTATCAAGGACTCTCCGTGTCTAAATAAAGGGTGACTGTGGAGTTATTTCACCGGGTCATCAACCTTGTGCATTAACTCCTGCTCATTTACATCTGCTGCCTGACCTGCTGAGTATTTTTCAGCATTCTGACACTTTTTTCTGGGTCTCAGCATCCACGGTGCTTTGCTCTTGAAAGAAAAATATTTATTGGAGAGCCTTCGCTTCAATGCTAAAACTGTGGGGAACTCATTACTTTTCCCCACGTCCCGCTCTCAGACCTTTTTCTTTTGCACTGGTCAAAATTCACAAGTCCATTTTCTGGAGCGATTCTCCCGATCGAGTTAAAAAGACCTGTCCAACAAATCGCAGGTTTACCTGCAGAGAGAGAGAGGTGCGCCTCCAGCTGGCGGACAGGGAGCGGTACATCTGCATTGCCCATTGTACAGGACGCGAGAAACTAGCAGCAACGTGGGCGCCAAGTCCCCGAGACCCTTCACCAGGACCCACCTCAACAAAGTAAAATCCAAGCCAAGAAAAGCAGAACAGAAAGCATAGGATGTTTGTTAATTTCCCCCCAACACAGGGGATCTGCCCTCGCACAATTTCAATTACTACATTTTTTTTTAAATGTAGCTATCCAGTCTAATATAAAAACGCCATTTATGGTTAGCCAGTTGTTATAGTCCTACTTTACCTCGATGGGGCTTGAAGGCGCCTCTCCTCCACTCACTGGAAGCTACGAACTCCAGGTAAGCTGCCCAAACTCCGAGCGCCACAATCACAACAAACATCAGCACGGTGAAATGTTTCCGAATCTTCTTGATAGGAATGAGGAACACCATCCTGTACATGACCGATATTAAATAAATAATCTGTATAAATTAAACAGGCTCTCTCTGCTGCCTTTGTTCCCTTACTGTACGGGCGGCGGAGGCGCTCCTTGGCTCAGCCCCCTAGCTCCAACTCATTGTAACAAAGTGACGGCCCGCATGGTGGGGGGGAGTCGCGGGGGGGAGAGATGCAGCAGCTCCTCCTTCCCCACTCACACTCACTGCCTCTGCATCCACTCCGTGCTATATTTCTTTTCGAAAGGCAAGGAGTTCTAGAGACAGTATTTCCGAATCTCTGACACAGACCGACGTCCTTCACTTCTTGCCGCAGCCTGCAGGGGGTTAGGGGTATTAGAAGTCACTGCCTTCGTTGTAAAGCGCCAACGTTTAAAAAGGTAATACCCAATGATCCGGCTTGAAGCCTTTCTGCTCCTATGATGCTGCTTGGCCTGCTGTGTTCATCCAGCCCTGCACCTTGTTGTCTCGGATTCTCCAGCATCTGCAGTTCCTACTATCTCCAATTAACATCGGGCCGATCTGTTCAGTGAAACTCACCCGCTTACTACACTAACGCTCCCAGTCTTACACTCCCCATGTTTTGACTGTTACCTTGCTGTTTCAAACAACAATCATTATTTGTAAATAGTAATTTTTTTACTTGCAATAAACCTCGAAAGCGAAAGTAAGAGTTACGTTGATCTGTTCTGTCGTCTTTTTTTAACGATCCATCGTTTTGACATAATTTCAGTTGCAGTGCTCCTCCCCCTACTTTACACCAAGTTACTCTGACATAATTTCAGTGGTTCAAATAAGTGGTATTCAGTGTTAAAGAGTGTGCAACATTGTATTTGTATTTGCATATCTGGAATCCTGGGTTAACATAAATACCATAAAATAATAGTTACAATTAATTACAATCATTTGTTGGTCGGCGTGGGGTGTGAGGAATGGTGTTGAATGTGTCTCCTCCATCCATTTAGAAGCCACAATGTTCGACCCTGAAATCACCATACAAAACAGTATAGAGCTCAGTGTTTATATGTGTAAAATAAATGTACTTTCCCAAATCCTCCACTGTCTGTAATCATTTTGCTTCCGTCTGTTCGCCTGTTAAGTAGTTAACCCTGTGTACAAGTCAATCACTAGATCCTAACTCACCTTTCTGCAGGACAGCCTTCCCCCCAATACACCTTAAGCCTGGGAGCCATAGATTTGGCATACAACTGATCATGGCAAGTGCTACTAGTTGTGGGTTGATTAAATGTCAAACAGTAATGTGCTGCCCTCTCACAACCAAATATTCCTACTAATCCAGCCTAATACAGAAAAAGGTAATCAATGACTCATTTCTTCCGGCAAACACTCTCCTCATTCCTTTCCAATCTCACTTCTAATGCCAAATGCAATCGTGCTCATTCATGGAACTACCTTTGCTGCTTCCATCCAGCCCTGCATTATTTAAATACTTTCACTCTGTGAGGATTTCAAACAGCCACAAGAAGTAGGTGTTTAAGAAGAATATGTGACACAATTTCGCTGCTATGAAAGGAGAATATCTTGATAGTTTCCATAGTGTGATTTATCTCCCTACTGGAAAATGATTACAACTGTAATTTATCTGACATCAAAGGGAAGTTCTTTCCCTTCTAAATCCATAGGATGAGCAGAGGCTTGATGTAAGTAAAGTCTTGAAGTTTTCAAGATCCCAGCTGCAATATCGCCAGGGCTTCAGGCTTTGTTGTTTTTCATCCACTTGATTGCTGGTGCAGTTCTCCCATTGATGGATCTCCACGCATGGACAGTATCAGCTGCCACTGTGGTTTCATGGTTGAGGAGTTGTCCAAAATGTTCTTTCCAGGTTTAACAGATGGGCATTGTCAGCCTTAAGATGAGAAACACAATCCTGTGAACAAGGAAAGACTTCGTTCAGGCCTGATAGAGCATTATTGGCTATCTCAGGCATTCTCTTCCAACCACTTGTTCTTCCAGTTTTGTCTTTCAGCATCAGCCTTGAGATGTTAGAATGGTGTTGACAATGCTCAAATCCAATTGTCTGTGCACAGAGGTCTGGTACAGTGGACTTTAGTTGATCCCATTGGTGTGCATTTGAGTTGGATATGTGAAAAAATTCCATATTGGTCCTGATCTGCACTTGGAATTCCTGTCTGTGGTCGCCCTGTTTTAGGGTTAAGAAAGTGATTTTTTTTTTGGAGTTTATGGTTTTTGCAATGTGTTGGTATTAGGTAGATATTCATCACTCATCGAATGTCAATGATCCAGCAGGCATAGATGGTCTAATACAGGCATCACTTAGATATTCGACCCAAACAATTCTCCAATTCAGGAGGTGCAAATCCTTTGACCTGTTATACCTCAATTTGCTTTGCATTTGCTCTGCTAGAAATATTATTATATTGATGCCATATTAATCACAGTTTGCCTACTTCCCGTGGCTGAGGAAATCCACCAGAGACAGTGTAACTTTAGACCCTCCAGAAGAATCTTTGGCATAGTCTTCTTGACAAATAAACCCAAAAATCATGTTGAGAACAACACCAGGAGCTGTCATTGCTTTCATCAAACTGACCAAAACATTTGATTCATTACATTTTGAGGCTTTATGGATTGTACTTCAAAGGTGTGGATGTCCAAGAAACTCCCCAATAATTCTGCAATTGCTTTATGATGATATAACTGAAACTATCTTGATTGAGAGATCTGAATTAGGTGCCTTCAAAATCCATACCAGTGTCAAGCAACACTGTGTGATATGATTTACAATCCACCTGACAATGGGTACACACCTTATCAAAGATCAGGTATCCTCTCCTGTCAGTATTAAATTCTTTCCAGATGCAAAACCCTTTCATCACAGTCCTGTCAGTGCCAAAATTAAGCTGGCCACCATAGATCCACATAATCTACAGTTTGCAGATGACAGCAGTGTTGTTGCCTACTATACACCAAATTTGCAAGGCACTCTTGATCTCTTCAACTCTCCATACAAGAGCCACAGTCTGTCTTTGAATGTTGGTAAGAAAAAAGTCATATATCAATTCACATCCTGTTCAGTCAGACATTCCAGATTCCATATACATTGAATGAGACAGTCTGGAATATGTCAAATACTTCCCATAATTTAGCAGTCACCTCTCTCATAAGGCCACCACTGGCAAGGCAATCCAACAGAAATCAGCAGGTAAAGTATAAGAACTTTTAAACAAGCTTGTCTGTGTTGGAGGACCAAAGCAGGAGTTCCAATCAGCCTGCAGCCACACCTTACACAGTTCATGCCATTTGTTGCAGCTTGCAAATTGCACTGCGGTCCAAACCCTGTGTGATAAGACCAAATTAGTATGTGCATTGACACATGAGACACTTTACAAAACACTTTGCACTGTTGGATTTTCAGGTTCCAGACACAAGGTTAGGCCCGTTGTCTCCTCTGGAAATGTAACATTGAACACTGCATTTGATGTGATTTTTGTCATTGCAACTTTATATGAAATCTCTTTTATAATCACTAGATTTATCATTTTTGTGTAATTTTCTTCCAGTGGATTTGTAGTGATGTCATAACTGCTTAGCTTATATTGGTATTTAATTGATAATTTACGTGAATGGGTAAAACTACAGAAAATGGAGTTTAAGATATAATTAATTAATGCATTTATTAATGTATTTATGCATTAATGTAGACATCCACTTTAGACAGAAAAGATATAGAACAGACCATTTGCTAAATGACGAAAAGCTAGAGACAATGGCGGTCCAATGAGACTCAAGTATTTAGCTACAGACATTATTAAAATGTCATGAGCAAGTGGGGAAAATAATCAAAAAGGCTAATGGAATAATGAACCTTAAATCTAGAGGGCTAGGATACAAGACAGTGAAAGTCATGTTTCAGCTATATAA
This sequence comes from Rhincodon typus, assembly GCF_021869965.1. Taxonomy (NCBI): domain Eukaryota; kingdom Metazoa; phylum Chordata; class Chondrichthyes; order Orectolobiformes; family Rhincodontidae; genus Rhincodon; species Rhincodon typus. The sequence continues at coordinate 23,066,143 of NC_063349.1, read as the reverse complement.
AGCTTTGATTAGACCAAATCCAGAACAAATGCAAGCAGTTCAAACTGAGCACCACAGCTTAGGAAGAATGACCTTGGGGGAATGCAGCATTGGAGATCATGGTTTTGATATTACGATTGATCACAACACAGTTATGCATATGTTCACAGATTCCAAAGTCAACTTGAAGTACCATCATCTAACAACAAACAGTTTTGTAGTGTACACTTGACTGTGACAATAGTGACCTGCCCATGACAGTCTTCATGTTATTAAATTTCATTAGTCACATGACACCAGGATATAGTCCAACAGGTTTGTTTGAAATCATAAGCTTTCAGAGCACTGCTTCTTTGTCGGATGAGGTCCTGGCATTTCATTGGCATCTCTAGAGAAGAATTGGCTTTCCCAGCAAGCTGTGTGTGGTGCTTTGATTTGTTTTGACACAACCATTCCCTCGAAGCTTAAATTATGAGGAGAGATTACACAAATGAAGGTTGTATTCCTTGGAATTTAGTAGGTTAAGAGGTGATTTGATCTATAGTTCTAAGATATTAACTGGAACTAATAGGCTAGATAGATCAAGACTATTTCTGCCAGATTGGAGAATCTAGGCAAGGGAGCAGAGTCTAAACATTAGAGACAGACCTTTCAGGAGTAAGATTAAGAAATACTTCTACACACAAAGAGTGTTGGAAGTTTGTAACTCTCTTCTGAAAGCAACAATCATGCTGGATCAATCTTAATTGTAAATCTGAGATTGATAGATGCTTTTGATACAAAGCTAAGAAAGAATATAGGCAATGGCAGTTATGTGAAGTTAGATTACAGAACAGTCATGATTTCATAAAGTGACAAAACTGATTCAAGGAGCTGAGTGGTCTTCTCCTGTTCCAATGTTCATTTATTACTTCAGTTACTAAGATGCCATTCAGAGTATAAGTTGTTGCTTATTCTTCTTATATTGCAGTTTGAGCACCAGTCTCAACAATTCATACTCTGTTTGTTGTGTAAACTCAGAACACCTGATTATAGCTGCTCATAAGGTAACAGCTGGATCATGAGTTACCAGTCTCGCAGCTGTCAGTTTTATAAATCTTTCCTTTGTTTTCAGTTGCCTCCATGGTTTAATTCTATCTTTGTAAACTACTCCAACACTACAACCTCTGAGATATCTGGACTCTTCCTACTCTACTTGTACAACTTGAATTTTCACATGTCCACCCAGTGACAGCTGTGCCTTAAACTACCATGTATAAACTCCAGAATTTCCTGCTGAAAAAATCTCTTCCTCTCCATTTCTTTGTTCTCCTTAAAGAAACTCCATAAAGCCTATCTCACCAATGCTTACATGGCTGTTGTTTGAAAGTGCACTTGTGAAGAACATTAGGACTTTAAATAGCACCTGGAACCAAAGAAGACATTGCATTGTTGTTGTAAGTATTCCAAACAGGCGTCGCATCCTTTATGTTTGAGATTATTTCACATTAGTTACTATTATCATCACCGTTTATCATATTTTTCATTCAGTTGATGAAAGTGGCCACTTTGAATTACTGCAGCCTTATTGTTTCAGAAAATAAATTATGTGTATACAGGTTATAAAGTTAATTCAATTATTAAACATCTTCGATTGCTGGTAATTGCAGTGGCTGAGTAGCACAATGTCATGGAGATTAGGATCATGCACGGTACTCGACTGCAATGAGGAATATTTCACCTATCCTCATCACTCCCAGGATAGGAAGAAGGATGGTGTATCTTTACCATATCCAATAAGAATATACAGCTCCAGGGGATAAGAAAGAAGGGCAACTCATGATGCTGTTATAATACTCCTCTACATTTATAAAATATTGGGGTCGGTTCCCAGATCATGCATTCCTTTTGTAATTCATTCTTGGGATATGAATGCTTCTGACAAGACTAGAGTTTTATTGTTCAACCTTATTGCCCTTGAGAAGGCAGTGGTGAGCCACAATCCTGAACCCCTGCAGCCCATGGGTGGCAAATATACCCAGTGTTCCACTGTTCCAGGATTTTGATCCAGTGACAGTGAAGGAACACACATACAATCCCAAGTCAGGATGCTATGTCACTTGGAGAGAAACTTCAAGTGACACAGTATCCTGACTTGGGACTGTATCTCTGTTGAAGGTGGCAGTGTTGCCATGCAAATGTGGCCTTTGTCTTCTAGATGGCATTGGTCACTGTTTTTAAAGGTGCTATCAAAGGAACATTTTGTCAATGGTGCATTCTGCTGCCCCTCTGCAACGGTGGTGTGAGGGTGTATGTTTAAGATGGTGAAAGGGATGCCAATCAAAAGGGCTGTTTGTCCTGGATGATGTGGAATAGCTTACGTAACATCCTGTCACAATCCTGACTGGTATTTTGCAGATGGTGGACTGACTTTGGAGAGTCAGGAGGTGAGTTATTCCTGGAGAATTTTCATCCTCTTACCTATTATGATTAGTTTCTGGTTGGTGGTGACCCCCTTGGATGTTGATGGTGGGATATTCAGCAATGGTAATGTTTTGAATGCCAAGGGGATTAATTAGATTCTCTTGTTGGAGATGGTCTTTGATTGTTTCTTATGTAGTACACATGATACTTGCTGCTAATCTACCCATACCTGAATGTTGGCTGGATCTTGCTACATCTAGGCTGCTTCAGCATCTGTGGAATTATGAATAGTGCTGAACATTGTGTGATCATCAGCGAACATCCCTAATTCTGAAGTTATGATGGAGGGAAAATCATTGATGAAGCAGATGAAGATGGTTGGACCTTGAATGCTGCCCTGAGAAACTCAGCAATGCCCTGTGACCTCCAACAACCAGAACCATCCTCCTTTACGCTAAGTATTACTTCAGCAGCAGAAAGTTTTCCTCCTAATTCCCACAGATTCCATTTTGCTGGGGCTGTTTGCAACAGAGGAACAGGAGTAGGCCATTCTGCCCATCAATGCTGCTCTACCATTCAACAAGATCATATCTGATCGTTTATCTCAGTGCCATTTTCCACACTATCCCTATATCCTTTAATATCTAGAAATTTATAGATTTGAGTCTTGAATATACCCAATGACTATGCCTCCATAACCCTGCTTCACCCTCTTTGAGTGAAGAAACCCCTCCCTATGTCAAATTAAATGGCCTACCTCTTATTCTGAGGTTGTGCCCATTGGTTCTAAACATCTAAGTGAAGGAAAACATCCTTTCTGCATCTGCTTGATTGAATTTTGTATGGTTCAATGAAATCACTTCACATTCTTTTAAATTCTCAAGGATATACGTCCAGGCTCATCAGTCGTTTCTCAAGTTGTGGCATCCATGTGATTAAATGATGTGAAGGACAGTCACTATCCCCTCCCCTCTGTTCATGTTGGATCAATGCAGTAATGAAATTTGTAACTGAGTGGCTCCAGCCCATCCAAATTGACCATCTGACTATTTAATAGATCTATCAATGAATCATAACTCCAACCATTGATTTTCCACTGTTAAAAACTCAATAACTCTTTATAAATCCAGCTGTAAAAGCAAATATATTTGCATAACCTTGGTTAAGAATACATCACAGAATCACAGAATTGTTACAGAGCAGAAGGAGGCCATTCAGTAGATTGGCTGTGCACCAGCTCTTTGAATGAGCAGTTCATCCAGTACCACTCCATCATCTTTTCCCCACAAGCCTGCACAGTCTTCCTTTTCAGATAATGTTTCAATTTCCTCTTGAATGATTGAGCTAGCTCCACACCCCTAAGGCAGTGCATTCCTGATCCTAACCTTGCTACATGAAAAAGCTTCTGATGATGCCATCGCTTCTCTTGCCAGTTCTGCTAAAATGCAAAACTACTTGCATTCCTGAAAAAGAAGCAGCACATGAAAGACAGAGCTAAATAATCCCACAGCCATCAATCTCGGCCTACTGCTAAAGTCTCCAGCATTGCAGATGCCAGTCTTCAACCAATCTGATTCACTTCACATGTTAACAAGGCACTGAATCATATCGAGGTCTGGGTCCTGATGATACTTTGGCAATAGTACTGAAGGGTTGTGCTCCACAGTCAGCTGCTCCCCTAGCCAAGCAGTTCCTGTACAGTTACAGCAGTTAGCATTAACATAGCAATGTAGATATTTTCTCAGTTCATGCAGTCCACGAAAAGCAGGATAACTCAAAAAGTATCAGCCTATTTTAATTCATCAGCAAGGTTATGTGGAGAGCTGTTGACTATGGTATTAATTAGAATCTGTTCAGCAATGCATTACTCAATGATGCTCAGTTTGGATTCTTCCAAGTCCAGTCAATACTCGACCTCATTATAGCCTTAGTCCTAATGTGGACAAAGGAGCTGAAAAGCAGAGGTGAGGTGAGAGTGACTGCCCTTAAAATCAAGGCAGTATTTGATTAAATATGGCATTAAGGAGCTTGAACAAAACAGATGTCAGGAATCATGGGAGAACTTACTGCTGGTTGGAGTCATACAGAGCAGAAGATGGTTATGACTGTTGGAGGTCAATCAATCCCAGGACATTGCAGCAAGAGTTCTTCACTGTAATGTTCTCGGCCCAACCATCTTTGGCTGTTTTATCAATGATCTTCATTTCATCATCAATTCACAAGTGGCGATGTTGACTACTGATTTCACAATGTGCAACAACAGTTATGACTCCTTAGATACTGAGACAGCTCGTGTCCATGTGCAGTAAGGGCTGGACAATTTTCAAGCATGGGCTTAGTAAGTAATATTCACCTCATACAAGTGCAAACAATGACCATCTCTAATAAAAGAGGATTTCATTGCCCCCTGATGTTCAATGGCATCACCATCACTAATTTTCCAACTATTAACATCTCGGAGGTTATTATTTCCCAGACTGGACCAGCCATATAAATACTGTGGCTGCAACAGTAGGTCAGAGGTTGGGAATTCTGCAATGGGTAACTCACTTCCTGACTAACAGTAAGAATTTAAGATTTTGGAGCAGAATTAGGCCATTCAGCCCATTGAGTCTGCTCTGCCATTCAATCATAGCTGGTCTGTTTCTCGACCCCATTTTCCTGCCTTCTCCCTTATCAATGTCTCTTAACAATTCTCAATGTCTATCTACCATCTGCAAACTACAAGACCTGAATGAGTGCAACTCTAACAATACTCAAGAAGCTCAATCCCATCCAGTACAAAGCGGCCTTCTCGATTTGTGTCCCATCCACCACCTTAAACATCATTATCTATCACCAACACACAGTAGTAGAGTATTTACCATCTACACCAGTGTTTGCAAAACATTTTCCTACTGTGATCCCAGTTCAAAGTTTGAAAATTGTTTTGACTTCGCTGTGAGAACAGTTGAGCAAGCATGGGGTGGGGAAAGGGAACTGTGAGAAAGGACAAGGGTTGGGGAGGGAGTCATTCTGTGCTTGGGAGATGATGGAGAAGGCGATATAGCTAAACTTCAGGATTTCTTTAAGAACCTACGTTTTCACTGCTTTATTTTAGTGCAGGAATCAGACTCAAAGATCAGACAGTTACACCATACCCATCATTTTAAAAAATAGTGAGACTTTAAAAGATCTTCACTGCTGTTAACACTCAGTCAAAGCTCCATGGCAACCATTGCTGCCTTGGCGCTCATGACACCAAAATCTCATCTTGCAACCCCCAATGATGGTCATGGTCCACAGTTTGGGAAGCCCTGACCTACAAGATACACTGTAACAACTTACCATGGTTCCTCTGCAGCTCTATCTAAACTCACAACCTCTACGACCTAGATGGACAAGAACATCGGAACACCATGCTATCTTGAAACTGTTGGTGTTCCTTCATTGTTGCTGGATGAAAATTCTGGACCTCCCTTCCTAACAGCATTGTGGATGAACCCATCTGCAGTGTTCTAGATTGCAGTCCATCACCACCTTCTCAAGGAAAATTAGGAATAGGCAATAAATGCTGGCCTAGCCAGTGAAGCCCATGTCCAAGGAATGAGTGAAAAGAAATTACATAAAATCTGTTACAGAGACAGTGGGAACGGCCGATGCTGGAGAGTCTGAGATAACAAGGTGTGGAGCTGGATGAACACAGCAGGCCAAGCAGCATCAGAGAAGCAGGAAAGCTGATGTTTCGACCCTTCTGAAGAATTTATGAAGAAGGGTCCAGACCCGAAACGTCAGCCTTCCTGCTCCTCTGATGCTGCCTGGCCTGCTGTGTTCATCCAGCTCCGTACCTTGTTATCTACATAAAATCTGGGCTGCCTTGTTATCCCTCCTTCCACAAATCAACAGATTTTGCATGTCTATTCAGTCCTGATCCCCTGAAGATTTTAAATACCCCTATAAATCTCTTCTGCAAGAAAAACAGTCCCAATTTCTCCAATTTACATATGCAACTGAAGTTCTTCATCATCGAGTACAACTGAACACCAGGTGGAATCTTGCAGCTAGCTCTGGGCACAAGTAGTCATTCCCAGCACAGTTCCCACAACATTTCAGCTGCCCACAGACAATAAATCTACAACAGATCAAAGTGGTATTTAGGCAAAAAGCTACACTCAAGGGAATAATTATAAACTTAGCAAGACAAGGGAGGGCATAACGTACCACCCCACCAACCTCCGGATCCAACGCATCATCCTCCGACACTTCCGCCATCTGCAATCCAACCCCACCACCACCATTTTTTCCTCCCCACCCTTATCTGCTTTCCGGAGGGACCACTCTCTCCGTGACTCCCTTGTCCACTCCACACTCCCATCCATCCCCCACCACACCCGACACTTTTCCCTGCAACCGCAGGAAGTGCTACACCTGCCCCCACACCTCCCCCCTCACCCCCATCCCAGGCCCCAAGAAGACTTTCCACATCAAGCAGATGTTCACCTGCACATCTGCTAATATGATATACTGCATCTGCTGTTCCCGTTGTGGCCTCCTCTACATCGGGGAAACCAAGCGGAGGCTTGGGGACTGCTTTGCAGAACATCTGCGCTCAGTTCGCAATAAACAACTGCACCGCCCAGTCGCGAACCATTTCAACTTCCCCTCCCATTCCTCAGACGACATGTCAATCCTGGGCCTCCTGCAGTGCCACAATGATGCCACCCGAAGGTTGCAGGAACAGCAATTCATATTCCACTTGGGAACCCTGCAGCCCAATGGTATCAATGTGGATTTCACAAGCTTCAAAATCTCCCCTCCCCCTACCGCATCCCAAAACCAGCCCAGCTCGTCCCCGCCTCCCTAACCTGTTCTTCCTCCCACCTATCCCCTCCTCCCACCTCAAGCCTCACCCCCATCTCCTACCTACTAACCTCATCCCGCCCCCTTGACCTGTCCATCCTCCCTAGACTGACCTATCTCCTCCCTAACTCCCCACCTACACTCACATTTACTGGCTCCATCCCCGCCTCTTTGACCTGTCTGTCTCCTCTCCACCTATCTTCTCCTCTTTCCATCTTCTATCTGCCTCCCCCTCTCTCCCTATTTATTTCAGAACCCTCTTCCCCTCCCCCATTTCTGAAGAAGGGTCTAGGCCCGAAACGTCAGCCTTCCTGCTCCTCTGATGCTGCTTGGCCTGCTGTGTTCATCCAGCTCTACACCTTGTTATCTCAGGGCATCATGCAATGATTTCATCACTTAGATCCCTACAGCAATTTTAAACTTAACAATGAAAAGGGAACTATTGAACAAAGAGGAGAGGTAGCGCCAGAAATAGAAATTTAGAAAGATAACAAAACAACGGAAAGAATGACAGAGATTAAAAGTGAATGGCTAGTGGTTCAAACTAGAATATAGCAGGCAAGTTATACACCCTGCTTCCTAGGCCCAATGTCATCAATTTTGGCTCTGTCGATTGCTTGTATGAGCTCTTTCCAACCAGGAATTGCCACTTCCAAAAGACAAATTGTCTACCTTCTTACTGTTTGGTTTCCTAGGCTGCATTTATTTATTTTCTGTTCTTTACTGCCTGGTTATCCATGATCCCACTACGTAGCTCTGCTTTAGCTGGCTGTGAGGTGGTAGCCTCATTCTCTCACCTAGGCTGGAGACAGTCTGTACCTCTCAGGAATGTACAAGACTATATAATCAAAGTCCTAGTTATTTATGATCAGCAAATACTATGAGCAAGAACAACTTCTCACGTTGGTCTCCTAGCAACCAGATTTCTTACTGGATAAGGGTCACTACTTGAACTGCAAGTTGCAGCTAATGAAAACCTCAGCATTTTGTCTTTAGGCTTCCTTTGTTCACAACACTAAAATCAAGACACAACCACTATTTTATCTCCTCCATAATAATCTATCAATAAAATGTCTCTATGACTAAAACCTGCTTGGCCAGAAAATCACCTGTCGTAAAATAATTCAGCTGAAAACCATTTTCCTGAAGTTATCTATTTGATATATACCGTTCACACCTGACGCCTGGGAGGCTAAACACTATTAATATGTAGCATTATAGAATAAACATAAGATTGCTGAAAAAACACATTTTATCAAAGTTTTTTGTATTTTGCTCACCAGAATATTTGCAAGAGTGCCAATGTAAAAGAGAAATACCATTTTGCACTCTGTGAGAAGAGAGTGGTGATTAGTTGACAGTTAGACTTGAGAGAATGCATCAGTTCAATGATGACTGACAGTAATCTGCCAAATGTATTTAACTTTAAATCAAGCAGTTGACTCTGATTGGTCAAAGCATTACTCTGAAAAGTAAACAGAGAATAGCTGATGCCTACCTTGTTATGTTGAAGCAGACACAATCTGTGTGCATTTCCCTTCTGTCTGCAAAGCACAACGCCCTCTGTATTCATATATGTAGCTTCCGGAACATGCAAACGCACCACAGCATTAGCCCAATTGACAATCATAAATTGGTTTTCAGCATAATTCTTAACACCCTGGTGATTATTTAACAAATGTTATCCAATCACAGTCACTGTTGGACATGTGTTTTGTATTTTGCAAGTATGGATTGGTTGGGTACAGACAGTACCTTACCTGTTGCAGGCAGATGAAGGGGAATGCCATTTAGTAGGCTCTGCCAGTCTTTGGGACATACAATCTACATTCCTGATATCACACTGACACTGAAATTCATATAGCACATTGCACATTTGTGTGATCAAACTCTTCTAACAATCAGAGCCCACTTCCCAACCTATCAGTGCTCTGTTCTCAAACAGTATTAAATGTTATTTACCATTTACATGGTTATTTCTTATGAATGTCCTGTTGAATGCAAGACAAAAAGCTTCAACAAGCCTTATTTCAGCTTTACTCAAATTCAACAACTCTTTCGTTTGATAGTACTTACAACAACAGCATCTCTGCTGGTACAGTATTAAAATATCTATTTAATGTACTGCAGTCTTCAAGCAAACCACAACTTTTTAACTTGGATGAATTGAACCAAGTTGACACCTTTGATCAGCTATCCCTACAAATTGTCTATACATTACTTCTTTCAATTTTAAGATGGTCTGACACCAAGTAATCCCAGCATCACCTTTATGTCTGGCATATGATTACCATTAATAATTCTACACTGTAATTCATAAACAAATTATCCAGAAATTCATAAGGTCCTCTTACTTACACTTGATTCTGAGTTGAGGGTGTATGATGTCAGGAATATTTTTCTTACTTTGGAAATACGTTTATTAAAGAATCAAGTTTGATTATCAGAAGGATCATTTGACCTTGGATCAATCAAAAATGAAATGCTGTCTGTATAAAATGCACTGATTCCCTAAAATCTCTGAAGAATAATTTCAATAATTTGAAATGAAGACTGTGCTATAATGTCATTCATGTGAGCTAACGATCATTGGGAACCTAGAAACGTCATTGCATCAAGCTCCATGGACTGAATCTTTTTTTTTTGGCTAAGTGCCAGTTTATTTAATTTCACGTAGGGTTTCTCTCCCCAATCTGAGCGAGTTTTCTCTCCGCATCTTACCAAACTCTATCTCACTAACTACCTAGCCCATAACTACGGTGCCCCTCTTGTCCAATTGTGGCCCCATTTTACCACTCACCATACCCAGAACATCTTACCACTGCCAGGCTATCCCAGGATGGGCCAGCACTCTGGCACCAGTGCCATCATTAGAAGGCTAATTTGTATCCCGATCAGCACTGTCAGTTTGGAACTGAATGCACAGAACTGACTTTTGCCCTAGAAGTGGCAGAGTTGAAGTGGCATATTGTGCCCTGCTTTGCGCAAAGGGATCTGGAGGTCCTGCTGGAAAGAGTGGTGCAAAGGTAGGACCATCCCCTTCCCTCAGGAATGAAAATGACACCAGACCTTGCCAGCCTGGCCTGAAGTTACACTGTGCCCCCTGGGTCAGTGCTTTCCCTGCATCTGGAGCAATGAATGCCAAGTTAAGGAGAATTGACTTTTTTCACTCTGCCAGCATTGGTGCCACCATCTTCTCTCCAACACCTCACACTCATTCTATCTCTGCCACTGTACCTACCTCCCTCCAAGGCCTGTGCACTGCGACTCTCACTATTGCCCCCACTCACTCTCTACTGCCCACCCCAACCCTGACATCACTTACCCTAAATGCATTTTGTACTACCGACTCATTCACTTGGGACATCTCCATGGTCTATTGAACCAAAAGTAACAGCACCCACTTTCATCTCCCTTAATACCTGCCTCTCTCTCATTCCAGGAGGAAAACAGGAGTCCATGGAGGGGAGATTGATTTCTGTGGTGTGCACACAACGTTCTGTAATTTCTTACAGTCCTGGGCAGAGCAGTTGTTGTATCAGGCTGTTATGCACCCAGACAGTCTACTTTCTATGGTGCATCTGTAAAAGTTGGTGAGGGTCCTTATGGACATGCCAAATTTCCTGAGCTGCCTGAGGAAGAAGAGGCGTTGTTGTGCCTTGTTGACTGTCACATCTACGTGGGAAGTCCAGGACAGGTTGTTGATTATCGTCACTCCTAGGAACTTGACAGGTACAGTTACAACATTTAAAAGACATTTGGATAAGAATACGAATAGAAAAGGTTTGGAGAGATATGGGCCAATGCAGGCAGGTGGGATTAATTTGGTTTGGGAATATGGTTGGCATGGACTGGTTGGATCAAAGGGTCTATGGTATATGACTATGACTCTATGAATATTATTTCTATTGATCAAAGATGACACACAGTACTCAATTCAATTATTTAGATGTTGATCCAGAAATTCTAAAAGATCCAGATAGTACAAATATGGTTGAGAGTGTCAAGTTCCTACCGTTAAGCCAATTTTGTATCCAATTGGTAAGATCACCCTCAATTCTATGTGATCTGACTTTACTAATTAGATTACCAAGCCGAAGGCTTTACTAAGGTCCATGCAGACAACATCTACTTCTCTGTCCTCGTCAATGTTTTTGGTTACATCCTCAAAAAACTCAATCAAATTTGTGAGGCACGACTTCCCACGCACAAAGCCATGCTGACTATCCCTAATCAGTCCTTGCCTCTCCAAATGCATGTAACTCCTATCTCTCAGGATCTCCTCCAACCACTGATGTCAAACTCACAAGTCTATAGTTCCCAGGTTTCTTCTTACAGCCTTTCTTAAATAACGGCACATTAGCCACCCTCCAGTCCTCGGGCACTTCACCCGTGGCTGGAGATGATACAAATATCTGCTAGGGGCCCTGCAATTTCTTCCCTAACTTCCCATAATGTCCTAAGATACACTTCATCAGGTCCTGGAGATTTATCCACCTTTATGTTTTTTTAAGACCTTCAGCATTTCCTCTTCCGTAGTGTGGACTGTTTTCAAGAAATCAATGTTTATTTCCCCAAGTTCCTTAGCCTCTATTTCTTTCTCCACAGTAAAAACTGACACAAAATATTCATTTAAGTATCTCTCCCATCTCTTGTGATACAACACATGGACAAGATTGTTAATCTTTAAGGGGCCCTATTCTCTCCCTATTTTCTTTTTTGCTCTTAATGTACCTGTAGAATCTCTTTGGATTATCCTTAACCTTACCTGCCAAGCTATTTCATATCTCTTTTTGCCCCCCTGATTTCCCTCTTAAGAATGCCCATTATATCCTTCAAGAGATTCACTTGATCCCTGTTGTATATACTTAAAATATGACACCTTCTTATTCTTGACCAGAGCTCCATTATCTTTAATCATCCATTGTTCCCTATTCTCACCAGTCTTACCCTTCATTCTCACAGGAACACACCGCCTCTGAATTCACATCATCTCACTTCTGAAAGCCTCCCATTTGCCAGTCATTCCTTTACCTGCGAACAGTCTGCTCCAATCAAGTCCAGAAAGTTCCTGTCTCATACCATCAAAATTTGCCTTACTCCAGTTAAGAACTTTAATTTTTATACAAGGCCTATCCTTTTCCATAACTATTTTAAAACTAATAGAATTATGATCACTGGTGCCAAAGTGCTCCCCCACCAACACTTCAGTCACTTGCCCTGCCTTTTGCCCCAAAAGAAAGTCAAGTTTTGCTCCTTCTCTGGTAGGTGCATCTACATATTGATACAGAAAATTTTTGAACACATTTAACAAACTCGTCACCATCCAAGCCCTTAACACTCTGGCAGTCCCAGTCTATTTTTGGAAAGTTAATATCCTCTACTATTACAACCCTATTATTCTTACATATATCCAAGATCTCTCTACATATTTGTTCCTCAATTTCCCTCTGACAATTTGGGGCCTATAGTACAATCTCATCAAGGTGATCGTCCCCTTCTTAGTTCTGAGTTCCACTCATACAGCTTCACTGAACGATCCCTCAGAAATATCCCAAGTGCAACATAGCATAAGATTCGTTCTTCGTGCCCACGATCTGGCTGCCACTTCTGTTTACCTCTGAGAGACTATCTTGCTCAACAATACCCAAAATGGAAAATCTATTTGAGACAGGAATAGCCACAGGAGACTCCTGAACTACCTTCTTACCTTACCTGACAGTCACCCATCTACCTGACTGAACCTGCAGCGTAATCACTTCTTCAAAGGAAGGATATTATTAAATTGGAGAGGGTTCAGAAAAGATTTACCAGGATGTTGCTGGAAACCAAGGGTTTGAGATATAAAAATAGCCTGGAAAGACTGGGCCTTTCTTCACTGGAGTGTAAGGGGTTGAAGAGAGATCTTATTGAGGTTTATAACATCATGAGGGGCATAGATAAGGTGAATAGCAAAGATCTTTTCTTTATGGTGAGTAAGTTCAAAACATGGGGGCATATTTTTAAGGTGAGAGGAGAAAGGTTTAAAAGGAACCTGAGGGACAACTTTTTCACACAAAAGTTGTTCGTGTGTGAAATGGACTGCTAGAGGAAGCAATAGATGCAGGTACAGTTACAACATATAAAAGACATTTGGACAGGTACATGAATAGGAAATATTTAGAGCGATATGGGCCAAGACCAGGCCGATGGGGCTAGTTTAGTTTGGTAAACTTGGCCGGCATGTGCAAGTTGGTCCAAAGGGTCTGTTTCCATCATGTATGATTCTGTGACCTCCGTGGGTTCTGTGAAGAATTTCTTCCTTCATTGCCATTAATTAAAGGCTGGAGGATCATCTACTCTGGTTAAATGCTTCTTCAGTCATCATACTTCTGTAACAGTTCATTGCGTGGATTATGTTTTAACCAAACTTCTTGACAGAATTTCTTGACCTGGATGCATTCTATGCCTGTCTTTTGTGCTTCTCTGATTTCTTGTGACCTTGTCACTGAAGGCTGCTAAAGAATTTATTATGACTGACACAAATGTTTCTACCTCTGAAATAAAACTATAAATAAATAAATCTTGCGCTTCAGGTTCATCTGCTGTAGCTTTAGACAATGTGTCAGTTCAGATCTGAGGTATTCCTGATGTGCACTGTTGATGCTATTGACGGCCCACAGCACCTCATGGTTGCCCAGCCTTGAGTTGCTAGATCTGTTCAAAGTCTGGTCCATTTAGCACAGTGATAGTGCCACACAGCATGATGGAATGTATTCTCCATGTGAACGTAGGACTTTGGTCTCCACAAGGACTGTGCAGCAATTATCTTACCAATACTGTTGATCAGTAGTACTGCTGCCAATCTACTCTTGGTGATGTACAATGAAATCCCCCACTCAGAGTACATTTTTCACCCTTGTCACCGTCAATGCTTCCTCCAAGTTTTGTTCAACATGGAGAAGTACTGATTCATCAGCTGAGGGAGGACAGTACATGGTAGTCAGCAGGAGGTTTTCTTGCCCATGTTTAACTTGATGCCATGAGATTTCATGGTGTCCAGTCAATGTTGAGGATTGTCCCAGAGTAACTCCCTCCTGACTGTATACCACTGTGTCATCATCTTTGCTGTGTTAGTCCTGCCAATGGGACAGGACATATCTAGATGTCTTGATGGTGGTGTATGGGACACTATCTGTAAGGTATGATTTCGTGAGTATGACTATGTCAGGCTGTTGCTTGACTAGTCTTTGAGACAGCTCTTCTAATTTTGGCACTAGCCAACAGATGTCACTAAAGAGGCCTTTGCATGATCGACCTAGGCACCTATATGTTTTATGGATTATGTTTATGTGGATTATGTTTTAACCAAACTTCTTGACAGAGCTGTTTCTACTGTTGTCTTTTCCGGTGCCTAGGTTGATGACAGGTTATCTGTCCGGTTTCACTTCTTTGCTGAGACTTTTTAGCAATTGATATAACTGAGTGGATTGCTAGGCCATTTCAGAGGGCAGTTCAGAGCCAACCACATTACTTTAGGTTTGGCATGAGATATAGGCCTGACCAGGTGATGATGGCAGATTTCCTTCCCTGAAGGACATTAGTGAACCAGATGGGTTTTTCCAACAATGGTTTCATGGTTGTCAGTAGATTCACAATTTCATATATTTTATTGAATTCAAATTCAACTATCTGCTGTGGCGGGATTCAAACTCAGGTCTCCAGAACATTAGCTGAGTTTCTGGATTAATAGGCTGGCAGTAATATGTCTAGGCCATCACCTCCCCTTTTTAAAGTAATTTCTCATTTATCTTCTCATAAATATTCCATAGCTACCATTGACCTTTTCTCAAACAATATCTTAATGGTTTGGTGATTGCTGCCACCTTTGGAATGAACTTCCCTACCTAACTGACCATTGCCAAAAATCTCTGGACAGCATTGAAATTCTGTTATTTTGGAAAGTTTCCTTCGCTTTAATTTTCAATTATCTATCCTTCTCCCTCTCTGTTGTATGATCGGTCCCAATATCTAATATTTATTCTTGTAAATTTGTTTATCTTGCTTAATATGAGACTTGCGTTCTGTAATGCATTCAGAACACCGCAGAGTCTGCGGTCATGCTCCTGAATTGTAACATCCTTGGCGTAATCATGGTCATCGATATGACAAATTGCTCCAGTTATCCCTCCTAGTGTGTAACATTGGAACTGATGACATGATAAAAACAAGCTGATTAAAACAGAATTGTTCAAAAGATGTGATAAAAGTTGTACATGTCGTTTAGGGGGATTGCGAGAAGCTGCTGTGGGTGTCTGGCTTATCGAAGAACATGCTATTGTCAAGTTTTGTTAGCTGCTAATCTCTAAAGACATTGAACGAACTTGTTTTTGAATTTCTTTATCAATTGTGTCAAGTCTACACATAGCCTGAGTTCACCTTTCAATTATAAACCCTTGATACCACATGGTTGGCTCTGTGACCAGTGATATTACTCCTTTGTGTTTCATTCTGTCAAGTTCTTCTCAAATTTGTCTGTGGAAAGGGCAATGATTGCTCATTTGGGAGTGGTATCGGTACTGGCATTCGCTATTCCTCTCACCTATGTAAGTAGAATCATAGAATCCTTACAGTGTGGAAGCAGGCCATTCAACCCAGTAAATCTACACCAATCCTCCAAAGACCATCCCACCCCGACCAACCCCATACCCTATCCCTGTAACCCTGCAATTCCAGTAGCTAATCCACCTAACCCGCACATCCCTCGACACTATGAGACAATTTAGCATGGCTAATCCACCCAATCTGCACATCCTTGGACTGTGGGAGGAAACCGGAGCACCCAGAGGAAACGCACGCAGAATGTACAAACTCTGCACAATCACCGAGTCTTCTAGTTAGTTATTGTTTCTTCTGTTGAAGTTATCTACTAACATTTCCCTCAGGGATTTTGTTGTATGGCACCAATTTCTGAGTAAATTGAAAGCTGGACTGCTGCTACTATGGTTTGCATTGCTGTGAGATTTCGATTTGGGGTTCTATTTTGGACATTGGCAAGATAGTTATCCTTGTATCTTTGCTGGTAGTACGTGGCCTGCTATGTTTTCCATTTACTTGTGAGTGACTACTGCCTGTCTCTGGTACGTCTCAAAAAATGTTGAATTCAATACCTTCCCTCAGTCTGTGGCAGAGTTAAAGGTCAACATATTTCAGATGGGCAGGTGCATCTATTTGTGCTGCAACACTACAGGGGGCACTTCCTGCTAACCTGCTGGTCTATATTATAAACAGAAAGTAATTGATGCTTTTTAGACGTGGGTGTCTTGTAACTCATTTTCTCATTTGCAAATAAATAGGCAACCTAAATTAAGTTTTGCAATTCAAATTGAATGGACGAAACAATAAAGATAAAAAAAAATAGCCAAATGTGGGACTTGAAACAATAATTCTCGAGTAGAGTTCGATTACCTAACAAATGAACTAACTGGGTTGTGCAGGAATTGGGAATTGTGTGACACTGTTGATCTTGTTGCCAACTGGAGAGGTATCAGGATCTGGAGTGCTTGTGCCAGTGTCCACAGGGCAGACTGTGTGCATATGCACAACCATTGTACAAGATGGAAAATCTTCCATTTTGCCCATAAAAAATCGGGAAACCTCCATTTTTACCAGAGAAGGTGAGAAGCCTCCATGTTGACTGCAAAAATGAAGGAAATCTTGCGTAAGCATATAAAGATGCAGTAATGCTATATGACAGAGATTTTAAAACTTTTAAGATAGGAAAAGGAAACAGCATTGCTACTATTGAAGAATTATGAATTTATGTGGTAAAGAGATTAAAGCATCATTGATGTGCTATAAGATTAAATGTCTTTAATGATAGGAATAAAAACACCATTGAGATACTGCAGAATTTTAAATAATTTATAGAAGAATAATTAATCATGTTAGTCAAGAATGGCAGCAGAAATAATACTTTCTACTGGATTAAATTCATCAATCAACCAAAATCTGAACTGTTTATAAGGTATAAAAACCTTAAAGATGCCTGTGACAAGCCAAAACAAAGAATGAGTATCAGTTGTGTGAAACAAGGAAGCCTCACAGGCACAGTGTCCAGCTATTAAAAAGTAATGCTATATCTATAAAATTATAGGTAACATTCAGAAGGTTTAGAATGAGGACACAGTTATAGAGCAGCAAACAGTCAAATAGATAATCATACAGGTTATTAATGTGATACAGCAACTTGCAATGAAGATACATTAAATGCATTCCTAGAGGAAATTAATAATCTGCCAACTCAAATCTGACACACGCTGTTAAAGTCTCAATATTTTAAAGCATGATGCAGGAGTGGGTATCTCTGTTTTATCAGAATGTTTACTCTGGGTGAAGAAATAAAAGTTACAGCCTACAGAGATGAAACTACATGGTTGAGATGAAACAGCTCTCAAAATTAAGGCATGTCCCTGAGCAACACTACAATCCACAGAGATGTAGAAGAATAGAGAATGAATACATAATTTGTAATAAAGAAACTTTGATTGCTTTTGAGTAAGCATGTGTGTTTTGTCTTCGATTTTCTTTCGTTAAGTACTAACAGATTTTTGCTCCAGTAGTGGAGTGAGAAACCGTTCTCATTCAAATCTTCAATTCAAGCTTCAAATTTATAATAAAGTGTAATGTGGGATTAGGCTGAAAGAATCTGAGTAGAAGTTAATGCCTTTCCCCAGGGCAAGCTTGGTGCAGGGAGGGAGTGGGTGGGATCCTTGCTCATTTTCTTGCTATTGCTGTGAATAAGTGCATAGTAGGAAACCTGTGCTTGGCGTCCCTTCCCACCACCAACTGAGGCCTCCCACTTAAGGGTTTTATTCTACTGCCGTTTGTATTAAGCCAAATGGCAAATCCTATTGAGGTTACTTGAGGATTCCTGGGTGTTGAGAGTGCCTCACTAAGAAATTCAGTATCCAAAGAAGGAGCATGAGGCCCATTGTAACCACTCTGCTGCCCTTGTAGCTGACACCCTTCTCCAACGACTCCCACAGCATAACCACTTGTGTCACATCCATTAGTGATCCAAGGCCGTCAGTGTGTGTAATACTGGCAAAAACTACTATCTCCATGGCAGAGAAAAGGTACAGACATCTGATTGATTGGCAGCTCTTGGTGGGCATGTCTTTTGTCCCGGGGGTCCTCGATCCTTGGTCAGTCATTCAGCAGGTTCCAGACTGCAATCAGTTCAGTGGGTCTTCCCAAAAAGAGGTGATGGGGGAATTGTCACTGCTTCTCCGGCCAGTCGGACTGACTCTACCCATAATGTCTCTAACCTCTCAACAACAATGCAGGCACTGTATTCAATTACCTGGTCAATACTAATAAATAACACTGCCCGTCCTTTACTTCTCCAGTAAGCACATAGTGTCTTGAAATCCTAGTAGATACATTGGTGGAAAATAAAGTGACTTGATTCATTCAGTTAATCATATTTAATAAGTATAGTCCAAGGGTGCTGTTTAAACTGAGCAATCACAGAATGTTCACATTTTAATATTGCTTTCTTCAGTTTTGCTAGCTTTGAAACGTTGGCAGCACTACAGGCAACTGGGAGATACAACCGAAGATAAACACAAGCTAATATTGCAATTATATAGCACCTATCATAACCTCAGGATGTCCCAAGACAACTAGTGAAGTACTTTTTGAAGCATTATCAGTGCTCTAAAGTGGAAAACATGTTGTTTTGAAGTTTGTCATAATTATGTGCAAAAGATAATTCTGTGTACTTGATGCAACAACGGCCATCAGACAACTTTAAAGCCTCTTTTATCTGTGGAAACTTTTAATTCTATGTTTTGAAGCCCTTCTCAGCTATTGAATATTGACTCTATTATTGAGCACAGACTCTTGCAATCTTTTAAAAGGTCTTTGTAGGATATGGGTATCACTGGCAAGGTCAGCACTTATTACCTATTTCAAACTGTCCTTGAGGAAGTGGCAATGAACTAGCATCTTGAATACAACTGTGGGTAGCAAGATCGCTATCTGATAGGACAATCCAGAGTCAACCACACAGTGAGAAAGAATGATAGATTTACTTCCCTAAAGGAGTTTAGTGAGCCAGATAGGTTTTCAAACAATCCAGTTTTTTTTACAGTCACGAGTGTAATGCATTTTTAAGATAAATAGAGGTTTATTTAATTAGTTGAATTTAAAGTAGGATCTTAATTCATGTCTTCAGAGCATGAGCCTAGTCGTCTAGGTATTTACTCCAAGTGGGTGGAATTACTCCCATTTTCATTCTTTTTCTTTCTAAGTACATCCACTGTGGGAGGAGATGTGAGCATGTTTATCGCTGGATGTTAATATTTGCCAGGAAGGTTGGCGGTTCGGAAAACTTGGGCCTGTTAGTATTTAGAGTTTGATATACAGTCGAACCATTGGGAATGTTGATTTATACTTGATGTAAATTCCAAGAATGTTCATAATTTTTATCCAAGTCACTCACCAAGATAAAATATCATGCAGTCAGTTTTAGGCTTAATGTCTGAAAGCCCTATGTTACAGAAAAGGACACAAGCCTAGTGTTTTTATTCAGTATGTTGCTGCCATCTGGTGGCCGAAATGGGTTTAGTTGAGAACTGTCTGAGAAATCAGATTTGGGAATGAGTCTATTATACGTATGGGGAGAGTTATGCTGTGATGATATTGGTGAAAGAAAATTTGTGTGTAGAGCAAGCCACCTTCCCTGTGAATGTTGAGAGATTCACTTATTAACTCTTAAATAGCTGATCAGGATTGAGCTCCTTTGTGATATGGTAGGAAATTTTTGCTGTGGCATCAGGCTTTGGTTGAAAAATTGGTGAATACCCTGATTGATACCTCAAATAAAAACAGAAGTTGCTGGAGAAACTCAGCAGGTCTGGCAGCATCTGGGGAGAAAGAAACAGGGATAATGTTTCAAGTTTGGTATGACTTTTCAGAACTCTGAAAAAGACTTAAAATTTTAACTGTCCTCTCTCCCCAGATGCTTTCAGCCCCACTGAGTTTCTGCAGCATTCACTGGTTTTATTTCAACTTTCCAGCAAATACAGTATTTTGCTTTTATCTTATCTTATAAGCTCCCTGCTCAAATTCCATGTTGGTGTGACCCATAAGTAATGTAAGTGTTGGTCATGTATAGAAAGAGAGAGAGAGAGAGAGAATGGGAAGTTAATAGTAGATTATAACGAAATGGCAGATGAAATTAAGAAATATTTTGCTTCTGTCTTCACTATAATGGATACAAAAGACATTCCAGTAATAGTTACAAATCAGGAGGAGGAAAAGAGAGAGGGGAACTTTGTGAAATTATAATGATGAAGGAAGTGACTCTAAGCAAACTGATGGAGCTATGGACAGACAAGTTTCCAGGATAGACTTCATCTGATGGTCTTAAATGAGGTTACTAATGAAACAGTAGATGTATTGGTGTTATTTTTCAAAATTCCCAATTCAGAAAAGGTTGGAAAATGGCAAACATAACCCCTCTATTCAAGACAGGAGAGAGCAAGGAATTTTAGGGTGGTTAGCCTGACAATAGGAAGATGTTAGAATTGGCCATTGAAGAGGTTATAGTTGGTCACTTAGAAAAACTTGGCAAAATCTGGAAGATTGTGAAAGAGAAATTATCTTCAACCAGTTTATTAGATTGCTTTTACCTGCTGTGGATAAAGGGGAGCCTGAAGGCACAGTGTACTTGAATTTCCCAGAAGCCATTTGGTAAGGTGCCACATCAAAAGATTATTGTAGAAAATAATAGTTCACATTGTAAGGGACAAAAGATTGGCTGCTCGATGAAAAAATAGAATAAACATTGAAGAATTTTTTGTTTGATTGGCAGCATGTGATGAGTGGAGTCCTGGGTCTCGGTTTCTTGTAGTTTACATCAATGACTTAGATGAAGGGAGAGAAGACACGGTGCTAAATTCATCAATTATACAAAGCTATGAAAGTATGTTGTGAAGAAGACATGAGTTTGCAGATGAATATAGATAGATTGAGTGAGTGGGCAAAAATTTGGCAGATAGAGTGCAATTTTAAGTTGTTCACTTTCAAAGGAGGTGTAAAAAAGCAGAGTATTGTTTAGATGTAGAATGACTGTAGATTTCTGAGGTACAGAGGTAATTAGGTGGTCAGTTGCATGAGTCACAAAATGAGCAGGTACAGCACATAATCAAGAAGGTTAATGAAATGCCAACCTTAATTATAAGAAATTTAAACATAAAAGTGAGGATGTTATCTTTTAATTATACGGGACATTGGTGAGACTATCTCACCATTGCTACGTGCAGTTTAGAGAAGGGTGTGATTGGAGACAATTCAGAGATTTACAAGATTGATGTCTAGAATGAGTGAGTTTTCTTATGAGGAAATGTTGAACAGGCTGGGCTTGTTTCCACTGGAGTTTAGTAGAGTGAGGACTGACTTGATTGAAGTGTATGAGATCCTGTATGGTTTCAACAGAGCGTACGTGGAAAGGATATTTCCACTAGTTGGTGAGTCCAGAACTAGGGGGCAGTATTTTATGTCACCCTTTTAGGATAGAGATGAGGACACATTCATTTCTCTTAAGGGGCAGTGCAGCTTTGAAACTCTCTGTCTCAGGAGGCAGTGGAGGTGGAGTCATTAATTATTTTGTAGCAGTAGTAGATAGATTCTTGCTAGGTAGGGGCATCAAAGGTTATTGAAGCGAGAAGGGAATGTGGAATTCCAAATGCAAATCTTATCGAATAGCAAGACAGGCTTGTGGGGCCAAATGGCATACTTCTGGTCCTATTCTGTATGTTTGTGTGTACCAGTAATGTCCAGCACTGTCTCCTCTATGGGGTTAGAAAGTACAGGCATACCTGTTGCTCTCCTCTTATCGCCTGCCTCCAGTTATGTGCCACAAAAACAGAAGTTGTTGGAAACGCTCAGCAGGTCTAGCAGCATCTGTGAAGAAAAAAATCAAAGTTAACGTTTCGGGTCCAGTGACCCTTCCTCAGAACGACCTGAAACGTTAACTTTTATTTTTTCTTCACAGATGCTGCCAGACCTGCGGAGATTTTCCAGCAACTTATGTTTTTGTTCCTGATTTACAGCATCTGCAGTCCTTTTGGTTTTTATCCAGTTATGTGCCACCAGGTATAGCAACAGTGTACTAGCAAGAGGCATGCAATCTGTTTTGTTAATGTGGCAGTCATAGTTGAATTGTTGATTAATATGCAATCAACAAAATGTGGGTATGAAGCTTCTAGCAGTGCTAAGTGTAAGAGGTGAGTTGAAGGTATGGATGTTAGGTTTGATTCCTGATTGATAGAGATTGTGATTGAGCAGTGACTGAGCCTAGTGCTACAGCAGTTAGGATATGTCATTTGAAGATGCATTCACTGCCCTCAAACACATTTATGAGATTATTGAGCTTCTTGTCGCACTTATTCCAGGGTCTCAGGGTGACTCCTGTAATTCATATCCAAGTCGGCCTGCTCTCTCTTTCTTTGGTGGACTTATCTCGAGGGCCTCCTGGTCCCCTATAGATTCAGGACATCTCCCTTCTTTTCCACCTCCTTCATCAGGATCAGGAAGCTTTGGGTCCTATCGTTCTTCAATTTGTCTTAGCTCAGAATCATTTCCTGAAAAACTGCCGCTGTCTGTGAGTGTGAAACGAATGCCAGAGAAAGTGGTAGATGCAGTTAAGGTTATAACATTTAAAAGACATTTGGACAGGTACAGGAATAGGAAAGGTTTACAGGTTTATGGGCCATTCGCAGGCAAGCAGGATTAGTTTAGTTTGGGAAACTTGGTTGGATGAATTAGTTGGATCAAAAGTTTGTTTCCGTTGTATGACTCTAAGTCATAATGCACTTCTCCCCTTTGAATGCTGCAGATGAGCTTTAGGTGGAATGGGCTAGCTTTAAGTGGTTGTAGAAAGTTACAATATGCTGCCTTTCTGATGTGTGCAGTGGTGTACAGTGTGGTTAGCATTGGCTGCATGCACCAACCATGGGAGTCAGCAGGAAGTCTGAAGTCTGTAGGAGCAAATGAGGTCTCCCAATGCTCTGCATCTCCACCCAGCTGAGCAGTGCTGTGTCTGTCCTGCCTCCTCTGAGGGGACTGCCACTGCCTCCCTCACATCCTCAGTGTCACCTTGTGTGAGCCATTCTAAACTCATGAGGTGGGTGTATCTGTGGCAGGGGAGGCTGTGCTCACCTGATATGGTGGCTCAGGTTTAGTTGATTTTTCCTCCGTGAGAAGACAACCGTGTCAGGCTGACATGCTGAGTCTCCCTCTCCGCAACTGGGCCTGTGCTCAACCTCAGAGCTGGTTAGGAACATGCACCTCTGTCAGCAGCAGTTTCTGAGAAGTTAAAGCAGGCCATTAGAGGTTGCTTATAGCATGGACGAAACGCAGGAGGAGGGAACTCCATCTCTGGTCGCTTGGAGCTGTTAAGATCATTTGACATTCTCTGGACAGATTGCCATTTCACTATCTCTGATTTCCTGATTGGCTACCAACCAGGCACAGCCAAGGGGCTCTTTCTCCATTGGGAACTTCACCACTTAAAGGAGCCCTTTCTCTGAAGGAGAGTTCTTTTCTCCTGCAAGGTAAAGATTGAGAGCATGAACACTGCGATGTGCCTCCCATAGGTCGAGCTTATGATTTCTCTTTATTCAGAGTTGCCACTTCCACAAAGGCTTGCAGCGAGAGCTTTGATATTTTCTCAATAATGCTTTAAGGCAATCACAGGCTCCATGTTCTGGGGACTGTGCTCCAACAGGCTGCTATATTTGACAGGTTTTTACTCTTATAGGCCAAGTAACTAAGGATGGCAGACTTACTAAAGGGTACTAGTGAACCAGAAGGGTATATACAAAAATTTATGACATAGTTTCTATTCCAGATTTCATTAATGGACTTCAAATCCCACCAGCTTCCAGACATAGCCTCAGAACCTTAGCCTAGACCCCTAGATTACTAGTCCAATGGTGTGACCACAACATTATCATCTCTACCTGAGTGAGATTCTTTTTTAATGGGTGTAATGTTACACTCAGCCTCCAGTTCTCAAGAGATCATTTGGGGAGGTGCAATAGCTCAGTGGTTAGCATTGCTACCTAACAGTGCTAGGGACCTGGGTTCAATTCCAACCTTGGGTGACTGTCTGTGTGGAGTTTGCTCAAATCTCCCCTTGTCTATGTGGGTTTCCTTTGGGTGTTCTGGTTTCCTCCCACAGTCCAAAGATGTGCAGGTTAGGTGGATTGGCCATGCTAAATTGCCCATCGTGTGCAGGCTAGGTGCATTAGCTGTGGGAAATGTAGGGTTAGGGTAAGGGGGTGGGTTTGGATGGGATACTCTTCAGAGGGTTGATGTGGGCTGAATGGCCTGTTTTCACACTGTAAGGATTCTATGAAATGCTTGTGTCATTTTTGCCCTGTCCTGCTGAGAATGTGATGCCTGCTTATTTCATGAGATATGGTGTTCCAACTGCCTGGCTTTCTGTGCCCATTTAGTGGGCACAGGGGTGATGGAGGGTATTCTTTTTGTTGATGAGTCATGCTCAGCTGTGTGAGGTCAATAGAAATTGTTAGCTGCAATGTTGAGGTCAAAAATGGAACTATTCAGATAAATCAGCATTACAGATTGCATGTACTCTTTAAAACAATGCAGTCACCATAGTCTGCTCTCTCATTACAGAGAGACAACTGGTGGTGATTTAACCTGATGACACGCTCCACAGATCCTGTCCAAATTGCTGAGTTTCTGCAGCATTTCCTGTTTTTATTTCAAATGCCTAGCATCCACAGTAGTTTGCTTTTACTTACTCACTAAGTCCTCATTCCCAGCTGAGGTGTTCTGTGGGTGATGGATGTGAGTCTTTGACTCTCTTCTGGTACTGCTGTGATGGTCCTATTCCAACAGAGCACTAGCAGACATCCAGTTGTTTACAGAAATTTTACTGGAAACCCTTTATAATCATCAATGCACTCCATACTCGGAAAACTGAGCCAAGTTCATGATAGGTTGCCTTACCCAGTAGGAGTGGGAACATCCAGCACTAAGAGCTAACCAATGACTGGTGCAATACGGTGCTTTACTACTTTATTTGATATGACAATTTGAAGAGAAGATTAAACACGGCATTCCAAAAACCTACTAAACGTTTTAAATAATATTATAACGGAACTAATTTGAAACATATTTCAGCATGGACCCTCTCTGCAAGGTAATTCAAAAGCACAAATAAAATTGTATATTTGGCCACAGTCTTCATCAATCCGGAGAAAATGATCTGAAAAAAGAAATTTTTAAGGATGTGAATCATGTCTTTGGTAGTGTCACAATGTAGCACTAAAAAGACACAGAATGTAGCAGGTATACTTTGGTAAATTTAAAGCAATTACTGTTCAAATTCTGCTAGAATTGTAAGTAAATTGCCTGTTTTGATATGAAAAAACCCTCTTGAAGTTGTTACAATCTTTTTAAGAGAAGTTTGAACTTCCAATTTACAGCTGAAAGAATGATGTTAAGATTTCACATTTTAAAAGTTTACTCGTACAAACAATTAACAAAACATAATAGACTAACTTTCTTTTGTAGGTGATGTATACTTTAAATTACATAGAGGTACATTCTATTTTATACTTATCACGCTTTGCACTCCCATAGAATTACAGTTTTACTTCCTCTTACATTTTTATCTTACAACTGTCATTTTCTTTTTACATTTCATCTTCCAGACTTTTTACTGACCCAGCTGGATAACTTTTATTCCTAGAACTAACTTTCACTGTGAGGGTTACAATAGATTCCTTCCCTCTCATCTCAAGCTGAATAAAATTTTCAGCCTCCTTAAATCCTCATGAACTCAGTCTTCAATATGAGCATGAACTTTCACCAGTGTTCTACGTGGTCAACATAGAGTTGGCATTTTATGCATTTTGCATGCAGGACCAGCTGCGTCTAACCTTGCTACCTGCCCCTGAGATGACTGAAGATCACAAAAAAAAATTTCTGTCAGGCTGTGATAATCATAGGGTAGTAAGAAGCCTTTAAGTAAAAATGTTTTCCTCCTCCTTCTTTTCCATGGCAACATGAAACACATTAACCTTGTAGTGAGGTAGAATTGCTAATTAGCTATCTTTGATTATAACTACCTTTCATCTTAGAAGTAAATTAATAGTTTATTGAACAATTATTTAAAACCTGATAGCTGTAATATCTTTCCAGGCCTTTGGGACACTCAGAATCTACTTATGATGTACAAAGAGAGTGCTGCCATTGTCTGTAAGTAAATATCTTGCACTTTCCTCTCAGTAAAGCAATTCAAGCCTTTTTTGATCTCTAAAAATCAAATGACCCAGACTTATTGTCAACAAAAAATGCTGGAGATCAGAGCAGGTGAGACAGCATCCATGGAGAGAGAGCAAGTTAACATTTCGAGTCTAGATGGCTCTTCATCAGAGCTGAAGTGAAGTGTGGAGGAAGCAGCATTTATGCTATAGATCTCATCTTCATACTAGGTACTTTACAGCCTTCTGGGCTGAATTTTGAATTCAACACCTTTAAATTGTGACCATTTCTTCCTTTTCTTTTAGCTTGTTATCATGTCCTCCCTTCCCCCCATCCTAGTTACTGTCCTTTCAAGTCTGGCAGGAGACACACAATTGTTCTGCCATCCTCACTTTCTGATCACTTAATCCGACAATTAACATCTTTTCTCCACCAGCATCCTACACCCACTACCCCCAAATACATCACCCCCAAACTACAGCATAAATGCTGCCCCCTCCACACTTCACTTCAGCTCAGATGAAGAGCCATCTAGACTTGAAATGTTAACTTGCTCTCTCTCCATGGATGCTGTCTGACTTGCTGTGTTCTCCAGCATTTGTTGTTTTCCGTACAGATTCCAGCATCTGCAGTACTTTTCTCTTACAGACTTGCTGTCAAGTGGACTGTAGAAATGGACACAGTCTCTGTCATTTATCCTAAATTTAAAGCCATAATCCCAAAATACATCAATCCTATAAACCTCGTAATTGTAACAAAATAAACTTCAACCTAGTGGAAAAGACGAGGGAAGAGGCGATGAAAACTTTGAGCATACCGTTACATCTATATTAAAGGTAAAAACATCCATTCAATTTTCAATGAGGGATTTTCAAACAGAAAATACATCAGATTTGGTAACAAATATATAGACAGTTAATTGCATGTCAGAAAGTCAGTCATAACTGTGGTTTCATTAATGTGATTTCCTTTCTCTTGTAAAACAAAGTTTAAGTAGGCACAGTGAGCAGTTCCTCCCATTCAGCTCATTTATCATGCTCATTTCCCTGACTCAGAATAGTCTGAATTAAAATAATCACCCCTGTGCTGAAAGTTTGTGGGTTTATTTTTGTATTGTCCCGGAGGTATGGATACCTTTGTTAATCAGAATTGGTGTCAGAAGTCACTAGCCATAGTACTATGAACCAACCACCCAAGTATTACTCAGTGAAAAGCTCAGAGGGATTTACCTTTTTGGAGGATGATGGTGGAGAGGGAAGGTCTTATTTCCTGACTGTGAATTGATCAACATAAAGGAGATGATTACCAATGGTTGAAATGGTAAAATGCAGATTAGGGTATTGTGCAAAATGGCCATCATGCCTCTGGCTGGAATTCCAATCCATTCAGCAGATTTGCTTATAAGATCATGAGGGGCATGGATAAGGTAAATAGACAATGTCTTTTCCCCAGGGTGGGGGAGTCCAAAACTAAAGGGCTTAGCTTTAAGGTCAGAGGGGAAGATTTAAAAAGGACCTAAGGGGCAACTTTTTCATGCAGACGGTGCTGTATGTATGGAATAAGCTGCCAGAGGAAGTGGTGGAGGCTGGTACAATTACAACATTTAAAAGGCATCTGGATGGGAAAATGAATAGGAAGGATTGAGAGGGATATGGGCCAAATGCTAACAAATTTAGGAAATCTGGTCGGCATGAACGAGTTGGAGCGTATGACTGTACGAAAGGAAAATCGGATTTAGGTTGATCCATGACCTCCTGTTTTGAACCCTGCTGATTTTAAAATCAATATTCCGTGAGGCAAAAGATATAATATGAGTCTACTGATCTTCCTTTGACTAAAAGAACTGAATGGTACTATCAGTCCAGCTTTTCTTTATAAGTAACAACAGAAAGTGCAGATGCCACTGTTCATCTTTACTGTTTCATTTTGAGAGAAAAAAAATTCCTGAACAAGTTCACTGTTATGAATATTAGTTTTGTGGAAACCAGCATAAGATAGTCTACAGTAATGCCTCTACCTCTGAGCCAGGAGGCCTGGGTTCAAGTCCCACCTGTTCTAGAGGTGTGTCATAATATCTCTGAACAAGCTGATTAGAAAATAAAATAAAAGACAGCGAAAGAAACTTACTGTTCTTATTCATTGCCACTCAGTTTTTCTTTCCAATTGTATTAGAAGGATAATCCATGGACCACTCTGTATCATCCAGTCTCATTTCATCAGTCCAAAAGAAATATCTCTCCTGCATTAAATTATTGGTACATTATTTTTCCATTGAATCTAACCATAGAAATGTTTCTGATATATTTTGGGACTTTATGATCATTGATTTGCACTTGATGACAACTGCACTGGGAATTCTGTTTACAGGCATTTTACATAGGTAAATGCCCCTTCTTCAGGTAATAATCAATTAAATATGCCACCTCTTAACATTTATCCTTCAGTAGACCTGACACCTCAGTTAATTTGTGGTAGCTCATTGGAACATGGAGGTGTATAAGACCTAAAGAACATTATGGTCAATAATAGTACAATCACTTATCCCTCACACCTGTTCAATAGAGGGCAGGAGAGGCAAGTAGTTGTGGAATTGCATTACAAGGAATAGAGATTTCTGAGCCCAAATCAGTGGTTAAGAATAGATTAGAATGATGATTGAAGGGAATGAGAAGAAAGGGGGTAAGAGATCAGAGCAGCCCATAAAACACAGGAGCAGCAGTATGCTATTCGGCCCAGAATATGCTCTACCATTCAATGAGATGCCCCTCTGGTCCCAAACTCTTCCACAAGGGAAACAACCTCTCAACAACCATCTGTCAAGGCCTCCCCCTAATAATCCTACATGTTTTAATAAAGTTGACTCTCATTCTTCTCAACTCCAATGATTGAAGGCCCAACCTACTCAACCTTTCCACATAACACAGTCCATACATGCCTGTGATCAGCCTAGAAAACCTTTCTCTGGATTGTCCCTATTGTCAGCATGTCTTCATTTAGATAAGGGCACTAATACTGTTCCCAATATTGTGGGTATGGACTTACTACTGCCTTGTATAATTTCAGCAAGATTTCCCCATATTTATATGATTTTGTATTAAATAAAGGCCACTTTCGATTTGTCCTCCTTATTACCTATTGAACCTGTATGCTAGCATTTTGTGATTCATGCATGAGGATGCTCACATTCCAAATCCCCAGGCCCAAAATAGCTTGATCACTGGTTAGATCCATAACATGTTGTTCCAAGAAACTGTCCTGAAAATACTACACATTTTACCTTGTGCCTACCTGTGACAATTTGATTTTCCCAATCTCCATGCAGATTAAAATCACCTATGATTAACTTACTGCATTTTTTACATGTCCTCGTTGTCTCTTGATTTAATCTCTGTCCTACTATGTATCTACTATTAAGGGGCCTAAAGTCCATGTCCATCAGTATTTTCTTCCCTTTGTCAATTGTTACGGATTCTGCATCTTCCAATTCAAGATCATTTAGATTTAGACTCCCTACAGTGTGGAAACAGGCCCTCTGGCCCAACAAGCCCATGCTGATTCTCAGAGCATCCCACTCAGACCCTTCCCCCTATAACCCAGCTAATCTACACATCCCTGAACACTACGGGCAATTTAGCCTGGCCAATCCATCTAACCTGCACATCTTTGGACAGTGGGAGGAAACTGGAGCACCCGAAGAAAATCCACACAGACATGGGGAGAATGTGCAAACTCCACACAGACAGTGGCCCGAGGGTGGAATCGAACCCGGGCCTCTGGTGCTGTGAGGCAGCATTGCTAACCACTGACCCACCATGCTAGCCCAAACATACAGACTTGTCCAGTATGGGTACTGAACCGACGACCTTGGCATTATTAGTACCATGCTGTGACCATCTGAGCTAACCGACCCATATTTCTTACTGTCGTACTTATTCCATCTTGCATAAATCTACTGGTTTTGACAGTTCCAGCAGTTCTCAGCATTCCCATTCACAGCATCCAAGTAACAGGACACTGGCTCTGCTTTCAGACTAAAATACTATAATGCTCATTGCCAAAGCTGAGAGAACTTGGCCCTTTAAACCTACTCTCTGACAGAGTGACATGTTTCTGTCGTCTAGTGGTTATCATGTTTGGGTAGTGTATGAGAGGTGCTCAGTTTGAATTTGGTTAGAAACAGCACTGCAACTTTAAAAAAGTACCTGTAGTGCAGTGGTTATCACATTTGCCTCACAGGAAACAGGTCCACAGTTTAAATACAAAGAGAAACCCAATCTTTGTAAAAAGGCTTCTGTCTTGTAGTGGTAGTGTCACTACCCCTTGGCAAGAAGGTCTGGGTTCAAGTCTCACCTGCACTGGAGGTGTGTCATAACATGTCCCAGCAGATTCATTAAAAGTAATTACACTCTGACAGACACCTTCCATCTACCCTTTCCATCAATTACCTGTTAAACAGCTCCAGGAATTATAACAAATGTGGAGCCAAGGTACATGGGGCATTGAGAAACAACACTGGTAAATGGAAAAGAGAGGTTGGAGAATCCCTTTGTTCTTTCTGTGCAGTTGATGTTCCAGTGGTCCCTTGTCACATAGCCAGCATAAGCTGTGATGGGCAAAGTGTACAGCACACATCACAATATTGGCTCCTAACACTGGAAACTATATTGAAAAGAGAGACCAAATGAATGTAAGGAACTGGTCAAAAGGTGTAGGCTATGCAACCATTCACTATAATGATATTGTGCCTAAAAGAGTTAAATTATGAAAACTGATTGCATGAATTAGGCTTGTAGTATCTTGAGTTTTAAAAAAAGGGTGATATAATTGAAGTGTTTAGGATTATTAGATAATGAAAAGCTTTGGTTTTGGATGGGGTCCAGAACAATGGCACGTAACCTTACAATTAGAGTTAGGCAATAATGAAGGATAATGACAGAAAGCTCTTCTTCACTCAAACAGCAATGAAAATGTGGAACGTTCTCCACCAAAACAATGTTGAGCCTGGGGATCAATTGAAGATGGTACAACTGAGATTGAGGAATGGATTTGCACAGCATTAGGTAGACTCAGCAGACCTTTACAAAGAGCTGGCAGGATTGAGATTTGCAAGTGCCATTCTTATTTCTGAGAGAGCCAAATTTCTGCGTGTAGGGGAAAGGGAGCAGCGTAGCTCACAAATGGTGGGACATGCAGTCTCAGAAGGGATTTTTGGATTTGGTGCTGAGTTCAAACATACCTCATTTTGGCTGTTCTAAGGGCCATAACCCATTGTGCAGGAATCTGAATTGATGGACTAGATATCAGCACTTTTAAATGGTGAGTAAAGTCTATATAAATGTCATGCTCTGACATTTTTAAATGGCTTCTCTCTTTAATCTTTTAAAAAAAAGCTGCTGCTAGCAGTGAAGGTTTAAAAAAAAACCTCTGTGGGCTGCTTTGATTGGGACGCCATTGGGTGCAGGTTAGAAAAATAAATCAGCCTCCATTTATACAGTTTCAATGGGATCTTTGTTGATATTTCCCCAAGGGCCATTATTACGTCATCTTGAATGCTTGGCTGAGTTTTAAATGTTACATCAATCTCAGCAGATGTTTGGAGTTCATACTTTGACAGTTATAAAAGGCTATTAAGAGATTTGTTGTCTTTGTTCTGGGGTCTGAATAGCAGTTCTTTTGCTTTCATAAGAGAGTAACCACTTGAGATTTTAAACCTTTGAATGGATTTATCGAATGAGTATTTTTCACTATCAAGTGTCTGAGTGATGGAGATGAATTTGATTCTTAGGACATTTTCCTAACCTCCATAACAGCTGCTAAGATCTAACCATGGCAGATACTGGATGAGTTTAAATATGGAGATAGCCACACAGAACTTATGGTGCAATTAGATAATCACATGCAGGAGGAAAAACTAGAAGATTGTACTGTTAGAATTAGATGAAAAAGCATTTAAGGACTTTCATGTTGTGTGTAAACACTAGTTGGGCCAAGTGACTTTCTACACTGTACATCCAAATTATGTAATTCAATGTTGTGATGTAAGATGGGTGTTTTGTATGTTAAAATCATTTATTTTTGAGTTTGTATTTTGAACTTTGAAAAGATAGGTTTTCTGTGTGTCTGAAAGGGTTTACTTATGAACTTGTAGGTGTTTCTGTAACCATGGTTATTTCTTTTTAAACACAATCTGAGAGAGATAGTTTGGGGAAGCTAATTATTTAGATTGTGAGGATTTTATGATTATGTGCATTATTTTTCTGTTTAAAAGGTCAGGGATCTTTTTCTCCTATTAATTTAGGTAAACACCCATAGTTTGGAAAAATAAATTAGTTTTAGTTGGGAGCTTTGCAGAAGGCTTGGATGAAGCTGAATGAGAGGAATGGTGCTCCTGATAGAGGGGATAGTTTAAGAATTGTTAAAGAATTCTTTATCTGAGTGTAAGGAGTTTCCTTTAAAACGTTCCAAACAGAAGTGTTCGGTTAAACTCCTGAAGTAATTATTTGAAGCTGACAAAGTCTAAACTCAGTTATATGAAGATTTCAGGTAGAAGCGATCAGATTCTCAAGACTGGGAGTTGAAGCACTGTTTAATTAAGCCCTGTGGAGGAGATAGAGAATCAAATTCTCTCTGGTGTGAGTACTGTTTGTGATTAATAGGACTGCATTTTTAATGTGTTTCAAAATCTTTAAACATATGATGTATATAGGTAGTTTAGCTTCGTCTATGGTATCTTAATTTCTTTTGTGTAATTAATTTCTATTTTATTGCTGGAATCAAATCTGAAGCCTTGCATTTTTGTTTCAGTGATAGATCACCTCATTAAAACCAAAAAGTCAGAATATGATCTCTCAAGGTTTCAGTCTTCTCCGGTAATAAAAACAGCTAAGATCATAACAATGGAAAGGGAGATTTAAAAACAAATACAGAGACAATCACTGACAGTCAGGATCAGTAAAGTGGTCATCAGTCAGATTTTTAAACAAGTGCTGCAAGGAATGGGTAAAGAGTAATAATTGCTTTGTATTGCTATTCCTCTATCTGAAGATCACACTCATTTGATCATAACACCTTGCTCCATCTTTGAGGAGACTGAAGGAGCATGCACATGAAAGACACAAATGCTCAGTCAGATCAGAAGCCATTACTATTGTTACACTATCATTTCATTACAAACTGGGTTGTGAGGCCACTGTCATGAGAAACATAGTCCACTAATGACAGTAAGCAGCATAATTGTGTCCAAGAAATATAGAGCAAGCCAAGTTTATATCACAGTTTCCATGGAGGCCTATCCAGTGAAAGTCCACATAAGTGAGGCAACGTGCTATTATGTTGTGACATGGATTATTTGTTTCCTCATTTTTCCGACAAATTGACCTTCTGGTGGGAGACATTTGATTGATGGCTATGCTGTCCTCACCTGAAAACCTGAAGACTACCTGTTGAAAGTACAATGTGGACATTGTGCAGCTACTGTCTACATAAATCACATTTTGGGCAGGCTTTTAGGTGGGAATTCTCAACCAAACTATGCTGGAAATTGTTTAAGCCTACAAGTGTACTGGATAGATTTAAAGGAGAAATAAAGAAAGGTTTGTGTGCTGTCTGCCAATCACACCTTCTCCCATCTTTAGGAACCATAACTGGTGAGCTGTCAGGTTACTGCTCCAATTCTCCCCATACAAATGTTTTCTGCACCCTTTAATTATTGTTGTGGAGATCAGGCTTGCCTTCCATACTAGCAAACTTACCACTAATTTTCAGAACTGTTCTTGCACTGATGCTATCATTTTGCTGAGAACTTATTCAATTATTCCTATTGCATCTTCACTGCATGTTTATGGCAGTCTCCAAGCCCTCTATTAGCACCATCTATAAATGATTAATTTCAAGGACATCATCCCAGGAAATTTTTATTGGCTCTACAGAAGAGCTATCTTCTATTCTCACTTAGGATAATAGCAAGACTATTCCCTCAGCAGTTACGTCACCTGTGTCCACTCTGCTTCCAGAGTAATAAGATACACCAGCTTCAATCAACAGCCTGAAGTGACAAACCAGGAAGTAAAAATAGGGTCTGGCATGATCCCATTAAATCTTGCAGCGAGGGGACCTTCCTGCTGGTTTGTATTATGTTTTGCTGAATAAGAGATTACTCACTGTGGCAGTGAAATGGAAAAGATACAGCACTTTAATTAATAGGAAAAACACATGCATTTAAATTCTATCAGAGATAGTAGGAACTGCAGATGCTGGAAAATCTGAGATAACAAGGTGTAGAGCTTTTCTCATGAAGGGTCTAGGCCCGAAACGTCAGCCTTCCTGCTCCTATGATGCTGCTTGGCCTGCTGTGTTCATCCAGCTCTACACCTTGTTATCTATGCATTTAAATTCTGCCTGCTTATTCATCAATGTGAATGATGGTAACTCCCCCTCCCACTCCTTGGACGACATGTCCATCCTGGGCCTCCTGCAGTGCCACAACGATGCCACCCAAAGGTTGCAGGAACAGCATTTCATATTTCGCTTGGAAACCCTGCAGCCCAATGGTATCAATGTGGACTTCACAAGCTTCAAAATCTCCCCTACCGCATCCCAAAACCAGCCCAGCTCGTCCCCGCCTCCCTAACCTGTTCTTCCTCCCACCTATCCCCTCCTCCCACCACAAGCCTCACCCCCATCTCCTACCTACTAACCTCATCCCGCCCCCTTGACCTACTTCATTCCTATGCTCCAATCAATATGGAGGGGCTCAGGCAAGTCGGAGTCCCTCCTAATAGGTCTACCCCTAGGTGGTCATTAACAGGACTAGGCAGTGGGCCAGGGAGGAGGGTCATAGTTCCTGACTGCCTGCCTCTCTTGCACAGTTACGTCTGGACCCAGGTGTCCCTGCAGAGAGAACATGTGGTGTCAGACAGCACTTTCTTGGCTTTCCAGGGCATTACAAGGACTGGACTGCATCCTCTCTCCTTCAACAATATTTTGATTTGAAAAGTTCTTCCTTTGACTTAATTTACAGTCATAGAATCATACAGCACGGAAACAAACCCTTCAGTCCAAGTCATCTATGCTGACCAGATATCCTAAATAAATCTAGTCCCATTTGCCAGCATTTGGCCCATAACCCTCTTCCTATTCATATACCCATCCAAATGCCTTTTAAATGTTGTAATTGTACCAGCCTCCACCACTTTCTCTGGCAGTTCATTCCATATACGCACCACCCTCTGCATGAAAAAGAACCCTCAGGTCCTTTTTAAATTTTTACAAACTCACCTTAATCCTATGCCTTCTGGTTTTGAACACCCCAAGCCTAGGAAGTTGACCTTGGCTATTCACTCTATCCATGCCCCTCATGATTTTATAAACCTCTATAAAGTCACCCCTCAGCCTCCGACCCTCTAGGAAAAACAGCCCCAGCCTATTTAGCTTCTCCCTATAGCTCAAACCCTCCAACCCTAGCAACATGCTTGTAAATCTTTTCTGAACCCTTTCAAGTTTCACAACATCCTCCCTATAGCAGAGAGACCAGAATTGAATGCAGCATTCCAAAAGTGGCCCCAAAAATGTCCTGTACAGCTGCAAAATGACCTCCCAACTCCTATAGTCTATGCATTGACCAATAAAGACAAGTGCATCAAATCCCTCTGCGTGAAAAAGTTGCCTCTTTGGTAATTTTCAAATCTTTCCCATCTCATCTTACATCTATGCCTCTAGTTTTGGACTCCCCCCACCCCAGGGGAAATACCTTGACCATTCACCCTATCCATACCTGTCATGATTTTACAAATCTCTATAAGGTCACCCCTCAGCCTGCAACACTCCAGGGAAAATAACCCCAGCTTACACAGCCTCTCCCTATTGCTCAAACCCTCCAACACTGGCAACATCCTTGTAAATCCTTTCTGAACACTTTCAGGTTTAACAACATATTTTCTGTGACAGGGAGACCAGAACTGAATGCAGTGTTCCAAAAGTGGACTCACCAATGTCGTGTACAGCTGCAACATGACCTCCCAACGCCTATACTCAAATTGACTAAGTTACAGTTCCGCGAAAGCATGGTTTTGTTTCCTTTGATTAATTTGGCTTGATTTAGCTACGTGGTTTTGAAGAAAGTGGAGGTTAGCCTCCTAAACAGGGAGAGTCCAGGAGGAAGGTGTGTGAAACATAAACTAAATTTATAATCACACCCTTGTAAATCCCTGAAAGTTTTTTTGCTGCCTAATTCAACACATGGATTTTGGTCTGTTAAGCACAGAATTTAATCAAGTTTTTTTCAAACTTATAAAGGTTTCTGAGAAACTAATGAAAGGTTATTCCTATCTGTTGGCAGATGACAACACAATTTGAGGTATGTCCATAGAATGATAATTAATGAAGTTAGAAAAATATTTCCTCACAGTATGTGGATGTCACTGCAGGCCAGTATTTATTGCCTATCCCTAATTGCCCAGAGGGCAATTGAGAGTCAACCACTTTGCTGTGGGTCTGGAGTCACATATAGGCCAGACCAGGTAAGGATGGTTGATTTCCTTCCCTAAAGGACATTAGTGAACCTGTTGGGTTTTTCCAACAATTAACAACAGTTTCATGGTCATCATTAGACTCTTAATCCAAGATTTTTTTCAAAATTTGAATGCAAATTCTGCCGTGGCAGGATTTGACCCCAGATCATTATCTGGGTCCCTGGATTAATGGTCTAGTGATTATAACACCAGGCCATTGCCTGCCAACATCTTACACATACAACATACAATAACAAGATAGAATGTTTTAATACGAGAAGCTTTAACATAACTTAAATAGGAATTGGAAAAAATAATACAAAAAGATATGTTGAAGAGTTAGAAGATAGAGGTCAAATTGCTTCAGCAAAGCTCAGATTACACAGGTAAGTGATGCAAATGAACTGTTTCTGCACTGCAAATTCTATGATTCCATGCTTTACACCCTGTAGAGATTCAGAGATCTTCAAGTAATTCCTCAAAATTAGTTATGCTTTCTTACAATACATTTTTAAATGTCCATTTAGATTATACTTACTTTGTTTTAACCACGTTATTTATTATTGTGTTTAATGCAAGACTATTTATAGCCCACTGTCAAAAATGAAGCTGCAATAGTTTTGCAATTTAT
Organism: Rhincodon typus; assembly: GCF_021869965.1. NCBI lineage: Eukaryota > Metazoa > Chordata > Chondrichthyes > Orectolobiformes > Rhincodontidae > Rhincodon > Rhincodon typus. The sequence goes on along the minus strand of NC_063349.1, from coordinate 23,028,493 downwards.
CCAAATTTGTTTCAAGGCAGTGCCACAATACAGTTGCAGGAATACAAAGCAGAAATGATTCTGACACTATCTCACGTTATTATACCAATGGACCGCAGTCCTTCACTTATATCAAACTTCATACAATAAAAGCTTCAGCATTGTAGTGGAAATAAGAAGGACCTCTGCAGAAACAAAGCACAGTTGGGATTGGATATATTCTGCAGAGATTTTTACAAATGCTTCCTTTGCCCTTACAAATTCAGGCACTTGGCACAACATAACTCTTCAATGGCAGCACAGTCAATGGTAGGCACCCAGATTTTACCACAGATCCTGAATCTGTGCTGAATTCATTTGGAAGAGGTGATGGAAAATGATTTCCTATTGCAGCTGGCTTACCTGTATATGGGAATTTTTCTTTTAGGGGAAGTACTTTATCTGGAATTGAAGGATACATGTCTAGACTGGTATCATCTGAAAAAAATAAAGAAGCAATTATGGCAATGGTATCAGAAGGATAATAGCTCTATCCAATTTATTTGCAGATTCTAGTTACTGCTTCAGAAATAGTGAATTGTAGAAAATTTGCAGCTGAATTTCAGAGTAAATTTTAAACAAGCCGTGAATCTATCCTTTTATGTTGGAGGTGTACTTAGTAATAAAGGCAGAACCTCAGGCATAGAGATATGCTCAATATGGATTTCCACATCTCCACAAGAAAGGAAATTTCACAAGATAGGTAGCTGGTAACTGACTGATAAACTCAGCAGGTGAAATCAGGCAGTTTTGGACAACCCAATTACCATTTTGAAATGTGTCGTCAAACATATTTTCTTTCAAATGATTCCATCCCATTATGTTGTGTGTTTAATTATTACATTTTGCCAACCTTAAAGAAACCTAATTGACACATTGGGATCAAGTGTAATATTTCAGTGTTAATATGATATTAATGATATTACCATCATTGTATATGTCTTCAGCTGCAGCTCCCCTCAAAAAGTTTCCCAGAAGGACAATAAGAGCCAATATGTTGCTGACTTGTGCTTGCAATCACTGAACAAAACACAATGAGCAACAATATTAGCAAAGTAAGGTTCAAAAACACATCATGTTTTAAGAAATCTTACCATTACCTTAAGTCTTTCAGTCTCTGTACCCAGGATAATTTTCACCTATGCTATATTTATAGTAATGTTCAACCTTGTTTGTCACAAGTTAATTTCATTTCATGACCAGCCCTTTTAACTATTTGATTTCATGCTAAACATCCGTGTGCAAGGATGCAATAGTAAAATGTTCCTGACTTTCAGCCAGTTTTGGTCGTTTCCAGCTCAGTATGTAACTCACAAAGGGCCAACTCTAAAACTTAACCATTATTTATTCCTCTGATTTTATCTTGTCTCACAAGTAAATCATTGCTGTTATAAATCCCATGCCTAACTGTAACTGCCACCAGTGCACTCTCAACATGTTGAAGATATTTTCATGTAGGTATTAGAAATCAGTAAACATGACCACTGCTTACAAATACAATTACTGAATTGTACTGAGTCAAGCAGAAATCCACCATGAAGTTAGAGGTTACACAAGGCAAAACAAACCTTCCAAATATCACCTTCCTTTCCAGGCTGCTACATAAAACATAACAGAGCCTGAGATAATAAGTGTCATTGACTTCAGGTAGATGTAAATTTCATCCTGTTCCTCCTTTCTGACTTTTCACTTCACTAATGTGGTAGAGTTTTGACTCTTTAAGAACAGGTATTGATTTATAGATGGAGGTGGAAATAGGTTATGGACGGTTCTCAGGTGCCTAACCAATGCCTCACCCCAGAGAGCCCCAAAGCCATGCTAAAATTGAACCTTAAGCTTCATGAGTATACATTTGGAGAGCTGCTGGTTTTGGCCTTGGCACTGGCAGTGGTGGGTTACATTGAAGGCAGTAATAGCAGTTTAGCTCATCAGTAGTAGTCATTAAGATTAATCATGGTAAAGAGGGTGAAGCAGCAACATGGGGTTTGTGGTCACTTGGACTGCGAAGAGCAGAGGACTCCTATCCTCTTAGCTGGACAGCAATTGTCTTTTATCATCCATTAAATTTGCCTTTTGTTGATGGATATTATCCAGGCAGCTAAAAAATGAACCATAAAAATTTAAAGATTGAAATATATTTAATGTCAGTACTTAGAGTTCAATTCCCAATTCTTCATTCATAGATATGTCAAGTTCTGTTCCCTTGTAATTAATTGTATCCTCTCCATGAGACACTCAGCTTAGCCTCTAACTCCATCCACATTTCCATTACAAGGAGCATCTATTTCAACTTCCATAACAGTTCTTGTCCTGCACCAGCTTTGCTACTGAACCCTGGCTGTTGAGAAAGAGGAGGCCAGTCTTCATAAAGTTGCAAGCACCAACTCAGGAATTAGCACCATGCATATGTTACAGTGTAGCCTAGAGACAGATCTTCACACTGTGTATCTGCAGATGCTGATATTAACCACAAATTAAAGCTGATGGACAGATACCAGGAAATTCTGGGCAACCTCTGTGTGTTTGTACACACTCGCTTAGAGCATGGAAGTGTCCAATTCCAACCTAAGTCAAAGTTTTGTGCTAATGCACAAAACCTTGGATAATGCACCATTCCATCAATCAAAAAAAAGACTTAAATCAACATAGCAGTGGCATCTTCCAAACAACTCTGTCAACCCTCTTCAGGGATGTGTTGCAAAGCACCTTTGAAGCCTTCCAAGGAACAGAAGCATTCAGCGTGCCAGTTATGTGTTTGATGATATTTCCTTAGCAGCTTGTAGGTTAGTTCTGCAGCCATGCCAGGATGTTGACAAGACTCATGAGTAACAACTGGAGCCCTTGCTGCTGACCATTCAGTCGAACTTAATGCCCAGTTCTGATCAAATGTAGCCCAAAGGACTGCGTCAGACTGCAAGAATCATTCTTCTACAAAGACAGTAAGGCACAGTTTTGGAGTCGGGTAGACACAAAGCTGGAGTAGAGCAGAATGCCATGGTGAATTTTGCATGAGTAACGGGGTGATTCAACAATAACTTTCAAAAGGGAACTGGAAAAATACTTGAAAATTTAAATTTTGCAGAGTATGTGAACAGAACTGGGGAAGGAATGAAACTGATGACCCGTTTAAATAGCTGGCAGGCACAATTGACAAAATGGCTTCTTGTGTTGTATCATTCTAATGATCTTGTGAATTTCCCTGTGCTGTTCAGTTCAAACTAGATTACCTCCATAAAATACAAATATTGTTTATGCAGTTCATCTTCACTCAGCAGTAAAATGTTTGGAAGTGACCCTTATCTCTCACAAGTGGGTAAATTAAACAATCTGCAGGTGAATGTCAGACAAAATAAATCAAATTAATGCAAACCTCAAAGTCTGAATTGAAATGCTAACATTTTGTACAGGACAAGGTCATTTCCATAAAAGAGCCAATGGGCAGTGATCTGGAACATGGGACTTTGTGCTCAAAGAAGAATCACGCTCCGGTTAGATGTGTCATCAGATTGAATGAAATAATTCCCATGTGAAATAAGTTAAAATAATTTTAATTGGCACAGTCTCCTTAAGTAATCGTTGGAAATTGGAAATGTCTGTAGGATGCATGGTGTATGTGAACGTTTGAATATCCTTTCATCTCTTTGCATATACACACCAATTGATACCTGTAGTTTGCAGCTCCTTCACCTACCTACAAACTGTCCCTACGTATAAAGTCTTTTCCTAAATGCTCTCACATGATGTTTCTCAAAGCCCCAATTTTGCAACATCAGGCAGATAGTTGACATGGATGTAAGACCATAAGACATAGGAGCAGAAATTAGGCCATTCGGCCCATCGAGTCTGCTCTGCCATTCAATCATGGCTGATAACTTCCTCAACCCTATTCTCCCACTTTCTCCCCATAACCCTTGATCCCCTTGATAATCAAGAGCCTATCTTTCTCAGTCTTAAATGTACTCAATGACCTGGCCTCCACAGCCTTCTGTGGCGGGGAATCCCATAGATTTACCGCTCTCTGGCTGAAGAAGTTTCTCCTTATCTCCGTTCTAAAAGATCTTCCTTTTACTCTAAGGTTGTGCCCTTGGGTCCTAGTCTCTCCTACCAATGGAAACATGTTCCCAACATCCACTCTGTCCAAGCCATTCAGTATTCTGGAAGTTTCAATTAGATCACCCTTATTCTTCTAAACTCCAATAAGTATAGTCCCAGAGTCCTCAAACGTTCCTCATATGTTAAGCTTTCCATTCCTGGGACCGTTCTCATGAACCTCCCCTGAACCCGCTCCAGGGCCAGTACATCCTTCCTGAGATATGGGGCCCAAAACTGCGCAGAATACTCCAAATGTGGCCTGACCAGAGCCTTGTAAAGTCTCAGTAGTACATCCCTGCTTTTATATTCAAGTCCTCTCAAAATAAATGCCAACATTGCATTTGCCTTCCTGACGACTGACTCAACCTGCACGTTTACCTTGAGAGAATCCTGGACTAGAATTCCCAAGTCTCTTTGCACTTCAGACTTCTGAATTTTCTCCCCACTTAGAAAATAGTCCATGCTTTTATTCTTCTTACCAAAGTGCATGACCTCACACTTTCCCACAATGTACTCCATCTGCCACTTCTTTGCCTACTCTCCTAACTTGCCCAAATCCTTCTGCAGCCTCCCTGCCTCCCCAATACTATCTGTCCCTCCACCTATCTTTGTATTGTCTGCAAACTTAGCAAGAATGCCCACAGTTCCTTCGTCAAGATCATTAATGTATAAAGTGAAAAGTTGTGGTCCCAACACTGACCCTTGCGGAACACCGCTTGTCACCGGCTGCCATTCTGAGAAAGACCCCTTTATCCCCACTCTCTGCTTTCTGCCAGACAGCCAATCATCTATCCATGCTAGCACCTTGCCTCTAACACCATGGGCCTGTATCTTACTCAGCAGCCTCCTGTGGGGCACCTTATCAAACGCCTTCTTGAAGTCCAGGTAGATAACATCCATTGGCTCTCCTTGGTCTACCCTGCTCGTTACTTCCTCAAAGAATTCTAGCAGATTAGTCAGGCATGACCTCCCCTTGATGAAACCATACTGACTTCACCCTATTTTACTATACACTCCCAAATATTCAGAAATGTCATCCTTTACAATGGACTCCAAAATCTTACCCACGACCGAAGTTAGGCTAATCAGCCTGTAATTTTCCATCTTTTGCCTTGCTCCCTTTTTAAACAGGGGTGTCACAGTAGCAATTTTCCAGTCCTCTGGGACACTCCCTGACTCTAGCGATTCCCGAAAGATCACCACTAATGCTTCCACTATCTCTTCAGCTATCTCCTTTAGAACTCTGGGGTGTAGTCCATCTGGTCCAGGTGATTTGTCCACCTTCAGGCCAATCAGTTTTATTAGCACCTTTTCCTTGGTGATGGCCACCATACTCAGCTCTACCCCCTGACTCGCTTGAATTTTTGGGATATTACTCGTGTCTTCCACTGTGAAGACTAACGCGAAGTAATTATTCAGTTCCTCAGCCATTTCCTTGTTCCCCACTACCATCTCTCCACTGTCATTTTCCAGTGGTCCAATGTCCACTTTTGCCTCTCTTTTGCCCTTTATATATTTAAAGAAATTCTTACAGTCTTCATTTATATTACTGGCTAGCTTACCCTCATATTTAATCTTCTCCCTCCTTATTTATTTTATTGTTGGTCTTTGTAAGCTTCTCAGTCCTCTGCTTTCCCACTGCTTTTTGCCACATTATATGCTTTCTCCTTTGCTTTTATGCTATCCCTGACTTCCTTAGTCAGCCATGGTTGCCTCATCGTTCCTGTACCGTGCTTCCTTTTCCTCGGGATGAATTTTTGCTGCGTCTCCTGAATTACTCCCAGAAACTCCTGCTATTGCTGTTCCACTGTCTTTCCTGCTAGGCTCCTCTTCCAGTCAATTCTGCCCAACTCCTCCCTCATACCTCTGTAGTCACCTTTATTCAGCTGTCATACCGTTACCTCTGATTCTATCTTCTCCCTCTCAAATTGCAGAGTAAATTCTATCATTTTATGGTCTCTGCCTCCTAAGGGTTCCTTTACCTTAAGCTCTCTTATCAAGTCTGCCTCATTGCACAACACTAAATACAGTATTGTCTGTTCCCTTGTGGGCTCCACCATGACCTGCTCCAAAAAGCCATCTTGTAGACATTCCACAAACTCCTTTTCTTGGATTTCCACTATCAACATGATTTTCCCAGTCCACCTGCATATTGAAATCCCCCATGATCACTGTGACTTTGCCTTTCTTACACAACTTTTCTACCTCCTGGAGTATCTTGCGCCCCAGCTCCTGACGACTGTTTGGAGGCCTGAGCACAACTCCAACCATGTTTTTCTTTACCTTTGCAGTTCCTCAATTCTACCCGCACAGATTCTACACCATTTGACCCTACTTCGTTTCTTCCTATTGATTTAATTTCGTTTCTCACTAACAAGGCAACCCCACCCCCTCAGCCCACCTGCCTATCTTTTCGATAGGATGTATATCCTTGGATATTCAGTTCCCAATCCTGCTCCCCTTGCAGCCACGTCTCTGTGATGCCTATCACGTCAAACCTGTTAATTTCGATCTGTGCCACAAGCTCATTTACCTTATTCCTTATACTGCGTGCATTCAGATATAACACCTTCAGTCCTGTATTAACCCTCCCTCTTCTCATTTTCATGTGTTTTTCCAGTGTTTGATTGCTAGCCCTTTCCAAACACTCTGTCCTATTTGTGTCTGTGCTGGAGACTTTAATAACCTCTCCTGAATTCTCCTTCCCTGTCATTTCTTTCATATTTTTCCACTTAGTTGAATCCACCACTACAGATGTTAACTTGCTGCTTTGTTTGCCACTCGCACAAGTTTCACCATTCCCTTCGCCCCCACTTTCGAGTTTAAAGTCCTGTTGACCAGCCTATTTACCCTTTTCACTGGAACATTGGTCCCAGCTCGATTCAGGTGGAGACCATCCCAATGGTACAGATCCATCCTGTTCCAATACTGATGTCAGTGCCCCATGAAAAGGAACCCCTCTTTCCCGCACCATTCCTTTAGCCACGTGTTTACTTTCCTTATTCTCATGTCCCTGTGCCAATTAGCACGTGGCTTGGGCAGTAATCCGGAGATTATAACCCTTGAGGACCTGTTCTTTAATTTGGTCCGTAGCTCCCGATAATCTCTGAACAGGCCCTCTTTCCTAGTCTTGCCTATGTTGTTTGTTCTGCGTGGAACACAACAACTGGATGCTCCCCCTCCTGCTCCAATATCCTTTCAAGCCGGTCAGAGATATCCCTTCCCCTGGCACCAGACAGGCAACACACCATGCAAGACTCTCGATCCCGCTTACAAAGGATACTATCTATAGAATAGATAAATATAGAATCCCCTACAACTTCCACCTGTCCTTTTGCTCCGCCGTCTTGAATGGCCTCCCGTACCACGGTGTAGTGGTCAGTTGGCTCATCCTCCCTGCAGCCCTTTTCCTCATCCACACAGGGAGCAAGTACCTCGTACCTGTTGGACAAGGTCAAGAGCTGAGGCTCCTCTGTTCCTGACTGCAGGATCCCTCTACCTGCCTCGCTTACAGTCGCACCCTGTTGTCCCTAACCACTGACCAAATTTGAAGTACTTAATCTACCAGGTGTGACTGCCTCCTGAAATAAAGCGTCCAGGTACTTCTCCCGCACCCGGATGTGCCGCAGTGTTTGAAGCTCCGATTCCAGCTCATCAATTCTGAGCCGAAGTTCCTCGAGCAACCAACACTTGCTGCAGATGTGGTCACTGCAGTTCACAATGGGATCAGCCAGCTCCCACATCATACAGTTATAACACAGCCCCTGTCCTGCCATTTCTACTTAGTTAATTACTTTATTAACTTATATAACTTATTATAATAAATTAATTAAATTTGTTGATACTTTCCTCCCTCCTACAGCTTCACGCCCAAAAAATGCAAAACAAAAATGAGGAAAAAAATGAGGGGGGTGGGGGTGGGGGGTTGCTGCGGAGGGGTGGTGGCGCATGACCAGAAGTGATCCTCCCACTTAACCAAGGAAGCCTGGATGGAGATGGCAGTAGAGATCAATAGCTGTGGGCTCAGCCTCAGATCCCAGATGCAATGTCTCAAACAGCTCAATGAATTCCCCCTCCTACAGTAGGAATATTCCTACTCCTCGGGATGGTACACGACATGAGGAGGGAGTGACCACCAGGCACCAGGCTGGCAGAGTGCCAGCACTAGCTCTCTAATGTAGCTATCTGAATCAGAACATTCATGTGCACAAAACAAACAAAGTTGGTATGGAGGTGCAGCAAGTGTTCAAGAAGACAAACAGAATTTTGGCCTTTATTGTTCAGGTTGGAGTTTAAAATCGGGGAAGTCTTCTCACAACTGTACATGGCCACACTTGGAGTACAGTTTTGGTCCCCATATTTAAGAAAGGATACGCGGAATTGGAGGCAGTTCAAAAGAGATCCACTAGGCTGATTCCTGGAATGAAAGGGTTTTCTTATCAAGAATAGCTAAACATGTTTGGCCTTTAGCCATTTGAGGTTCGGAAATGAGGAATGATTCTAATGAACCATGAAAAATTCTGAGGAGGCTTGACAGAGTTGATGGAAAGATGATGTTTCCATTTCTGGGAGAATCCTGAGCTAGAGGGCTATTTAAAACTAAGATGCGAAGGAGTTTCATCTCCTGAATGTTTGAAATTCTTTACCACAAAGTTGGGGACGCAGGATCACTGAAAGTATTTAAAAAGGAGGTAGATAGATTTTTGAAATATTGGGGTATTGAGGGCCTTGAGCTACTGGAATGAAAAAGGAGTTGGAACCTGGGGCAAATTAGCTATGATCATGTTAAATTGTCGGGCAGGCTTGAGGGGCTGAATAGCCTCCTATTTCTTATGTTCATATTTTCTTGTGACCCAGAGAGCTCACCAGAAGAATGTTTTCTGCCTTTTGGAAGCCTTGATGTGGAGATGCAGGTGTTGGACTGGGGTGGACAAAATCAGAACCCACACGACACCAAGTTAGAGAGACTTTCACGTGACAAAAGATCAGCACTCTGAAAGCTTGTGATTTTACATAAACCTGCAATGGCCTGTTTAGCCCTGTCTTCTGGCTCAGGTCATACAAGTCAAGGCACCCAACAAAGGCATAATGTCTTCTAGAAGTGGAACTGAGGCCCTGTCCTGGTGTCATCAACTTGAACTTGAAATAACTCCACAGAATCTAGTATCCCATCACCAAGTCACTCTTTATTTACACACAAACATTCTTGACTTTAGTACTGCCTCATTCAGAGTCAACTCCCAGAGTGGCAGTATCTGTGATCGTCCCCTTTTTATCTGACAGCCAGGGCTGCCTGATTGGACCTGATTAACAGCCGCAACCAGGGAACTCATATTCTATGAGGCCTTGCTGGCCGACATCATTATAATCACTACAGAACTGGCTATGGCTTCGATAGCCTGTGATCCCTGGGTTAGCATAACTCCCAATCCTGCATAATGTCACTGATAATAATGTATAAAAATCTGTGAAGGACCTGTTCAACAAACTCAATTGCCTTCTCACCATATTGCTCCAACAACACCATCTTGGACCTTTTCTGTAACTGTTAAATTGAGAGACTGGCGTCATGAATTATGGATGCATCTCCTCCCACGTTTTAACCCATTCCTGAGGGAGCCATGAAATTCAATCCTTAAATAAGGTGAGTGATATTACAGCCTTGGCCATCATTGCCCCACTGATCTTCAAAGAAGTTCTCTCATTGGTATCAATAAAGAATGGATGGTTTAACTATGAAGGGTCTGATGATGAAAAGGGACATGGAAGAGGGGACTCAGATCAAAGTACTGCTATATAATATCAATTTTGTCTCCTCAGTCAGCACCCTACTCATTGCCGCATGTCTTGTCGCCAAGTCTGAAGAGTAGCTGGTGAGCCTTCACAGGTTTCAAACCCAGGGGACATTGCCAAGAGCATCACTGTAGGAATCTAAGCTGCCTGCCTCTAATTTGCTAAAACCACAGGTGTTATACCATGCAGAAGTGCTAGGAAGACAAAAGGCCAAGGTTTACAGTTGCAAAAGGGTATTCACATGGCTGTTAGGTGAATGGTAGGATTTTATTCAACCCTTCAGCAATGTAAAATTTCTATCTAGCACTTACCTTCTGGCCACTTTTGGTTGCTGGGCTGATAACTGATCACTTAAGACACATGATAAATAGGATGACATGAGCTGACAGGTATGAAAAAGGTGTGGGGGATTGTGGTGCTGAAAGGGATGGTGGGTTGTTTGTATGGGTGCTTTTTATGGGAGGAATGGGCTGTGGGGAAACAAAATGCTTTTTGCGTGTGGCTATTTGAAGGTTCCAATAGCCCACCGTCTGAGACATTGGTGCACTGGCTGTACAATCCTCTTCCTTTTTCTCCTCCTTGTCCTGATCCTCATCATTGGAAGTCACTCTGTGCCTCATTCCTCCTGCAGATTGCAAACCTCACCACTGTGCAACTCAGTGCAGAGCACAGTGCACCATGACTATTTTGGAAATCCTGCCTCGTGCCTGCTGAAAGATGTCTTCAGATTTGCTCAGGCACCTGAAATATAGAGTGGCTCAGTGGTTAGTACTGCTGCCTCAAAGCGCGGGGGACCTGGGTTCGATTCCAGCCTTAGGGACTGTGTGGAGTTTGCACATTCTCCCCATATCTATGTGGGTTTCCTCCGGGTGCTCCGGTTTCCTCCCACAGTCCAAACATGTTAGGTGGATTGGCCACGCTAAATTGTTCCATCATGTTCAGGGATTGGCCATGGGAAAAATGCAGAGTTACAGGGATAGGGCAGGAGTGTGGGTGGGAATGCTCTTTGGAGGGGTGGTGTGGACTCAATGGGCCAAATGGCCTGCTTCCACACTGTAGGAATTCTATGATTCATAGCTTCAGCTCACTGGTGACTTTGATCAATGATAGATCTGTCTTCCATTATAATCAGCCCGGATCTAATTGCTTTGATTTATCGGGGTGTATTCAGCTACTTCTTACTTGAACACCTCTTGTCTCCAATCCGCCAACTAGTAAGCAAAGAGATTCAGGAAGGTTTCAGCTGCTGGCCTTAAGAGTCATAGCAATTGTCTTGGAATCTTGTGCCCACCTGTAAAAAAGTTCCATGGTTGAACACCAAGTCATGTTAATATCATTGTAATGGACCTTTTAACATTGAATTAACTCCTCTTTCTCCAAGTGGGTTCCTGTCATGCAACCTTATGCACTGTAGTTAAATGTGAAAATTGACAGGTACAGTAGGATACTTGACATGCTCCATTTTATCTGGTTTTACACCTTCCACTACATCCCACATATCCCCCTTATTTCCCTTCACAATGTTTCCCCTAAACACATGCTACTCCATATTAAAATTGAGCAGCAACTGTTGACTGCCAACTCCAATAAATTGTCATCCAATATTTTATGGGTGCTAGATGAATGGTATGGGCTGGGTTTCACCATGAGACATGAGATTCAATGAGGGGTCTTATTTTAATAATAAAGAATAATTTACATCTTTAAACATTTAGGATGCATGGCTTCATTTGGCCAGTGAAATCTTCCCATATTAAATTTGGAATTGTTTGAAATAGGTTTGCACACTTGCTTGTTGGATTTTGCTACCAGAACAAGCCAAAGGAATCTTGTAAAACCAGCTCTTTCTACGTAAATATTACACGCATACAGCTTAAAATAGAATAGCAATTTATTGTCATGTGTATTATTACAAAAAAAATGAAAAGTTTATAAGTATTCATACTATGGTGCCTTAGTTAATTATGGAAGTCATAAATAAGAAAAAAAATGTAAACATTCATCACTATTCAACTATTTGGATTTGGGGTATGCTGGAAAACTGGGCTGAAACCATCACACAGAGCTGGGCTGAGACTGCCCTGCTGAGACAAGATGTCCATGCAGGAAATAGACCTTCATGCCAGGCTGCTGGAAGACCCAGCAGCCACTGAAGAAGATCTCCACAATGTACAGAAGGCATTACAGCTATCACGGGAGAAAGTGCCTTGCCAGTGGCGCTGATAATCATGGCTGCTCTGAATTTCCTCACCATCAGCTCATTTCCAGCTTCAACTGGTAGCATTTGCATCTCCTCTCACAAGGACTGATTTGATCAAGCTTTTCTGACTGATGTCAGGGGCATGTGATGAAACTAAGCATGTGAGCTGGTGTGAGCAACTCTTAATACATTAAATTTTCCTGTTTGTTGTAACAAGCTGCACTTTAATGGAGATTTCAGTGTTTGAATGTAATGACCAATAGCAACAATTTGTTTATTTTCTCAATTTGTAACTGGAATAAACCAAAGATATTTATGAAAATCACTTTTAGGTAAAAATTATGCAATTGTCAGAATCTGTAAATGCTTCTGGTGTTCCTACACTTTGTCTTACTACGTTTGAGGGTACTGTAGGATACTATGTGCATGTACATGTACCCATAATAGAGAATCCACAGATATTTAGATGTAGATCTATGGAAATTACAGTTAAAACACTTGCAAATTTCTACGAGTTACTGAAGCAACTGTCCCAATGTTCAAATCACTTCACTCATATAAAATCATTTCACATGAATGGTTTCACCTAATTTGACTGTACATCTAAACTTAATTTATTTTTTATTTGAGCACAATGTTCCAAGTTCTGAGTCACTACCCAGTGACACTATTTATGTGAAGGACTGCATCCGTTACAAAATGTCGTGATTCAGATTTTAATCTTTATAACAACGTGACTTATGGTTGTTTGGCGTGTGGCTCAGAGGTAACACCCTTGACTTTGAATTGTGTAGTCTAGACCCACTCTAGGAGCTGGAATTTAAACACGTAAAACTGATGCTTTTGAGGCACATCAGACGAAGTGTTAAGCCAATACTCCCTCTGGTTTCTCAGCTGGATGTAAAGTTCCCATGGTGCTATTCCGAAGAAGGACAAGGGAATTCTGTCTGGTCAATATTTATCCTTTAACTGGCATCATTAGAATTTAGCATTCGGTTTTATTGTCATGTGTACTCGAGTAGAGAGACACAGGATTACAGTGAAAAGTGCATTAAAAGCAAAATACTAATTACTACATTGCTGATTTTGAAGCTTGCTGTGCATAAATTGGCTGTTAAATTTCTCATGGTTACGTCATTAACTGCACTGTAAAAGTACTTAATCAGCAGTAAAGAGTTCTAGGATATATTGAGGTCATAACAGAACGTATAAAAATACAGTTTTTTTTCAATATTTACAGGATCTTTACACATTTTTAAGTTAATCTGTTTGTGAGAGAGAAGACTCTTAAAACATTTTGTTGCTGGGTGATGAACTGCACCCAATATTTGTACATTATAGGGATCATCTATTTGAAAAACAACTGAGAAATGAATTGATCAAGAGTGACTACTCCCTTCATCTGGGTACACATTGAGTGTATTTAACACTGAGATAGATAGGATCTTGATTAGTTAGGGGATCAAGGGTTACATGGAGAAGGCAAGAGAATGGGGTTGAAAAACATATCAGCCATGATCAAATGGTAGAGCAGACTTGATGTGCTGAATGGCCTAATTTTGGTCCTATATCTTATGGTCCATGAGGTTACAGATTGTGGTTGAATACACTTCTGCTACCGATAGCCCATAGCACCTAATGGATGCTCAACCTTGAGTTGCTGAATCTTTCCCAGTTGGTACAGTAGAAGTGCCACACAACTAATTAATACAGTTTGCACCTATAGATTCCCTACAGTGCATATACAAGCCTATACATCTTTGGACAATATGGGAAATTAGCATGGCCAAATAACCTTAGTAGCTCAGTGGTTAGCATTGCTGCCTCATGACGCCAGGGATTGGGGTTCGATTCCACCCTCAGGTGACTGTCTGTGTGGGGTTTGCACATTCTCCCTGTGTCCGTGTGGGTTTCCTCCGGGTGCTCTGGTTTCCTCCCACATGTGCAAGTTAGGTGGATTGGCCATGCTAAATTACCCATAGTGTTCAGGGATGTGTAGGTTAGGTGCATTAGCCATGGGAAATACAGGGATAGGATAGAGGGATGGTTCTGGGTGGGATGCTCTTTAGAGGGTTGGTTTGAACTTGTTGGGCTGAATAGCCTGTTTCCACACTGGGGATTCTAAGCTAACTTACACATCTTTGGACTGTGAGATGAAATTGCAGCACCTGGAGGAAACCCATGTGGACACTGGGAGAACACGCAAAGTCCACATAGTCACCCAAGGCTGGAATTGAACCCAGGTACCTGGCGCTGTGAAAAATCAGTGCGAACCACCCACTCGTTAATGTTGGCTAAGTTACTTACTCCATCTCCAAATTTGCTAATTCTAGCAGCTCCTCCCTGAATGAGAGGTGGTTGAACAGTAGGTGGATGGTTTTTATCTTGAGCCCCTGAGATATGAGGTGGTTCTCATCTTTCTTGGAAGGAACAACTTCTGGCAACCGTTCTCTTGTAATGACAAACGGAAACAGGCCCATTTCTGAAATTCTCTTACGTGCAGATGTTTGGAGGGTGGTTCAAAAAATCAAGTTCACTGGAAAGGCACCTGCATCCTACCTAAGTTATGTAGTTCACAGTTGCAAGGCTGTAATGGTAGTACTGGTCGAATAATCCAAACCAGTTAAATCTTGAAAGCAGCATTCAGGCTAAACCCCAGCTGTCACTTTAGAAGCCACCTGTGTCTTTATTACTTCCTCTGAAAGTCGAGTTGCTGCAGTTTCTCCTGCACTATTACTCTTCCCTGTTGCTCATGTTTCAGTTTTGCCGGTCACAAGTTAGGTTCCTCTTAGCAAGCTGGAGCCCTTTAAAGTTTGCATCAGAGTTATTTGTATGGAGTCTTTGCCTGCCTTGAGCATCCCTCAGTTCTCATCCTACCTCCAACCAGACTGTCCCAGCAAAGGCAGTAACAGAGTAAACGAGTAAGAAGCATGTTTCTGCTCCTATCCTTGCGAGTGTGGATATCTGACACCATGAGATGAAAATTCAGTGGTTTAGCAGCAAAGTCACAGGTGCCAACCTGCTATTGACTCACCAATGGCAGGAAAATTCAGGCAAGTATAGCTAATAACTCAGGAGACACTGCAGTATTGATTAAAGTTGGTAATTACTCATGTTCTGTGAATACATATTCATCCACAAGGCTTTCCAAAGCCTGCCAAGCTCTACTGTACTCCAAGTTACAAAATGCAAAAAGACAAAAAGTGGATTTTTAAAAAAGATGAAAGCAAGTGGAATATGGACAGTTATTTCTTCCTTCTTTAATATGCCTCTTTGTAATGCGATGGGAACTGACATATTTCATTGCTCTTTTCTCATATTTGTCATTGAACCCATTTCTATCATTTTCTTTTGTAGGAATTTCTTCCTCTCGGTCTAGCAGTACTGGAAAAATTGTTAATGGAATTAACTGAAAAGCAGGATAAATTCAATCTTTCCTTTTCCCTCTGCTTTAAATCTATTACCAATCTTCAACAAAGTGATCAAGAATGTTATTGACATCACTATCGCCATAAGCTGTTCATTAATGGGGGCTTATTTTGGGTTCTGCCAGGTCCACTCAACTCCAGAGTTCATTACAGAATCAAAAGGTCAAAATTGGCATGATGTCCCACTTGTATCTAATTTTCAGATTCATATTGTTTTTATTTTAATTCATTTGTGGGATGTGGGTGTCGCCGACTGGCCAGCATTTCTTGCCCGTCTCTAGTTGCCCTTGAGAAGGTGGTGGTGAGCTGCCTTCTTGAATCGCTGCAGTCTACCTGCTGTGGCTTGACCCACAATGCCATTAGGGAGGGAATTCCAGGATTTTGACCCAGCAACAGTAAAGGAACATTGATATATGTCCAAGTCAGGATGGTGAGTGGCTTGGAGGGGAACTTGGAGGTGGTAATGTTTCCATATGTCTGCTGCCTTTGTCCTTCTGGGTGGAAGTGATCATAGTTTTGGAAGGTGCTGTCTGAGGATCTTTGGTGAATTTCTGCAGTGCATCTTGTAGATAGTACACACTGCTGCTACTGAATGTCGGTGGTGGAGGGAGTGGATGCTTGTGGATGTAGTGCCAATCAAACGGGCTGCTTTGTCCTGGATGGTGTCAAGCTTCTTGAGTGTTGTTGGGGCTGCACTCATCCAGGCAAGTGGGGAGTATTCCAGCACACACCTGACTTGTGCCTTGTAGATGGTGGACAGGCTTTGAGGAGTAAGGAGGTGAGTTACTTGCCGCAGTATTCCTTGCTTCTGACCTGCTCTTATAGTTTTGTTTATATGGTGAGTCCAGTTGAGTTTCTGGTCAATGACAACCCCCAGGATGTTGATAGTGGGGGATTCAGTGACCGCAACACCATTGAATGTCATGGGGCAGTGGTTAGATTGTCTCTTATTGGTGATGGTCATAGCCTGGTATTTGATGGCACGAATGTCATTTGCCACTTGTCAGCCCAAGCCTGGATATTATCCAGATCTTGTTGCATTTGAACACAGACTGCTTTAGTATCTGAGGAGTCATGAATGGTATTGAACATTGTGCAAACATTGGCGAACATCCCCACTTCTGACCTTATGATAGAGGGAAGATCATTGATGAAGCAGCTGAAGATGTTTGGGCCAAGGTCACTACCCTGAGGAACTTCTGCAGAGATGTCCTGGAGCTGAGATGATTGACCTCCAACAACCACAACCATCTTCCTATGTGCCAGGTATGATCCAAACACTGGATAGTTTGCCCACTGATACCCATTTATTCCAGTTTTGCCAGGGCTCCTTGACGCCACACTTGGTCAAATGCATCCTTGATATCAAGGGCTGTCACTCTCATCTCACCTCTGGAATTCAGCTCTTTTGTCCATGTTTGAACCAAGGCTGTAATGAGGTCAGCAGCTGAATGGCCCTGGCAGATCCCAAACTGGGCATCACTGAGCAGGTTATTGCTGAGCAGGTGCTGCTTGATAGCACTGTTGATGACACTTTCCATCACTTTACTGATGAGTGAGAGTAGACTGATGGGGCAGTAACTGGCCGGGTTGGAGTTGACCTTCTTTTTGTGCACAGGACATGCTTGGGCAATTTTCCACATTGTCAGGTAGATGCCAATGTTGTAACTGTACTGGAACAGCTTGGCTAGGGGAGTGGCAAGTTCTGGAGCACAAGTCTTCAGTACAACTGCCTGAATATTGTCAGGGTTGGTAGCCTTTGCAATATCCAGTGCCTCCGACCGTTCCTTGATATCATGTGGAGTGAATCGATTTGGCTGAAGACTGGTACCTGTAATGCTGGGGACCACTGGAGGAGGCCGAGATGGATCATTCACTCGGCACTTCTGGCTGAAGATTGTTGTGAATACTTCAGACTTATCTTTTGTACTGATGTGCTGGGCTCTTCCATCATTGCGGACGGGGATATTTGTGGAGGCTCCTCCTCCAGTGGGTTGTTTAATTGTCCAGCACCATTCACAATTGGATGTGGAAGGACTACACAACTTAGATCTGATCCGTTGGTTGTGGGATCGCTTCTCTCTGTCTATCACTTGCTGCTTATGTTGTTTGGCGTGCAAGTAGTCCTGTTTAGTGGCTTCACCAGGTTGACATCTCATCTTCAGATATGCCTGGTGCTGCTCCTGGCATGCCCCCCTGCACCCTCCATTGAACCAGGGTTGATCCCCTGGCTTGATGGTAATGGTTGAGTGGGGGATATGCCAGGCCATGAGGTTACAGATTATGCTGGAATACAATTCTGCTGCTGTTGATGGCCCACAGTGCCTCATGGATGCCCAGTCTTGAGTTGCTGGATCTGTTTGAAGTCTGTCCCATTTAGCATGGTGATTGTGCCACACAACACAATGGAAGTTATTCTCAATGTGAAGGTGGGTGTTCTTCTCCACAAGGACTGTGCAATGGTCACTCTTACCGATACCGTCATAGACAGATGCATCTGCAGCTGGAAGATTGGTAAGGATGAGGTCAAGTATGTTTTTCCCTCCTGTTGGTTCCCTCACCACCTGCTGCAGACCCAGTCTAGCAGCTATCACCTTTAGGACCCGACCAGCTCAATCGGTAGTGCTGCACATTGAAATTCCCCACCCAGAGTACATTTTATGCCCTTGCCATCCTCAGTGTTTCCTTTAAGTGTTGTTTAACATGGAGGAGTACTGATCCATCAGCTGAGGGAGGACAGTGTGGTGTAATCAGCAGGAGGGTTCCTTGCCCATGTTTAACCTGAAGCCATGAAACTTCATGGGGTCCAGAGTCAATGTTGAGAACTCCTAGAGCAACTCCCTCATGACTGTATACTGCTGTGCCGCCACCTCTACTGGGTCTATCCTGCCAGTGAGACAGGACTCCAGGGGTGGTGATGGTGGTGTCTGGGACATTGTAAGATATGATTCTGTGAGTATGACAATATCAGGCTGTTGCTTAACTTGTCTGTGAGACAGCTGTCCCAATTTTGGCACTATCCCCAGATGTTAGTGAGGAGGACTTTGCAGGGTCGACAGGACTGTTTCTGCTGTTGTCTTTTCTGGTGCCTAGGTCGATGCCAGGTGGTCCATCCAGTTTCATTTCTTTGAGACTTTATAGCAATTGGTACAACTGAATGGCCATTTCAGAGGGTAACTGAGAGTCAACCACCTTGCTGTGGGTCTGGAGTCACATGTAGACCTAGACCAGATGAGGGTGGCAGATTTCCTTCCCTGAAGGACATTAGTGAACCAGATGGGTTTTTCTGACAATTGGCAATGATTTCATGGTGATTCTGAGTTCCACACTTTTTTTTTAAATTATTGAATTCAAATTCCACCATCTGCTGCAGTGGGATTCGAACCTGGGTCCCCAGAACATTAGCTGGGTTTCTGGATTAATAGTCTAGCAATAATACCACTAGACCATCGCCTACCCTAGCTAGTTATTACAACAACACTTTTAGCAGTGGAACAGCTTGCATTTGATCTGTATATACATTCAGGCTACCATTATAAACACATCAAGCTAGCTGTCTACTTAAAATAAGAAATAGGCTGCTAGAATATATTTCTGGAGTGGCTCCTATTGCTGCACCATTAGGTATGCAACTGACAGAAAAGTTCATAACTATTCTTTTCTCTTTTGTTCAGAAGAATTGAAATAGTTGAATATATCACCTTTGAAACTAGAACATACGCTTCTGAAGTTTACATCTGCCTGAAGTCAATGGTTCACCCCCTCACCCCCTCTTCCCTCCCGCAACAGCAATCGGGTTCCCCTTGTTCTTACCTACAATCCCACCAGCGTCCACATCCAGAAAATCATTAGTTGCTATTTCCACCACTTCCAGGGAGATGCCATCACTGGGCAAATATTCCCCTCCCCTCCCTTGTCAGCCTTCCACAAGGACCCTTCTCTCTGGGACTCCCCAGTCCACTCTTCCCTCATTCCCAACACCCTCTCCCCACAGCTCCATGGCACCTTCCCCTGCAACCACCGAACATGCAACACCTGTCCATTTACCTTCTCCTTCACCTGCACGTCCCACAATCTAGTCTACTGCATCGCTGCTCACAATGTCTTCTCCTCTGTATTAAGGAAATGAAACATAGACTGGGGGACTGCTTCTCAGAACTCCTATGTTCTGTCCACAAAAATGACCCTGAACTTCCAGTTGCCTGCCAATTCAACACACCACCCTGTTCCCTGGCCAACATTTCTCTCTTAGGCTTGCTGCCGTGCTCCAGCGAAGCTCAGCGTAAGCCGAAAGAACAACACCTGATTTTCCACTTGCAGACGCTGCAGCCTTCCTGACACAATCAAGGCCAATAACTTTAGGGCTTGAACTCTCCTATGTTCCAGATCTTGTGATCACAGAATCTGCTTTTGCACACACCCCATTGTTAGTCACTAACGGTCTCCATTCATTCTCCCAGCCAGATCGTTATCCACTCCTTTAAATGCTGCCAGACCTGCTGAGCTTTTCCAGCAACTTTGTTTTTGTTCCTTTGTCTGTTTAACTGTTCTTCTCTCTCTTTCGACTCTATCCCCACCTATCATTTACTCCTTACCTCCTCCCCCCATCCTATCTCCTGCATAAAAACTGACATTTTCCTAGCTACCATTAGTTCTAAGGAAGGGTCACCAGACCTGAAATATTAACTCTGATTTCTCTTCACAGATGCTGTCAGACCTGCTGAGCTTTATCAGTGATATTTGGAATGTTTGTTTCACCCTGTTTAACCTCTAACTTCATAGAGGATTTCTGCTTGACTCAGTACAATTCGGTAATTGTATTTGTAAGCAGTGGTCATGTTTACTCATTTCTAAATGTGAATACCTACATGAAAATATCTTCAACAGCTACAATATTTCTGTAATCATCTACATGTTGAGAGTGCACTAGTGGCAGTTACAGTTAGGCATGGGATTTATAACAGCAATGATTTACTTGTGAGACAAGATAAAATCAGAGGAATAAATAATGGTTAAGTTTTAGAGTTGGCTCTTTGTGAGTTACACACTGAGCTGGAAACGACCAAAACTGGCAATGAGGATTTCTCTCATTTGTCCAAATGTCATTTTAATAATGGATTCCTGTACATAGATGTTTAACATGAAATTACGTGGTTAAAAGGGCTAGTTCCAAAATGATATTAATTCATTACAAACAAGGTTGGGAATAGAATGAACATTACTATAAATATAGCATAGGTGGCAATTATACTTGGTACAGTGACTGAAAGGTTTAAGGTAATGGTAAGATTTCTTGTATGAACTTTGTTAATATTGTTTCTCCTTTGTTAATATTGTTGCTCGTTGTGTTTTGTTTAGTGATTGAAAGCAAACATCAGCAACATGTTGGTTCTTATTGTCCTTCTGGGAATATTCTTGACGGAAGCTGCAGGTGGTGACATATACAGCAATGGTAGTTTAATTTTCAATGCTGTAGATTTATTTAAGATTGTAGAATTACACTTGTTCACAACATAACAATGATATTAATCTCAATTTCTGCATTTATACCTGCATTTAAGATGGATGACTAACAGGCTCACAATTTTGATTTGGTCTTTGTTGTCAAGTCCCAACCTTCATCAACATTCCTCTCAGTTCTTTTGTTTGTTATTGCTGTTTAGGAATGGCTTGTTCAAACACAAGCAATGCTTGTATGGAATAGAAAATACAGCCAACACACAGTACTCACTCTTAACAATCAATCTTACCTTCTATAACAGCCTATGCTTTCTTTTAAACTCACATCTATAGCAGCTCAGCTGAGATGAGCAAAAGGGCAAAAGCTCATGTTAAAGCCAGAATCATTTCAGTCCGTATAATTCAGCATAAATCACACTGTGTATTTAATCAATAACTTACTAGCTTTTATCAGGCTTCCTGCTCCGCTGTGCAAATTATCAGGAGGACAAATTGTGTAATTAATGTATTTAGTGATTCATGTGAATTTCAAAGATTGAAAGCAGGTTGTATTGTACAAATTTGTATTTGAATATATCTTTTCAAGGATATAGCCAATTGGATACATAAGGGGAATGCAGTCGATATGATGTATGTAGATGTTTAGAAGATATTCAGTAAGCAATTACATAGGAGCCTTATTATAAAAGTTCAGACATATGGTATTATGTTAAAAGGATTCTCATAGAATGGTCAGAAAATTAGTTCACAGACAAGAAAACACCAGTGCAGATTAGTTGGATTGAATGGTCTACAGTTAGAATGCTGTGTTTAGTTCTGGATGTCATTTAATGAAGAAACATTTAGGCTTTAGAGAATCGATAATTTAGATTCTCAACAGTGAGAATCTTTAACAGTCAGGAATGACCTAAATATGGGGACTATTTCCATTGGAACAGAAATTGCTAAAAGAAAATTTAGTGAAGGTTTATAATACAAAAGAGTGAAATGATTCAAATTTTCTTTAACTAAAGGTCACCAACAACCATGAATTTAAAATTGCCCCTAAGTAATGAAGAAGAGAAGTTAGTACAACTTCCTTTTAATAGAGGCTGAATTGCTTTGTCACAGAATAATTTAGACTGTCCAAGACATGGCATGTTTTGACAGTAACGAGAACTGACAATCAAAGTTATGAGGAGAAAGCAGACTTGAGAGATTAATTTTGGGTTGCTGTATTAAAAAGATGACTGGTGCACCATATGTTAAATGACATTTTATTTAAGTATAAACATTTGTGATTCTGTGATTTCGCAGATCTATTTCATTAGTAAAGCATCAATCGATTATCGATACTGAAATTTATTTTCTAACAAAGAAGGTATATAATGTCTGGCCTTTCAATTAAACTGACAAGAACTTGTGTAGTTACTGTTTGAGGCATTTCCAGATTAAAGGGACAGGAATTCACTGCATGTTCATAACTGAAGAATGATGTCAAAAGATTATATGTAGTTATACAAAATTTATTGAAATTGTCAATGAATAAGAATCTCAAGGAAAAAAGAAAATATGTCATAAGGTTAAGCAATTCCAGCTGTCTGCTACACTCAAAACACTAACCATTTACATATTTCTTCAGAAGGTGAGGCACTTCTGAAAACTACCGATCCACCTAAAAATGGATATAAATCGGCATTGAAAGATGTGTTTTGGCCATTTGATTAAAAAAAATCTACTTCAGGAAAGTATGATAAAACTTATATACCTCCAGGCAAAGCAGTTCCACTGAATGTTGTCCCTGTCGAAAAATACATTCTACCTGCTAACTGTGTTTGTAAGGACAAAAGAAGCATCTGCAAAGGACCCTGTAGGGAAGGTTTCCATAGTTTCAATAATGTCTGCTACAAATACATCTACTGCAAAATGGACTTTGCCAGTGCAGAGGTACTTTTTCCGCCATTTTATTGTACAAAATATCAGGGAAGGATCTGGAATGACTTTTGATTGATTGTTGTTTGAATCTAAAAATGTAGCATTTCCTTATTAGGAAGTTTGGACTTCCATAAATGGAGGTTAGAGCTTTGTGGACATATTTTAGAAAGACTGGGATAGAGCTTTAAAAAAATCAAAAGGAGTATTAAGTAACCTGACTTAATATCTAACAGCTAAAAAAAAACCTGGAAGGATTCCATGGGTGAAAAACATTACTCAACAAATGAATGGAAAATGCTCATCAAAGCTGGGAAGTAATAAAGGACAGATTTTTTAAAAAATGTAAGCACAATGTACAATTGGAATGATAAGGGCATAAAACTGGTAAGAAAAGTTAGCAGCTCACAAGAATAGCAAATCATTGTAATTTACATCTATGTAATTGATATGATATTATGATAATTAAAGACAATACATTGTTATCCGTTTCAAAACAGAGCCAGTATTAACCACAGTTATTGTGATGAAGAAACCGTAATCAGTCATAGTTATGTGCCCATTTTGTAACTGAAGTCTTACTCTTCACTTGATAATGTAAGCCACAACAAACTACTTCAGTTTGTCCAAAACAGGAGAAACTACCAGACCTGAAGGTTTTTCCTGGGTTTGGGGTGGGGATTTGGGGGCGGGGGTAGCTGCATGGTCGACTTCATAACTAAACAAGGAAACAATATTTGCGTGGTTAGTCTATTGAACAGACTCCCTAATGAGACAGTGGAAGCTTTTAGCATCTATTCAGATGAAAATTTGATCTATTACTTTCAGAAACAAATATTTTGAGGTTGAATGTTTTGGTAATTTGGAGACCCAAGATATGGTAAGTGTAGTGCACAGCAGGGGAGAGGTTATGCTAAACATTAATCTCAAAGGTTTCCATCACTGGATCTTCCTCATACATTTCTAGGTCTGTTGGTCTAATTAAAAGAGCTTGATTGTTACAACAGGTCAATAACTGTCTAATCATTTGCCCAGATCTTCTTATTCCTGTATTGTCAGATGTAGGATCCAAGATTCATGTCGAAACCCCATGGAAGTTTCAATGCATTGACTACCGTGGGAATCTCCCAGAAAGTTTGAATTCTGATGAGAAGTCACCTAGTTCCCATAAGCTTCATTAGGAGGCTTCAGACAAATCTGCACTACTTATCTGAAGTCACCCAGGAAATGTTAGACAGTTTAAACCTTGGCTAAATCCTAGTTAACTACACACTGAAGAACCAACTCCCCCTCTGACATCCTGACTTCCTTCATACCTTAACAAGCCCCTGACTACCCTCTGAGCCTCTGGCTATTCTCCTACCTCTGTCTACCTACCTCTGCCCACCACCAGACTCCTCCTCTAACCTTCTCCACGTCAACCTGACTATCTCTTGACTGCCCACTTGACCAGACACTGACTACTTCTCTCAACCCAACATAGTCATCTACCCCCGACCAGACCCATCTACCCTCCAGTGCCCAGCTACATTCTTTCCTAACTACCCTCTTAACCAGACCACCCTTTACTGCATGACTGACCCCTCCACCTGAATATCTCCTTAACTTGAGCTGACTAGCCTCCAGTACAGCTACCCCTCCTGACCTGACCTGACTAACTCCCAACTCACTAACCCACCTGCCACCCCTTCAGATATTTAGTCTTACCTTAAGGCAGCAAGTGATAAAAGGGGACATGCCTATCTTTTCTCCTGATGCCACAGCTCTGTAATGGAGCTCTTCAAGAGTTGCTGGGCTCTGCTTTTCTGGAGAAGCTGACCCTGGAAGAAACAGTAAGAAATGCAGAAAAACGTTAGGACAGACAAAAGTTCAAACAATGGGGATCACTATTTTGTGAAAGATCTGTGCCTTTCTATTGTGTGCCAACTGGAAAGGAAGAAGGGAAACTTGCAGGACCTCTGCTTTTTTCATCTCACAATTCCTGAATGTTTTTTAAAAAATGGACAGTTATTATTTTAATTTGGACAGAAAACAAGGATACAAATGCTGAGATAACAAGGTGTAGAGCTGGATGAACACAGCAGGCCAAGCAGCATCAGAGGAGCAGGAAGACGTTTCGGGCCTAGACCCTTCTTCAGAAAAAAAAACATTACTCGACAAATGAATGGAAAATGCTCATCAAAGCTGGGAAGTAATAAAGGACAGATTTTTTGAAAAATGTAAGCACAATGTACAATTGGAATGATAAGGGCATAAAACTGGTAAGAAAAGTTAGCAGCTCACAAGAATAGCCAATCATTGTACATCATTTTTCATTTTTTCATCATTTTTTTCATCCAGCTGTGTTCATCCAGCTCTACACCTTGTTATCTCAGATTCTCCAGCATCTGCAGTTCCTACTATCTCTGATACAAATGCTGATTTTTTTTTCATCTGAAAAGCTTTTATACTATTTATACTCTAGCTGTGTGGAATTGTTGCCAATATTCAATTAATACTATGCCAATGTCTTGTTTTCCTTCAGCTGTTTTGCCAACCAGAGTATTCAGGTCACCTTGCCTCTATACACTGCCGCTTAAACCATCTGTTTGTTACTGACATAATAAGGGAATCATATTTCGATTGTCCACAAACTTGGATTGGCCTCACTGATGCTACCAAAGTAAGTAATGGTGATAAGATCAACAAACTCTGGATTTACTCAATAAGGTCAGGCAACATTATAATTAGTTATGTTTTCATCTTTTTTTGCTCTGATATTTTTCATTATTCTACATGGTGGTCCATCCCTCATGATATCTAGGACTGGAGGCAATTGTGTGAAATAGAGAAGAGAGTACACATATGCAGAATATGTTTTGGGGTGGGTGACTGGTCGGGTGTTAATGAGCAGAGTCTACCAGCAGCGTATTTGTTTGGTGGTGGAGGAGTGTTACTAAAGAGGCTGAAGCCATTTTAATGCCAAGTATATTTAAATGAGATTAGCAAGTTGTGTTGCTCTCTAATTAACGCCAAGTATTGAGTGATCCAGAGACTGGGAACGCCTCATGCGTGGGTTGTGGGTAAGGGAAGAGAGAAAGCTTTGTGATTATAGAGGGGTGAGTAGTAGAAAGGAGGGGATTGGTTTAGCTCAACCCAACATAATGCCCCTGACCATACCCCATCTACACTCCAGCACCCAGCAACGCCTTTTCCTAACTACCCTCTTAACCAGATTGACTGGACAATTGGTTTGCGAAGCAGTGTGATGCCGACAGTGTTGGTTCAATGCCCATATCAGCTAAGGTTACCATAAGGACTCTCCTTCTCAATCTCTCTCCTCGCCTGAGGTATGGTGACACTCCGGCTAAATCACCACCAGTTGTCACCCTCTAATGAGAGAGCAGCCCTATGGTCTGGTATGACTATGGCAACTTGACTTGAGTAGAAAGGAGTGGAAGGTGGAAAATGCCCGAATATTTCCATGTGCTTGCAGTTGCGGCCCTGTTCTTTTGAGCCCTAATGTAAAACTGACTATTTACACATCTTTATATCTTGAGCCAGGTTAGAAAAGGTAAAACACAAGCATTTAGGCTCCCAGTGATAGAGAAGTGCCAGAGAGGGACACTACCACTGTACCACTTTTTATCCCCATGCTAATGTGTTTCAGATTCTGCTATTCCACAAAATGCGCAATTGAGGCATGGGAATGACCACATGTACTCATTGACAGTACACCAGCACTAAGTGAACATTAAATGCTCAGATAATATGCAAATAAGATCCACCTTTCATGGTGCAACAGGAGCATCCACACATACAGTGCCCCAGTTCTCCTTGTTAACCAAGGAAAACATGGAACAAAAACCTCTACAATTTGACATTCTACCTCGACCCAAACGTGCAACTGTGTTGATGAAGGTTATTGACCTGAAGCATTATCTCTGCTGCTCCTCACAGATACTGTCCAATCTGATGAGAATTCTAGCATTTTCTGTTTTCATTTGAGATTTTCAGCATTTTCAGTATTTACTTTTGCTCATGGAAATGTTGATGGTTCATATTTGGCAAGGCAAGGTATTACCAGAGACCACACATTCCCCCCCTCCTGAACAAAAATAGGTTTCATTAAAATGAAGCTAGTCTAGGTTACAGTACGGAATTTCCTCAATGTAACAGTTCCCAGAGTCAGCAAAAAGGAAAAAGAAGCAAAGTACAAGGCCTCAATTATCATTCCTGGTCAGGTGCACAGAGGCGGGAGAAATCTCCAATCTGCAAACACAACTTTTAAAAATTGCAACCTGCCTCCCCAATTTTGTTCTGACCTAGTGAGTGGAGGGTGGCATGTCGCTGCTGGTTTGGAAGTTGGACTAGACCACCCAGCAAGAGCTGTGGAAGCAGTAGGTTCCTGAAGCAGGCTAGGAGGGAAGTCTGCCTCGACCCCGGCCCTGTGACCACAAATTAAAATAATATAATAAAATAGAAAATATTCCTTCAACCACAACTCCTCACTCCTTCCACACTCCTCCTCACACCACATATTTCCATGCCCCAAGAATCCCAACCCATTCTACTTTAAGATTTCTACCCATTCCCATGGCTCAGGAAACTCTCCCACCCATTATCCTTTTCTCCTTCACCTTCTATGTCAACTCACCTTCTATCCACAAGCGCAAAGATAGACAAATAAAGTTTTATTACTTAAAGTTCTATTTTGCAGACAACGCTATATCATGAAAAGCACTCATTCATAAAAACACATTTGACAGACGTTGACAGTTATTGACACTTCTCTTCAGGTCAACACATTTTGATACTTTTTACACTCCTTGACAAGTTGGATAGTTCCACAGGGTTTGTGCGCCTTATACACATAACCGTATTCACAGGTAAAAACCTCAAAGGGCACCTGAACTCTGCTCCCTGATGGATCCCTGACCCCCACCCCTGAATGTATACCTGGTCCTAAGGTGTCCTGCATCCATATCCACTGGGGGACCTCAGCTCTCTAAAGGGCTACCTGGCTATCTGAGAGAAATGCACTGAGGATGGATCTCGTCTTAATTGGTCTAATCTTCCCTCTCTGAGTTCCAGACATCAGGGACTCCAACATGAATGAAGGAAACTCATCATTTAAATGGCCAGCTACCTTTGTGAAATGTGCTTGTGTGAACCATAGCCTAGTTCCAATTCCACCCCCATGAAAATAAGAAATACCAGATTTGGTGCAAGACTTAAAATTTTAGCAAATGTATTTAGCAGAGAGGGTCTCCATCATGGCAAAAGTCTGGGTCTCAATGTCCAGTCTCCATTGCTGTTCAAAGATATCCTGGCCTGTATCTGGGGTAGATGTAGATCTAGTGTCACTATGGTAGTAAGCCTCTCAAGCCTATAGTTGTGTTTCTACTTCACCTCCAAATTCCACTACAAATTTGTATTATAGGATGGACCTATGCTGCATGTGCAAGTGCATGTAGCCTGGGATATATGATTTTAACATTCCTTTCCTCTCACTGATGCAGTGGAACTTTGGAATATTTCAGACAGCTGTTTAAACTACATTTGTATGTGGCAATGTTCTCTGTGTTACCTCTGGTCTTTTAAAAATCACCATTCCTGGGATGTGGCAATGCTGGCAAGACTGGGATTTATTGACCTTCCCTTATTGCCCATGAAGTTGGTTGTGGCCTTCTTCTTAATGTATGGTGATGTAGATATACATTCTTCTTATATGTTGTATAGTTTCCAAAGGTACTTGTGAGTGGAAACAACACTGTCATTTCTTGGAACATAAAGAAACAAAATGTTATATTTTACAATGTCACCAGTAAAACCACTCTTAAAACTGAAGATTACATTCAAACCATTGTAGTTTGTTAGGATACAGTTTGCAACATCTGCCTACTTTGGAAGGGAATGAACTGATGAACAGTGGCAAAAGGAGTAGAAACCAAGTTGACAGTCAAGAACTTAGCCCTTCAAACTCATCCTGCCTGGAATCTCCTTGATTTTCTCTGAAGGGGTCCAGACTTGCATCGTAAGGGGCCACATCTTCAATTCAAACTTTCTTTGTAGTTAGATATGTGGGATAAAAGGGTTGTGAGTTAGAAAGCCAAAAATAACAGAAGTATTTGCCACATATGCTTCCAGGTCATGAGCCACATTATGTGATTGTATAAATATTACACTTTCATGTACTGCGTTTTGGCAACGCACTTCGTGCTTGTCTTTTTTTTTAATGAGACTATAAGAAAAACAAGTTGACTTGGCCACTCTATATGGTTCTCTTGTACAAAGTGAACCACCAGTGCGTTTAAGCAGAACATGAAAGATTGGCAGTGCAGTGCTTTCGAATTCTATAATGTCACCCACGTTTAGACTGAAGCACAGTTATGGTAAAATTGGAAACCAACATGTTACCACACCAGTTTTGATAAACTTTTATAGCTTAGCCAATTTCATCTTCTCCTGCTCCCAGGCTCCAGCTACAGCAAAGATGGTGTTTACTTTTTCTCACCTGCTCTGAATCATCTCTTTGGTATAGAGTGTGACTCATTTTCATCATCACCATTAAGAATAGCTCCACCATTGCTTACATTCAGCCAAGTTCTATCTCAGTAGCAGGACATCTTTAACATGGGTAGCAACCCGCTGTGAGTGGTTGGTGACCTGAAAACCTGTTTGTTAGAACACGTCATGTACTGAATGTTAAAAGTATCATTAGTTAATTAAATGCACTGACCTTGCAATGAAATGGAAGGTTAGTAACAAGCACAACAAAGATACATGATACCCAAGGAGTTCTATTGTCCATGCCCAGCAGTACATCATCAACCTTCTCCTGGGCAGTTCAGTAATTAAAATTTTCTTTCCAAATAATCATACAATGTTTAGCGTGGATTTCTGGTTTAATGCAGGAAGGATACTTCCTTTGGGCTGATGGAACAAAACTGGATCATACAGCATGGTCTAAAGGAGAACCCTCTGACCTGATTGGACACCAAAATTGTGTGGTACTTGACCGTAAAGGTATGTTACCCCTACAAAATGTTACTTTATGTTAGTTTTTACAATGTTTACTATTGTATAAGGTAATGGGTCTGAAAGAGTTCATGTTGAAGTTGCACTGAACTACCCCAGCCACAAGTATCAGTGGTTGGCAAATAAAAGATGGCTTTTACATTTACAATAGTGTCTTATGAGTGTTTATATTTTCTAGAAAAGAAACTATAAAGTTATAAAGATCTATCCCATAACAGCATTCCTATGATCATACAGAAAAAATATCTTCGCTATCATGGCCTCCCTATTTGGCTTGGGATTTTTGATTCTGTTATTTTGCCATTATTAGGAGATTATATGGCTGTGGACAGGATTGGAAGTATATGTACTGTGATAGATAAGGCAAAACAATTATATGGGACAGCCACTTTCACCAGTTGTCTTTTCTCTGCCCTTTATTCTTCATATGTTCCTGAATGTCAGAAGGAACTGATATCTGTTGCTGATAACAATGACTCACACCTACATTAGATGTACAAGCATATTTTGAAGACCATTGAAAAAAATTATATTGGTATAATACAGTATAACATCTTCATTAATATTTTGTTAGTTGAGGTCATTGATCTTCTGTTTTCAGTCAATAGCATTGGCTTCTTTCCTGCAGCTTGAGTCACTCAGAATCCATCACTCTTTTCCCAAAAAGAGAAAGGCATCTTGAAGTTTTAACTGGGTAATATTCCAGGTTGTTGGTAAATATCACTCCATGGCTAGTAGCTCAAGTTGGTGGGTGGGGGGTGGTGTTAGCTTCTATATTTATTTCTGAAAACAAAGTTATCTATACTCCAGATTCCAGAACAATGCAAAAATAAACATTTGGCCTTACTGTGCAAACATTCTGACTTAGGAAAATGTGTAGGATAAATGAACCAAGTGGGAGGATCTACTCCCAGCGTCTATCTCAACATTTCCCATCTCTTGTATAATAATCCTGTTAATGACGCCAGTATTAACATTATTACAGTTACTGTAAGCTTTGTCTACTGAACGGAAAATGGAAGGCTGCTTGAAGTATCTTTCACATTCTATAATATGCTCTATTTCAGGTTATTTCCTCTGGACAGATGAAGACTGTAGTAAAGAGTTAAGCTTTGTCTGTGCATATGCTTTACCCTGCAAATAAAAATGTGGCATTAATGCAGAGAGGATAAATCCAATCTCTGTATTATTCCATATTGCATGTGTGGTCACTTGTTGGAATTGCATTCTTTGTGCATTTTTGAAATTGTAAAATCAAATAAAGTAGTAAAGCATCACACTATGTCCAGTTAATACAGTATTTTAAAGTATAGAAGGACTTCACATTGAAGGCTGAGTATTTTCCAACTGTTGTTCAAACATAATTTCAACAAAATATTACGGACTGCCTTAATACCTTTATTTTGTGCCAAAACCTCAATCTAACAGAGCGAACATCATTGCTTCAGAAAAATGAAATGTAGAAATTATGGAAAGTTCTCACTGTTCAGAGGATTAGACTGTAATAGTTTAAAACTGTTCCATTCAATTAATAACTGAGGTTATGAACGATCCATCAATAGAATCAAAAATAACATTTGAGGTCAATACGTATCCACCTCAAAGAATTATACTTTATAATGTTGAAGTGACCAGAATAGTTACAGCACAGAGGAGCCTATTCAGCTGTCCTGTCTGTGCTAGCATTTGAAGGAACAATTCACCTTTGTGACTGCTGTCTTTTCCCTGTAGGTGTTCACATTGTCCTTTGCAGATCAGGATTCAATTCAGCTTTGAAAACCTTACTTGCCCCTACCACTTGCAGGCAGTTTGGTGCATTCTAGATCCTAACAAGTTGCTGTGTGAAGAAGGTTTTCCTTATGTCACTATTTCTTCATTGCTGAATCCCTGAAGCCTGTACCCTTTGTTTCTTAATCCATCTATCAATGGGAACAGTTGCTGACTTCCCACTAGACCAGAACTCGAATGATTTTGAATACCTGTCAAATCTCCTCCAACCTTATGTTCTCCAAGGAGAACAGCCACAACTTCTCTAATCTTTCTAAGTAACTGAAGTTCCTCATGCCTAGAACCAACCTCATGTATCCTTTCTGCCTCTTTGTTAAAGCCTTCACATCCTTCTTAAAGTGTAGTGCTCAGAATTCTCATACCCAGTATCACTCTACTTAAGGCTGAATCAGTAGTTTATAGGCATTTAACATAATGTCCTTGCTTTTGTATTCTG
Organism: Rhincodon typus; assembly: GCF_021869965.1. NCBI lineage: Eukaryota > Metazoa > Chordata > Chondrichthyes > Orectolobiformes > Rhincodontidae > Rhincodon > Rhincodon typus. The sequence goes on along the minus strand of NC_063349.1, from coordinate 22,996,347 downwards.
TGCCCGTATTGATAAATCCTAGGTTTCTGCATGTTTTATCAATCAATCTCTCCACCTGTCCTGCCATCTTCAGTGCTTTGTCACAACTGGGGTTTTCCAAGCCACAGTTAAATAATAGTCTTAGGGTTCATCACCATGGTCTGGAGAAAGTGATTACATACTTTTTACCTCATTATATAAGCATCAAGATGTTGCATGCACTGGGGGCAAGTGGGCAGGAAGTTCTTGCCCATGGCAAGACCTCCTAGAGTCAAAGGTTCTGGTGTTATGTTTAAAGACCATATCGATATCACTCAACTTACTGAAAGGCAGGTGCCTCACAGGAGCTTATGTTGGTCTCCCTTAACCCCCTTGAAGATTTCACACAATAAATAGAAGTTCATCACACAGTTCATGGACATATGCTTAGAGGTTCTACTGAGTACTGTCCAGGAAAGAAGGGAAATCCTCTCTCAGCAGATGGCACCAAGAGGCCTATCCAGCCTGGTCCCAGGCAGCAGCACTGGGTGGTGTAGATGGGCCTTTTGAGAAAATTCTAGTATAGTGCAACAGAAAATGACCAGTGGAGTGATTGTCAGCAACACTCAGCATCATGTTCATAATGAAAAGCTTACAACCACCCAATGCCCTCACCCACTATGGGCACTGAGCTTCCTACCTACTCACTGGTGAGACCCAGTCACACTTGCTCACAAAGAGCTCCAGCACCTAGTGACATCACACTCAATCCTTCTTTTTCTCTCATTGTAGGAGAGGCTCAATCTCTACTGTACTGAAAGAGTCCAGACCGACTGAAGGGTTCAGGATCTTTTTAAGTATCAGGCAACTAAGCTGAACAAGGAAGACGGGGACCTCCTTGTAATGATGGTGAGACAGGAATATCCCAAGAAGCCAACCAGCAACACTGTGGTCTGTTTTTCTCAGATATACAGGAAGACAACCCATTGCTATAGTGTATATACAAGAGGCCCGCACCAGATTGGAACGCTGAAGATACAGGGGCCTGTCCACATTCTGATTATGGCAGTGACTTTGGCATATGAGCATGTGGCATCCTCCATGGAAACAGTTGTGGTTGCCTTGGAGATCCAGGTCCACCAGAGCTCTCAATTTCTGCTGGATACACCCTTGGACCTACTGTCCATCAATGACAAGGAGAGACAGTGTGAAGGCACCTTGACTTCACCTTAGGTTCCCCACCTCTGAAGGAGACAGGGAGGTGCCAACAGGGTGTAGGAATGACAGCCATACACCTGGCAGCTTAATCTCAGGCCATTATACCAGTGCCCTGCCCATCCATCTCCCCTCTGCTAGTGACCCCGTTGCCTGCAGCAGCTGAGGCCGAGAATGCTGTGACTATACCTGTGCAGGAGCCTCTCAGCTGGCCTTATCCTTCTAAGCCCAAAGCACCCAGATGCCTGACCAATTCTCCAAAGTCACTGAGACATACTAGTCAGTAGACTCACTCCAGCCCAGCTCTAGATGTTAGGGCAGCATCTAGGCATATTGGGAAGCTGAATAAAAGAAGAACCTTATAACAGCATTTCACTGGCAAGGCTGTTCAAGCAATCTACATTTCTGTAAATATATATTCACTGTACTGTTATTACATGAGTCTCATTATACCAGACTATCAGAAATGAAGTGTATGGAGCATCTTGCAACATCAAATGATGTACTGCTGTTTGCATCTTGTACATCTCTCACAATCAGCAAAGTAGCTGACCAGAAGTCACCTCAGGGAATCACACACGTCCTTGGTGGAGATGGCAGTCAATGTGTTTCATATTATGCTCAGGAAACTGATGATAATGAAACATTTTGGAGAAGAATCAGGTCTATGGTGTATCCTATCGGTCCACTCTGCACATGCATCATTTGAGAGCAACATTGGAATCCATCAAGTATCTTCAGGCTCCAGGACAGAAACATTTGTCCGACATCTGGGCATCTCAAAATCATGCAAGAAAATTAAAGGGATTGCCATTTGCAATGCTAGATCATATGTCAATATCTCATATTTGTGGAACCAACTAGAATGAACAGTTCAAAACTTCATAGTCCAAAGTAGTGGCAGTGACATCAATGAGGTTAATCAGGTATTGCAAGGGTACAGTAAAGACCCATTATATTTTACAGCACTACAGGGATAGTGAGAGTTAAGGTACATAAGGAGCAATTGCAGAATGTAGGACAACTTGGTTGTATTTATCAAGAGGCACAGTTTCTAATGTGACTCATATGTCTTTGATGCAATGACTATTTTAGCCAACCAACCGCGAGTGTGTGATCGTGAAAGTGCTCAATATGTTATAAATGTTGATGTGCTAACTCTGGTCTACGGCAAGGTATGTGCCTGCACGTTATACTTTACACAGCTGAAGAGATCAGAACCAGAGTTAAACAAAATGTCACCATTTTATTGGGTGAATAAAGCAAATAAAAATCGCTCTCCATCAGTGATCAATGTTGAATATATAGGAAGCAGAATGCTGACATTCACTGTGTAATTGAAAACATAACATACCTGGAACATCTCTGTGCAGCTCTGTTATTCTAGAAGTGAGTTGCTGTAATGTTGACTCTGGTGTCTCTGGCTCAATCATTCATTTCCCTTTCTAATTTGTTTCTTTGATTGTTATCCTGGTCCATCACAAAATAGTCACCCTCAGCTTCCTCCTCAGAGGTTTCTTGTCAGTTCTGCATCTCCTCATTTGCTAAGACATCCTCTGTTTGACATTTGAGATTGTACAGGCATATAACAGCACTATAATGCTGGATACTCAGTCTAGGGCACTGTCTGACTGGTCCAGGTATCAGACCTTCATTGTCAGGAGGCTTATGGTCTGATCTGCCTTGGCCCTTGTGTTGTACGCCTCCTCAGCATCAGCCTAAGGGTTTCTGAGAGGTATCATCAAACATATTTTGAGGGGTATCCCTTGCCATCCAGCAACCACCCTTGCGTGAGCCAAATGGCAGTGAAAAGAGCTGATACCTGTGAAGTAAGAGTTATGGCAGCTCACTGGATATTCAGCATGGACTTGCATTATCTTTTTGTTTCAAAATCAGCTTGTTCAGACATTCTATGACATACGTCTAGGGCAGATGGGACTTATGCACCTGGACCTTCAGGCTCAGAGATAGGAACACTACCACAAGACCTTACTTTGTCTGGCTGTTGTGGTCACAGATGATCTCTGCTTTTAAGGGACTGGAGTTCCCTTTTCTATTGACAAAAACAACAGTCTGACAATAGGGCACTCTAATTGCTATGTGGGTACAATCGGTTATGCCCTGTACCTGTGGGAAGTGAGGGGTGGCTGAGAATGCTCATACCCTCACTGCCTGACTCTTCTGGTTAAGGGGGAAAGAGAGGAATTGGTGAGCTCTTGTGAAGAGAAAATCAGTCATGTCCCTGATAAACAAATGAGTTGAATCCAGTGAAATGCCCAGTACCTGCCTGAAACTTTCTGCTGGCATTGAAACAAAGGGCACCTGAATGGCTTGGGACATCCTGAGATACTTTCTCCAATCCATAGGCTGCATTTGAGTGGTCGGTTGGAGAATCCTTCACAGTTGGCCTCAGTCTCAGTTCCTCATACAGCCTGCACATTCCCTCTATGCTGAGCACACATGGCGATTAGCATGATCTCCCCTCCCAGGAAACGCTGCCATGCATGGAGCTCACACACAACGAAGGTAATATGGGGAATGTTGCCGCATACATACATCCAATATCTGAGCAATGCAAGCTGACCAGGAGCCCTGAACCAAATTGCGACTACAGAAGTGATCTCTGGTGCCTCACAGCAACATTCTGGATGTTCTAGATGTGTGGATCCAGAAATTGACCTGCAGTGTAAGCAGCAGCTCAGAGATGTTACAAACTACAAGGTGAAGTGAGTACAAGAAAAAGCAGCTTCCAGACCCACATCTAAAACTTATAATTATCTGTACGTGTCGAATGGATGTTTGAGATCAACCACTTTTAAGACTTAGTTAAAAAGTAACCTCAATGCATAGTGGTTTATTATTTCTAATGCGCATCTCTAACCCAAGGTGTGTACTCAGTTGTAGGCTTATAGTTAGGGCTGCCTTGGTTGTTATCTTAGCTAAAAAATAATTCCCTGGCTCGCAATACTGATGAATGATGAAACTGGAACATTTACGAAGAAACCAAAAAGGTATAGCTTCGCTGTGGAATGGGAAAATGAATTTTTGTTTACAATTGTAAAAAAACATTTGCCTTATATGTCACCAAAGTATATCGATAAGTAAAAAAGGCAGAAATCAAAATACTGATGATGCTGAAAATCTGAAACAAACCCAGAATGCTGGAGAAACTCAGCAGGTCTGGCAGCATCTGTGGCTAGAAAAGCTAAGGATTTTTATTCTTTCACAGGATGAGGGCATCACTGGGCCAGCATTTATTGCCCATCCCTCATTGCCCAGAGGGCAGTTAAGAGTCAAGAACATTGCTTTGGGTCTGGAGTCACACGTAGGCCAGACCAGGTAAGGATGGCAGTTTCCTTCCCTAAAGAACATTAGTGAACCAGATGGATTTTTCTGACAATTGACAACGGCTTCATGGTCATCACTGGACTCAAGTTCAGATTTCATTTTAATATATTAACTTCAAATTCCACCATTTACCATGGCAGGATTTGAACCAAGTTCCCCAGAACATTACTAGGGTCTGGATTAACAGTCCAGCAATAATATCACGAGGCCATCAGCTCCCGAGTTAACATTTTGAGTCTGCTATGACTCTTCTTCAGGACCATTCAGCTCTGAGGAAAAGTCAAAAGGGGAATTTGGAATGACATCACAAAATGGGAAATACTCCCCACTTGTCTGGATGGGTGCAGCTCAAACAACACTCAAGAAGTGTGACACCATCCAGGACAGGTCAGCTGCTTGAGTGGCACCGTATCCACAAACATCTAGCCCTTCCACCAGCGATGCACAGTAGCAACAGTGTGTACTATCTGTAAGATTCACTGCACAAATTCACCATGATACCTTACAGATCTTTCAAATCCACACCCACTACCATCTAGATGGACAAGGCCGACAGGTACATGAGAATATCACAACCTGCAAATTATCCTCTGAGTCACTCACCATCCTGCCTTGGAAATATATCCTTCAGTGTTGTTGAGTCAAAATCCTGGAACATTCTCTCCAATGGCAATGGACTTCAGTGGTTCAAGGAGGCAACTCAAAATCACCTTCTCAAAGGCAAGAAGGAATGGGTTATAATACGGGTCCAGCCAGCAATGTGGTAGTGACACCCGGTTCCAATGCCCGGGAGCAGTGATCACTCATTGACTGTAAATTTGTCATTGCGTAAAAGGCAAATGATTGTGGTTTGTACCAAGAAACCAATGCAACTCCTTTAGTTTGTTCTTTCTTCGTGTTTGCTGTTGTTCAATAAAAGTTAATATTTTCAACTGTGTGAAGGCTTTCTAACGTGATGCAATGACATGATGTTATGCTAAATATGTTAAAAAAGTGACTGCTTTATTCTGGCAAAGAAAAATACCAGGCCAGAATCAAATGTTTTACAATCTGCTACCATAACTCAGCCAGGAGATTGAGAACCTTTGTCAAATGGTCTGTAATTTTTGAGAGTTTTTAATGTGCTTGGTATGGAGCAGAAATAGGATCATGAGTAAGAAATCCCTTAATTATAAACAAATAAAGACCTGCAGTTGCTGAAAACCAGAAACAAAATCCAAAATTGCCAGAAACGTGACTGAAGAAGGGTCACTGGACCCAAAACAATAACTCTGATTGCTGCCTGACCTGTGGAGTTTTTCCATCAATTTTGGATTTTGTTTAAGAAATTCCTTGTTGGGAGTTCACACACCGCTGAAACTGAGATCAGTGAAATGTGAGAGTGAATGCACCAACCTCTATTTTGCTGCAATTGGTCATCATTAATAGGGACCAGACCAAAGGGAGCATCTTGAAACCCCGAAGAAACCCTCAAATTTCTTTTTTAGAAAGGATCTCTCATCTAACCATAGGGAGCCACAGCTGACACAACCAGACATTGGGGCTTTTAGAAACAAAAACCCTCCCCATAAGAGGGGGCAGGGTAGACAGTGCTGTAGCTGCATCCTAAAGTCTCACAGTGACTATCCATTCAAATTAGAGGTTTTCCCCAAGATGTTCCTCACTCCAAAGTGGTTAGTGCAGAACACAATGAGCAGCATATCAGCAGAATTACTGGGCTGGTTTCCCAAGCAAATTTGAAGACACTTTCATCCATTTCTAGTTGGAGGGGACTGTGAGTTTTACCATTACTCAGGGCAACTTAAATTATACATGCATTGTTTTACAAACTCTTACACTATGTGCAAATTTTACTTATCACAGGATTTTCAGTCCAACAGTGCAGAGTCTGTAAATATCGGCGCAGGATTGTACATATCAATGTCCATCTTCTCAGCAGCTAGCAGGGTATTAATCCTGATCACCTCCATTGGAAAACATTGAATAAAAAATGCAATTTTTTGAGGGGAGAGCGTTACCAAAATATATATAATTTTCAGGTTAGTAAACACATTCTTGGGTCTGTAAGAATCTATTAAAGTTACCTAAAATGTAGAAGGCAATGTATTCGGAATAAGATGGGCAGAAATAACTCAAAGTTGTGAAAAAAAACATATATCTGAAAAGCAGTTAAGAAATTTATAATGCCGCTATCACAGCAAACCAGTTTTAACACAGTCATGTTAATATCGTGGTGTGTCCTCATGTATATTCACACCTGAAATGAATTGTTTTAAAGTTTTCAGCAGCCTTACACAAACCAGGAACACTGTTCCAATTCAGCTGCCCCTAATATTTTTCTCAAAACTCAGCACTCTGTGACTACCATTGGTAGAAAAAATGTCAAGCTTTGGCGCTTATAATTTACAATTTCACTGTCAGTCTCTCACTTGAGAGAAAGTAGGAAGGCCGCTAGTGTGAAAAACAGAAAGACTTGCGCAAAACATAAAAGAGTTCTGAGGTTGTGGTTAAGGTACCATATTGGCTAGCATTGACCAACTCACTTTTACAGGTCCAGAGTTGGTAGTTCCCAGATTTAAAATAAGTAAAAGAAGCAAAAGTTGCATTATGAAAGGTGTTCTCACACAGCAAGTAGTTAGGAGCAGGAATGCATTGCCAGAGTTTGTAGTGGAGGCAGCTTCAATTGAGACATTCAAACAAAGCAGATGGTGATTTCAAAAGGAACAAACGAGCAGGATTAGGGAAAGAAGGCAGGTGAATAGCACTAAGTGAACTGGTCATTTAAAGAACTGGCACAGACAGGGTGAGTCAATGACCTCCTGCGAGAAATACTTCATCCTGATACCATGTGTAAAACGTTCCATTTCCTACTCAGTAATCTGTTTTATCTTGCTTGCTTTAACTCTCTTCCACAAAATGAAAATTAGTCAGAGAACTTATTTATTTAGTGTCATGCCTTTACTTTATTTGAAATTTTCTTTAATTTTGAGGTTAGCTGTATATTTTTGTATAATGAATGTTTTGGTATGGGTGAATGGTTTTCCTGCAGTCCTCCACTGAGTTAACAGGTCTTTTGGGTGCAATACTGGTATTTCCACCGACGATCCCTGTGGTTAAATATAGAAAACAAATGGTTATTATTAATAGCCCAGCAGTGTGTTGCAGCTATATTATAATGCTCTCCAGATTCATCCATTCCGACTCTCTGGTCTGGAGTTCAGGTTGCGCAGAGGTACTTTTGCAAATAAAGTCAGAGAGACCCTGGACCGTAATTTCAACTCACTACCACAGTCTCCCTTCTGTAACTCCATTGTGCCTGCATCACTCCATATCACAGTTCAATGAATCAAGAGGCTGAGACAGTGCCTCCTCAATCTTTCTCTGCTTCTGCCCACAAACTATCCAGAAACCCTTCACAATTAGATAAAAGGAGCTATGGCAAATCTATTATAATGATTACTGGTAGGAAGATATTTAGAAGGTGAAAGTTCTATAATTTGGAGATGAGCTGTCCGAGCATTCACAGCTACAATGTGCTGATGGTTTAAAGGGGCACTGTTCACAAGAAAGTATCTATAATAGATTCCACTCTGGAGATTGTGCTGTTCCTGTGCATTAAGGAGTAAAATATGCAAGTTGAAGGACTGCAGCAACAGGTAATGTCTGGTTTCTATGCCACTGGATTTGCAGACTCTAAAAATTAGAAAACATGAAGGAAAAATACCTGTTTATTTCTGAGAGAACAATATCTAAACTTAAGTCCATATTTACAACATCATGGACTTCTCTTTGTGTCACAATACAAATAGGTCCCTTCTTCAAAAGTATTTGCGTAGGTGGCTGGAGCTGATATTAACTTATAGATCTAAGACTGGCCTGCTGATACCACAGTATAACTTCTCCCTCTGTGTTCCTAGCGACCTGTGTGGTCAAACTCTGGAGATGTGTATCCTGGTTTCATTTGACTCCATCTTCACATGTCGTCAGTCCATTTAACGCACACAAAAAAAATTCTGAATGAAAATTTGAAAAGCTGCAAGTTACTTACTCTCGGTAGTTATTGTGATAGCTGGAAACCCCCACAAGGTAGGTCAAGTCCGGAACTTTCCAACTAAAGTAATCATCAAAATAATTGAGATAGTCTGTCCAGGAACACTGATCATTGCAGGCATTGTTTACACGGCAGCAATAGAACTTCCACCTGAGAAAGATAAAGCAGTAAAACAGCAACTTTGACAAGCATTTCAGAAACAATACTGACACCATGTTGGAGTTCTAGATTGGAACGATATGATAACATAAATGACAGAAGTGAAAATCTAAAATTGCTCTGATTGCATCAAATGTCAAAAATGCAGTGAGCTTTTACAGTTTGGTGGGGGACACCATTCTACTGACTGCAGGATGGGCACCAGCTGGAGTTCCAGACTGTTCCCTAAGCAGCAGTGAGCTGGAATGACAGCACCTCCCTCTGAAAGGGACAGCAATGAAGCTACTGGCACTTGCAGTATCATTTATCACACTCTTAAGCACTCACTTCCAGGACAGGATGCACGTTATAGTCCCCTCCCTATTTTAAATCCCTGTCCAGAGCTACCTTCAGCATACCAACCCCATGAACTCAGAGCAGATTGATTTTGAAGCCATCCCAGGGGAATACAGCGATTCATTAGGATTTTCATTGCAATTTCCATTGAATTGACATGGTGCCTGCTTCTCTGTCCAATTGAGGATGATGAATGAGCCCCCAACCTATATGCCTTGTAAATTTTCCTGCCACAGTGCAGAATTCCATGGTATGCGCACAGCAGCAACTGCAGGAAGCTGGAAATTAGAGCATTCCTTTGATCGAGAGGCGTGGGTTCTCCGAGCTGCTGCACTGCTGTACAGCTCAGAGGCAATATTGCTCCTAAAGCTACAGGACAACCTAAATCCCAGCTTTACAGGAGCAGCAAACAAAGGTAATTAAAGGAGAGGGGACTTCAACGTGGGAAAGCAGTTGATGGAAATCCAAAGTAAAACAAAAATTGCTGAAAGGCAGCCTCTGCAAAGAGAGAGAAACAGAATTAACAGTTCAGCTCTGTGACTTTGTATCAGAACAATGTGAAACAACTGTGGCCTTCCCCTTCCTGGAGACCTGTAAGTGAACTCAATCTGGTAACTTGAAGCCAACAGTAATCCTGCACCATTGCTGCTGTGAATGTATTCACTCAGTAATACATTTGTAAAGAATATTTTGATAACCAACAGGAGAGTGAGAGGCATCTTTACCCAATAAATAGTTCGTTTGTGGAACTCGCTACCACATGAAATAGTTAAAATGAATAGTATTGATTTATTTCTGGGGAAGACACATGAGAGTGAAAGGAATGTAATGCTGCTGAAGTTAGATGAAGAGGGGTGAGAAGAGGATAGTATTCAATGTTCGGCCAAATGGCCTTTTTTTTGCTGCAACATCATTATGCTGTAACAGCATAAATGGGGCACATTGTTTTCAGAATTCTGGAATGGGATTATTTTTCTGACATCTTCATATTCTTAATCAGTCTGGCTGCTATATTCAATATATTGTATATTTTAGCTTGGATTTAGAAATATAGAGTATCTCCAAGTAATTATGTTTGTAACAACGTAACATAGAAACTGCATTATAACAGCCAATTAAAGTACTGGAAGACAAGTTTCAACATTGACTTTTTTGTTCACATTAGTAAATGGAAATATCGTACTCAATTGTTTATAAAATTGTCTAGACCTTTGATGCAATAATGCTAGTTTCCAAAATACCTCCTGTCCTCATAATAGTTCTCGTGATAAGCCTCGACGCCACTAATAATGGAGCCAAATGGGCAGTTGAAGGTAAACTCTTCATCAAAGTTGTTCACGTAGTTAGTCCATGAACAAGTTGGCAGCTCACTGAATGTTGTCTTACATTGGAAATCCCACAAGCGATCTTCATAGTAACTGTGATGTTGACTAGAAAGGAAAGCACAAAAAGTATGTTCAGGATAACTTCAGGTGATAGACATCGGTTGAATGTGTGAACTTGACAACTGCCTTTTCACTAAAATATAAATTCAGTTCATTCCACCAACTCAGGTTGCTCCTTTTGCTAGCTGTAAACACACTACATAATTTGAACTAAGGCAGTATTTTGTAAGGTAATGTTCTGAAATGGTTAATTTGGAGACTGTGTTAGGCTCAACCCAATCTGATGATGCCATAAAGTCCTGGGTGAAGAATTGAGTCCAGCCTGAGACACTAAACATGGTCTGATATGTCATCCCTTGCTCCTGATAGTCTCAGTATCACAGAATCAGAGAATCATTCAGTACAGAAAAGGCCCTTCGGTCTATCAGGTCCATATCATTAAAGCCATAATAGGTGGTTGTGATGATGCATAACTAGCCATCAATCTGGTCCCCACCTCAGGCTTCACTGCTTTCGTCAAGTCAACACAGAGATTAAAATCAACCATGACAACTGTATTGCCCTTTGTACACACCTCCATTATTTGCCAATGTTTACTTTGTCAGTGAGCAAACTGTTTGGGGGCCTACAGATGATTCCCACTAATGACTTATTTTGCTTGCTTTTCCTTACTTCCACCCAACCTGATTCAACATTACAATCCAATTAAAACAAAAATACTGTGGATGCTACAAACCTGAAACAAACTGCTTGTAATCCCTCAGCAGAATCTCTTTCATAGTCCTATCTATGTCATTGGCATCTACGTGGACCACAACACACCCACTCCAAGTTCCTTTCCAGGCCAGAAGGGAGGTCCTGAACCTTAGCACTAGGTAGGCAACACAGCCTTCGAGACTCTCTGTCTTTGCTGCAGAGAATTGTATCTATTCCCTGACTATGCTATCCCCTATCACTACTACATCTCTCTTTACTCCCCTGACTTGGATGATACTCTGGACCACAGTGCTTTGGTCAGTTCTCTCATCTTCCCTGCAGTCTATGCCTTTGTCCACACTGAGAGCATGAACCTTGTATCTATTGGTATTGGCTGAAGCTCCACCAAAGCTAAGTTCTGCACCGCTATACTGGCTTTATGTTACAGTAACACACCATTGTCACTGAACACAGACCAAATTAAACTGCCTCCTGTAACATAGTATCCAGTGTTCAACATCCCCCTCCCCAATATGTCACATTGTCTGCAACTTAGCCTCAAGCTCATCAGCTCTGAGCTGGAGTTCCTTGAGCAGACACCACGCTGCAGGTGTGTCACCATGGACCAGCTTCACCAGCTCCCACATACTACAGATGCAACGCATCACCTGCTCAGTCATCATTATTCTACTTAATTAACTTGGACATTAGATACTTCAGAAGTGAATTTCCTAACTGTATTCTTTAGCAGTAATATAGTTTCTTGATCTAAACCACTTGGCCAATCAAAAAAGGCGTGCAAGAAATACCAACCTGTTTTCTTGTGATATCATACTTTGGCTCTGACACATGAAAACATATTGAAGAAGCTCTATATCTCCAGTTTATACCTCCTGCAGTCACTGTTCTTCTTACATTCCTCCCCTCATGAAGTTGCTATCCCTACTCTCTGTCTCATTGTTTTAGAAGTACATGGTTCTCTTCTCTTCCATTTCTTTAGATGATGGTGACTGTCTCTGAATTCCCCTCTCTCCCACTCACGTCACTTAACATGATTTCTTTTTTAATTTTGTCAACTCTTAGCGTCTGTTTTCTTGTTTTGCATCATCATTTTCATTTTAACATCATTTACATATGTTCTCATTGCCAGTCAGTGTAGAATACTGCTTGGAGATAGCAAGAACAGCAGATGCTGGAGTCAGAGTCAATACAGTGTGGAGCTGGAGGAACACAGCAGGTCAGGCAGTAACAGAGGAGCAGGAAAGTCAACATTTCAGATTTACACCCTTCATCAGGACTGGGGAGGGGGAAAGGAGCTGGGAAATAAATAGTTGGGTGTGGGGCTGGGGGAAGATAGGCGGGATGGTGATGGGGGATACAGGTAGGGGATAGTGTGGATTAGTCAGTAGGAAGGGTGGGGCAGATATTTGGGAAAGAAGATAGACAGATTGTGTCAGGTCAAGGAGGCAGGGATGGGAGGGACGGCTGGACATGGAATGAGGCTGAGGGTGGGGACATTTTGAAACTGGTGAATTCTGTGTTAAGGTTTGTATTCCAGACACTCTCTCCCTTTTGTTTCGGTCATGGGAAAGGATCTTGTTCCCCGGGCTTGTGTCCTAGTAGCTTTGTCTCACCCTGACCTCCATCTCTTCAGGGCCTTGGTCAGAGTCTCTCCTGAGGCTCATTCTCTATTTGAGGCCACATTCTCCCAATGTCACTTTACCTTGTCCTCACCTCCTGTCCCTGTTTTTACTTTTAAGCTCAAGATCTGATCCTCCTTTCCCTGTTACACTGCTCCTGGGTCCTCACTCCCCACCTGAATTAGAACTGAAGTCCTCGACTCCACCTATTGGCAGATGTTGGTCAGTGCAGGTAGTCCTGGAACTTCAGCTACCAGATGGAGTTAAGTCAATCTAACAGCACTGTACAGTAAAGCTGAGTAATTTTTGTAAAAGATTTTGAATATACTTAGTGATAGATTCTATTTTGCAACCTATTTCAGCTCAGAACGCAATGTTGCACACGTACGATATAGTAGATATTTTTCCAAGGTGAGAAATGTTCCAAGCAATTTAACTCTGGCTTTAACATTGATTCCTGTGGGAAAAAGTATTTTATTGGAAGTTGTTTCATTTAATATAGTAACACCTTTAAGAGGGGAGTTGCTGCATAGAATTTAAAACCTTCTAAAATCAAGGAAGTGAAGACAACATCACTACAGAGAAAATGTTCAAATCTTATAGACAAAGAAATACAGAGGAATTGATTTGATTTGAAAAGTTTTATGGTCAGAAGATTGGAATAAATTTGTTATCCAATAAGATTAAGGTTTAAAAGATAGCTGATTAGAAACAGCATTGAGATATTGCAGATTGAAAATAGCTTTAAAGGAAGCAGTGTAAATAATCAAAAAGAAGAAAATGGAAGGAAATATAATAAACATTTAATGTCAGTGATACACCAAACAGAAAACAGGATTAGGTATTTTGGAAAAAAAGCAGCTCTTAGGAAACAAAATTGCTTCAAACTTACAAACTAAATCTCAAAATGTTCAAGAAAATATATTATTGTGCAGCCAGTGATGAAAATAAACCACAAAATATAAAAGAAAACATGGACAGTTTTGATAAAGTCCTTCAAGCTTTTGATAATGTTGTCATCTAAGAAACAACAAAATTCTTGAAAGGGCAAGATTTAACTGAAGAGTTCAGAAATCAGAATTTACAACAGACAGACAAAAAGCAAAATACTACAGATGCTGGAAATCTGAAATAAAAACAGAAAATGCTAGAGAAACACAGCATGTCTGGCAGCGTCTGTGGAGAGAAACAGAGTTAATGTTTTGAGTTCAGCATGACTCTTCTTCAGAAGTATGTGACATTTCCTTCCTGTAAAGGTCTTTAATGAACCAGTTGGGCTTTACACAATTGACGGTGGTACCATTAGGTTAATTTTCTTTATTCCAGATTTGCCATGATGGGATGTGAACCCATACACTGAGATATGAGCCTGGGGTTTTGGAATACTAGTCCAGTAATATTAACATTGAGTAACTGTCTCCCCAACAATTTTGCTAGAGCTTGTTAATGGTGACATTCATCCCATCAATTTTAAGCTTGATATAGAACTCAATGTCACTATTTTATCAGCTCAAATACTATAGCTGAAGGAACAGCAGTTACAAATTACAATTGTTGGTCAAGGGGCCACTAGTAGAAGACCACACTGGGTTTCCTAGAGTCATGGCAGATCCCAAAGAAATGAAAGAATCTACTGACATTGCCTATGCTGGCATTAGCAAATTGTTTCTTACTGTCTATAGGAAGGAAACTATGATTGTACTAGGAAGGTGGAAATGGTTTCTATTCCAAGCATCACCAAAGAAACTTTAGATAAAAGATTGGCAAGGCTTTCCAAGAAGCAAATACTGAAAGCAAAAATGAGGAGTACAACATACTTGAGCTCATTGGGAAAATGTTAATTGAAGTTATTCAAGTAGTCAAAAAGACTGGAGATTAAATTGATACAACAGAATTGACTTTAATGCCGGATGGGGAGCCAAGACAAGCTGAAGAGCATCATTTCAATCTATTATCCTCGAAAGAAGTATTCTCAGTCCCAGTGACAGAAATATTGCTGAGTAAGCAGCAATTACCCAAAAACATGATTGAAGATGTGAACACGTTCAATTCACCAGGAAAACGTCCAACTCACTCCACAAGTGGAAGTAATGAGCTTACAGATATGGAGTAAAAATGAAGATAAGCAGCATGTAAACTAGAAGCCAGACCACTGTTCATAGATTCAGGGCATGGTCAAAAAATCCAGATCTTGCAAGGACAAAAGTACTTGTTTCAACAGAGCAGCAGTCTTCCATGATGGACATTCGTGGAATTAAAGTCCACCATGCAGGGCTGCCTGAAGGCCAAATAGAATAAGGGAATTGGTGATGGTTATTGCTAAAGGAGGGATAATTGGGCAAGACCTGTGTGCATATAAGGGGAATGACTTAATAGTCAGCGTTGTTGGAGTTGTGTGATATGGACAAATTATAAATATTAAAAAGCCTCTTTGTGGCATATTCTTGTAGACTTAACAGGTTTCTATGAGATTATTGTGGGTGATCTTTGGTCACTTACCTGCTAACTGACCCTATTGTACTAAATGAGGCACAGGTAAAAAGCAGTTTATCATCAAACTCATTCAACCAGCGACTATCTGAAATACAAGACACTCATTAAATACATATGATTTTCTAATTCACTGACATGATGCATCATAAGAAAAAATGCATTCATACAGCATATCATTTCATATAATGTTATGTTAAAAATTGATTTGATGTAATTGACATGATTACACTGAAAGTTCACTATCAGACATGATTGACAAAGCTATGTACAATTTTCCATTTCCTAAGTATTGAAAATAATGCTAATATGTTGAGTTAATTGTACAGGAATCCAAAAATCAGATTCTTACAATGCAGTTAAACTTTTGCAATTAAACCATCCCTCCTTAGATGCTAAGATGATATTCACACTATCAGTGGCAAGAAGCTAAAATACAGGCATTGGCATCTCATTCATTTTTTTCACACATGAGATGTGGGTGTCACCACCTGGAGCTGCATTCATTGTCCATCCCTAGTTAGTCTTGAGAAGGTGGTGGTAAGCTGCCTTCGTGAACTACAATCCATTTGGTGTAGGTAGACTCACATCATTAGGGAGAGAGTTTCAGGATTTTGACCTAGCAACACTGAAGGAGTCAGGATATGTTTCCTGAGTCAGGATGGTAATTGCTTAATAGCGATCTTACAGCGTGTGGTGTTTCCTTGGTATCTGCTGCCCTTGACCTTCTAGATGAAAGCAGTAGGTTTGGAAGGTGCTGTCTTTGGAGCCTTTGTGAATTTCTGCAGTGCATCTTGTAGATGATACACATTGTTGCCACTGAGCATCAAAACTGGAGGGACTGAATGTTTGTGAATGTGATGCCAATCAAGTGGACTGCTTTGTCCTGGATAGTGTCAAACTTCTTGTGTGTTATTGGAGCTGGACTCATCCTGGTAGGTGGACGGTATTCTATCACATTCCTGACCTGTGCCTTGTAGATTGTGTTCAGGCTTTGGAGAGACACTAGGTGAGTTACCCACTGCAGGATTCTTCACCACTGACCTTCTCTTGTTGCCAAATGTTTTTCTATGGCTGGTCCATTTCAGTTTCTGGTTGTTGGTAATCTCCAAATTGCTGATGGTGGAGGATGCAGTGATGATAATGAATAACAATGGGCAAAGGTTAGATTTTCTCTTGTTGGAGATGGTCATTGCCTGGCACTTGTGTGGTGTGAAAGATACTTGCCACTTATCAGCCCAAAACTGGATATTGTCCAGGTTTTACTGCATTTGGACATAGAGTCCTCCATCTTATTACCCAACCTATCAAAGGCATTTGACAAAGGTGCCTGATGTTCCTATGTGTCTCTCTGCAGTTGACTACATGATGTGTGTACTCAAGATCAGAGGCATGTCTTCTGTGTAGGACTCAGCAGGTGTTTGGTTTACAGAGTCCTCCGAGTATCACAAACCAGGGTGAGAGATGTCTGTCAGTGATGTGTCCTGCATTCTATAATCTATCCACCAAGGTGGATGTCTCTGTGTTGCTGGAGGGTGTAGTAAATACCTTGCCATTGCATCTTCTGAGCTATCAAAGGCTTCCTCTTCAGAGAACGTGCTGGTCTGGGTGCGTTCGTGGTTGCAGAAGAGAAGAGAAAGAATGAATTGATGAAGATGCAGAATAGCTTCCACATGTCAATGTGTTGTTCTCATCTGACTGTGTTTCTAGCCAATTCCTGCCTTCATAGAATCCCTACAGTGTGGAAAGAGGCCATTCAGCCCAACAAGTCCACACCGACACACACACCCCCAACCCTATTCCTGTAACCCCGCATTTCCATGGCTAATCCACCTAACCTACACATCTTTGGACTGTGGGAGGAAACAGGAGCACCCAGAGGAAACCCACGCAGACATGGGGAGAATGTGCAAACTCCACATAAACAGTTGCCCGAGGCTGGAATTGAACTGGGGTCCCTGCCACCGTGAGGCAGCAGTGCCAACTGCTAAGTCACCGTGCCGCTTCCTTTTGTCACAGAATGGGCTTGGCCTTCCCTGGCCAGTTCACTTCCTCAAAGGGGGTGAGGACCTTTATGTCTGGCACATTTCTGCCAGTCTTAGCCTTTCGGCACAGCTGTGAATCTACTTCTTCTGCAATGAGATAAAGAGAAGGGTAAAGTGTGATGAAATTGGCGCAGGAACAGTCTTTGAGTATGGAAAGAGGAGTGGTGAGTAGTCCCCAGTAAGTAAGTTGGAAGGCCAGAGGGCGCAAAGGGTTAGCTGTTTGAGAGGATGGTGTGAGTCTGAGTCCTTGAGTGCTAATCGTACATGAATTCCAGAGGTGAGGTGAGAGTGACAGCCCTTGACATCAAGGCTGCATTCAACCAAGTGTGGTATCAAGGAGCCCTAGCAAAACCGGAATCAAATGGGTGTCGGGGGCAAACTTTCTAGTGGTTGCAGTCATACCTGGCACGTAGGAAGTTGATTGTGGTTGTTGAAGATCAGTCATCTTAGTTCCAGGACATCTCTGCATAAGTTCCTCAGGGTAGTGTCCTAGGCCCAACCATCTTTAGCTGCTTCATCAATGACCTTCCGTTCATCGTAAGGTAAGAAGTGGGGATGTTCGCCAATGATTGCACAATGGTTCAGGACCATTTACAACTCCTCAGATACTGAAGCAGTCCATGTTCAAATGCAACATCTGGACAATATCCAGGCTTGGGCTGACAAGTGGCAAGTAACATACACGCCACACAAATGCCAAGCTATGACCATCACCAATAGGAGACAATCTAAGCACTGCCACTTGACATTCAATGGTATTACCATAACTGAATCTCCCAGTATCAATATCCTGGGGGTTATCATTGTTCAGAAACACAAATGGACTCACCACATAAACACAATGGCTACAAGAGCAGTTCAGAGGCTAGGAACACTGCGGCGAGTAAATCACCTCCCAACTCTCCAAAGCCTGTCCACCATCTACCATGCACCAGACAGGAGTGTGATGGAACTCCCCACTTGCCTGGATGAGTGCAGCACCAACAACACTGAAAAAACTTGACACCATCCAGGACAAAGCAGCCCGCCTGATTGGCACTACACCCGCAAGCATTCACTCCCTCCACCACCGACGCTCAGCAGCAGCAGTGTGTACTATCTACAAGATGCACTGCAGAAATTCACCAAAGATCCTCAGACAGCACCTTCCAAACCTATGACCATTTCTGTCTAGAAGGACAAGAGCAGCAGAAACATAGGAACACTACTATCTTCATGTTCCCCTCCAAGTCACTCACCATCCTGACTAGGCGATATATCGCTGGCTCCTTTGCTGTCACTGGGTCAAAATGCTGGAATTCCCTCCCCAATGGCATTGTGGGTCAACCCACAGGAGGTGAGTTCAAGAAGGCAGCTCACCACCACCTTCTCAAGGGCAACTAGTGATGGGCAATAAATGCTGACCAGCCAGTGACACCCACATCCCACGAATGAGTAAAAAAAAGATACTGAGGTTTGCAGGCTTTGTGCCTTTGTAAAATGCCTGTGCAGTGGCAGAATGAGACTCAGTGATGCCCCTGAAAGTGTCAGGTAGTAGAGAGAAAATGGTGCCACTGACCCTTGTGAATTGCTGGGGATCATTCACATTCTATAGCACTGCTTTCTGTTCCTTTGGTGCAGCTCAGTGACACTGATAGTGCTGTGATCTCAGCCCAGGCTGCAGGGCTCTGATAAGATTGCCTCCTGTTAAAAGGACTTGGGAAGAGAATGGACCTTCACTTGGTGACCCCGTCCAGTAGTGTCTACAGTGCAGCACTGGTGAATCTGTGAGCCAGCTTCCAGTCCTTAGCGATCATTTCTGAGCTTTTGCAGATGACCACCACATGCCCCATGAAGCTCCTGGTATGCAGTGTCTGAAGTAGTGTCCATCTGGCCTTCAAATGTGGCACTAGAGCCTCTGATAACAAA
Source organism: Rhincodon typus (assembly GCF_021869965.1). Classification (NCBI taxonomy): domain Eukaryota; kingdom Metazoa; phylum Chordata; class Chondrichthyes; order Orectolobiformes; family Rhincodontidae; genus Rhincodon; species Rhincodon typus. Next base: position 22,977,116 of record NC_063349.1, on the reverse strand, counting down.
AGGCCCTGCCAGTGTTGAGAACTTCTGCCTATTCACAACATGATTTGCCAAGTAACTCGCACCACATTTCACTTCATTGATATTGAGCAGAGAAGCATGTATGATAACTTGCTCTCGGTATTAGTAGACAGAACACGACCTAACACACTCGGTTACATCATTCAACTTCAAACCAGAGAATCTCAAACTCTATTTCCAACATACCTAAACCTTTTACCATCTTGCACAATTTGAAGTGCATTAACTTTACACGTTCAAATAGTTGAATCAGGATAAAAAAAAACTTTGAAAAATAGCTCCAAACATTCTGCTGTCTCAAACATAAAGCACACATGTGACAGTTGATCATTACTGTCTCACAGCTCCCATAGCATATGTGGAAATAAAAAACTGAAAACTGCGGATGCTAGAAATCAGAAATAAAAAAAGAAATTGCTGGGAAGGCTCAGCAGGTTTGGCAGCATCTGTGGAGAGAAAGCAGAGTTAATGTTTTGAGTTCAGGGACCCTTCCTCAGGACTGATGGTAGCGAGTAAAATATCAGCTTATATGCAGAAGATAGGGTGGGGTAGGGAGTAAGGAGTAAACAATAGGTAGGGATAGAGCCCAAAGAGAGAAAAGAACAGATGGATAGACAAAGGAGTGGATAACAATCTGGCTGGGAGAATGAATAGCTATTCGTGGACAACTAGTGGCTAGTGTGTAATAGCAGACTACATGATAGCGTAGACTAGGTAACCATTTCGCCAAGTCTACATCAGTGAGACCAAACGTAGACTAGGTGACTATTTCGCTCAGCATCTTTGTCTGGCCTGAAGTGGCCAGCCTAACCTCCTGGTCACCCCCCATTTCAAACCCCCACACCAACCACTACCCCTGTGACATGTCTGTCCTCGGCCTCCTCCAATGTTGCAGTGAATCAGATTGCAAATTTGAGGAACAATACTTTATCTTCCACCTGGGCACCATACAGCCCAGAGAACTCAACATTGAGTTCTCCAATTTCAAATAACCATACCACCCATCCCCCAACTCCCTTTCCAGCCCACCTCCTACTGTCCATCCCACCTCCTGACCCTCCCTTCCAGCCACCAACCAGATTCAACCTTCCCATCGACCAACCAGGTCACACCTACTACCTGCGTCCACCTTTCACCATCCATCCCCCCACCATCTTTATCTGCAGCTCCCCCAACTCCCATATTCAGTCCTGAAGAAGGGTAATACCCAAAACATTAACTTCTCCTTTCCTCCAAATGCTGCCTGGCTTGCTGTGTTCTTCTAGCCTCCTGTATCTCTGCCTTGTGAAAACAAGGCCTGGGGTGTGGGCTTTGGGGTAAGCACATGTGAGGTGCCTCAAGCCCTAAAATTGTTGAACTTGATATTGAGTCCAGAAGGTTGATGAGTTCCCAAGTTGAAAATAATGTGCTTTTCTTCCAGCTTGCGCTGAGCTTAGCTGGAACACTGCACCAAGCTTGAGACAAAGATGTTGGCCAGGGAACAGGGTGGTATGTTGCAAAGGCAGGCAATGGGAAGCTCAGGGTTCTTTTTGTGGACAGAACATAGGTGTTCTGTGAAGCAGTCACCCAGGTTATGCTTAGTTTTCTCAGTGTAGAGGAGACCACATTGTGCGCAGCAAATTCAGTAGACTAGATTGTGGGACTTTACCTAAGTGTCGTTTCATCTGGAAGTTGTGTTTGGGCCCTTGGATCCTGGGGAAGTAGGAAGTAAAGAGGCAGGTGTTACACCTTCTACAATTGCAGGGGAAGGTGTCATGGGGCTGTGGGAGGGACCTTGGGAGTGAAGGAGGAGTAGACCAGGGTTTCCCAGAGGGAATGGTCCCTGTGGAAGGCTGACAGGGGAGGGGAAGGGAATGCATGTCTGGTGGTGGCATCCTGCCAGGAATCCACATGTGACCATCGATCATTGCTGAGCCATACAAATTAAGAAGCATCACACAGGTAAAGGATAATCCTATGTTCACAGAAGAGAACACCAGCATGTGTGTTCATGCACTAGGATACAATATTCACATTTTACTTTGGATGATAAAGATTTATAGGGACTCACCAGGATGTTTGATGTCATTGGGTTTTTGTGCTGGAAAAGATAATATTGAGTTTACATTAAAGTGAGATGAAATCAGTTGAAAATCTCTAATTCCCTTCAAAGTATAGTATAGTGAAACCAAATTTCATACAGTGAGGGTTTTCTCCCATGTGACAAACTGACAACTGCAAGCAGAATACAAGGACTATCATGGATTGTTTCATATTTGAATACTTAGTTGTTGGCTATCAGTACTAGGGCAGTCATAGCTCTAATGTAAATGTGCATTCACTATCCAACTACCAACTTGTAATCCTCATTGCTAAGTGAACATGTAACTAATACAGTCCTGCTACAAAAACTCACATCCCTCCCAGTCAGTGTAACCTCACAGTGCACCTATTATCCTCTTCACTGAATATTACAGGAATAATTCACAGATTTAATGGGTTCCATTAGTACAAAACAAGCATTGGATTTCCATTATTTATTTCCATCCTAAATGAGAATGTATACTTTATTTTCTCCCTTTAACAGAGATTTCCTGGACTATGCCAAGATTGCATCTGTAAAATCTTGTGGCTGAATTATGAGTGGAACATAGGCACTGTACAGAATAGAGATGGTTCCACATTGGCTACACTGGACAATTTGTGCAAATTAGGCTTTAATCCAGCCAAATCAAATAGTCTCCTGTCTAAAGGAGGCTTTAAGCATCGTCTGCAAAATTAGTTTAGGGATTCTCATTCTAATTCCCAGGAGCTACTAGCACACAAATCATTATTAACAAACCAGTTTTAATTCAACATTTCATTGAAAGGAGCCACAAGACTGGCTGGGTGGGTTGTGGAAATATTACACTGGGGTCATAAAACATTTCCTTTTCCATTTACCTGGAGATGATCCATGGACTCCAGCAATGACAATAAGTAGAAGGCCCAGTGTCTTCATTGCTTCTGATCAAAGAGCTGACTCTGACAGGTCAACACAGGTGTAGAAACACCTAGCACTAGCCCTTATATTCCCAGAAATATCACTATCAGCTGCATTTTTAAATTTCTAATCAGCGAGGTGAGTCTGAGCTTCAAAATACCATTAGCTGCAGGTGCTGGTGAGAAAATGACCAGAAGCACAATCTTTTTAAAATAGCTTGGCCAAAGAAAATAGAACATGTGTTTTCTTTCTTGGAACCAGACCGCATACCCAAATCTGATCTTGCCAGTAACATGTAAAATGACTGAATTCACTCATTTTTCTAACAGTATAGCCTGGTAATATAATCTTTCTCCCCCAAATAATTTACATTTTATTTCCTTGAAATTTCAAGTCAACTTCTGCTCATTTCATTAGGGTGAAGGATACCAATTTTGAAGAATGTAACACTAACAATTTTTCTTCGAAACTATCTTCATAATATACATTCCCAGATTAGATACAAGATGGATTATGGTTCCCTCTATAATGCTCTGTTACAGATTAGGCTTGGTCCACATACATTTTCTGTAAAGGATCACTTCCACAGGCAAATTCATAGAATTATAGTGCAGAAAGAGGCCATTTGACCCATCAAATCCTCACTCATCCTCCAAAGAGTGAAATTGTTGAACTGAATATTGAGCACAGAAGGCTGTAGAGTTCCCAATCGGAAAATAAGATGCTGTTCTTCCAGCTTGCACTGAACTTTGCTGGAGCACCACAGCAAGCCTGAGGCAGAGATGTTGGCCAGGGGGAACACAGTGATGTGTAGAAGCAGTGGGCAACTTGAATCGCAGGGTCTTTTTTGTGAACAGAACATAGGTGCTCTGCGAGCAGCACCTAGTCTATTGTGAGCACTGAATGCAGTAGACTAGATTGAGTGAAGTACAGGTAAAGCACTGCTTCACCTGGAAGGTATGTTTGTGCCCTTGCATACTGAGGAGGGAGTAAATGGACACGTGTTACACGTTCTGCAGTTGCAGGGGAAGGTGCCATGAAGCTGTTGAGGGACCATGAGAGAGAAGGAGGAGTGGACCAGGGTGTCCCGGAGGGAATGGTGCCTGCAGAAGGCTGTCAGGGTAGGGGAATATGTGCCTGGCGGTGGCATCCTGCTGGGAGTACCCACATGACCATTAATTATTGCTGAGCTTTACAAGTGAAGAAGCATCACATGGATAAAGGATAATCCTATGTTCACAGAAGAGAACACCAGCATGTGTGTTCATGCACTAGGATACAATAGTTACATTTTACTTTGGATGTTAAAGATTTATAGGGACTCACCAGGATGTTTGATGTCATTGGGTTTTTGAGCTGGAAAAGATAATATTGAATTTACATTAAAGTGAGATGAAATCACTTGAAAATCTCTTAATCCTTTTAAAGTATAGTATAGTGAAACCAAATCTCATACTGTGAGGGTTTTCTCCCATGTGACAAACTGACAACTGCAAGCAGAATGCAAGAACTAGCATGGATTATTTTATATTTCAATACTTAGTTGTATCCTTTTAGTACTGAGGCAGTTGTAGCCATAATATAAACATGCATTCATTATCCAAGAGCTGAAACCCTAATCGATATGTAAAAGTGTAACTAGGATACAGTCCTGCTATGAATACCCACATTCCTCCCAGTCAGTGTAACCTCATATTGTGCACCTGTTAGCCTCTTTAATGAGGATTATGGGGAATATGTCAGAGAGTCATAGCATCATAGAGAGGTACAGCAATAAAAACAGGCACTTCAGCTGGACATAACCATGCCGATCAGATACCCTAAATTAATCTAATCCCATTTGCCAGCATTTGGCTCAAATCACTCTAAACCCTTCCTATTCATATACCCATCATGTACCTCGCCTTTTATTTGTTGTAATTGTACCAGCATCCACCACTTCCTCTGGCAGCTTATTACATACATGCACCACCCTCTGCGTGAAAAAGTTGTCCCTTAGGTCCCTTTTAAATCTTTCCTGTCTCACCTTAAACCTATGCCCTCTAGTTTTGGACTCCCCTATCCTGGCGAAAGGATATTGACTATTCATGCTATCCATACCCTTCATGATTTTATAAACCTCTCTAAAGTCACCCCTCAGCCTCTGATGCTCCAAGGAAAATAGCCCCAGCCTATTCAGCCTCTCCTTATAGCTCAAACTCTCCAACCCTGGCAAAATCCTTGTAAATCTTTTTTGAACACGTTCAAGTTTAACAGCATCTTTCCTATAGAAGAGAGACCAGAATTGAATGCAATGTTCCAAAAGTGGCCTAACCAATGTCCTGTACAGCCACATGACCTCCCAACTCTTCTAATCAATGTGCTGACCAATAAAGGCTAGTGTATCAATGCCTTCTTCCCTACCTTGTCTACCTGTGACTCTACTTTCAAGGAACTATGAACCTGCACTCCAAGGTCTTGTTGTTTGGCAGCAGTCCCCAGGATCTTACCATTAAGTGTGTAAGTCTTGCCCTGATTTGCCCTATCAAAATGCAGCACCTCACAGTTATCTGGATTAAACTCTCCCTGCCACTTCTCAGCTCATCTTATCAAGTTCCTGTTCTACTCTGAGATAACCTTCTTCGCTGTCCACTACACCACCAATTTGGGTATCACCTGCAAATTCACTAAATCATCCCTCCTAACATCCAAATCATTTATATAAATAAGTGGTGGACCCAGCACTGATCCTTGCGGCACACCACTGGTCACCAGTCCAAAAAGCAACCCTCCACCACCACCCTCTATCTCCTATCTTTCAGCCAATTTTGTATGCAATTGGCTAGTTCTCCCTGTATTTCAGGTGATCTAACCTTGCTACACAGTCTACCAAGCGGAACCTTGTCGAAAGTCTTACTGAAATCCATACAGACAACATCCATCACTTTGCCTTCATTAAGCCGCTTCATCACTTCTTCAAAAAACTCAATTGAGTTAGTGAGGCATGGTTTCCCATGCACAAAGCCATGTTGACTATCCCTAATTAGTCCTTGCCTTTCCAAATACATGTAAATCCTGTCCCACAGGGTTCCCTCCAACAACTTGCCCACCAATTGCAGGCTTACCGGTCTATAGTTCCCTGGCTTTTCCTTACCACCTTTCTTAAATAGTGGCGCCAGATTAGCCAACCTTCAGTCTACTGGCACCTCAACTGTGGCTATCAACGATACAAATATCTCAGCAAGGGCCCAGCAACTACTTCCCTAGCTTCCCAAACTGTTCCAGAGTACATCTGGTACAGTCCCGGGGATTTGTCCACTTTTAGGAATTAAGTCACAGATTTAATGGTTTCCATTAGTACAAAACAAGCATTCAATTTCCATCATTTATGTCCCTCTCAATGAGAATGCATACTTTATTTTCTCCCTTTAACAGAGATTTCCTTGACTATGGCAAGACTGCATCTGTAAAATCTTGTGGCTGAATTATGAGTGGAACATAGGAGGCGCTGTACAGAATAGAGATGGTTCCACATTGGCTACACTGAACAATTTGTGCCAATTAGGCTTTAATCCAGCCAAATCAAACAGTCTCCTGTCTAAAGGAGGCTTTAAGCATTGTCTGCAGAATTAGTTTAGGGATTCTCATTCTAATTCCCTGGAGCTACTAGCACACAAATCATTATTAACAAACCAGTTTTAATTCAACATTTCATTGAAAGAAGCCACAAGACTGGCTGGGTTATGGAAATGTTACACTGGGGTCATAAAACATTTCCTTCTCCATTTACCTGGAGATGATCCATGGACTCCAGCAATGACAATAAATAGAAGGCCCAGTGTCTTCATTGCTTCTGATCAAAGAGCTGACTCTGACAGGTCAACACAGGTGTAGAAACACCTAGCACTAGCCCTTATATTCCCAGAAATATCGCTATCAGCTACATTTTTAAATTTCTAATCAGCGAGGTGAGTCTGAGCTTCAAAATACCATTAGCTGCAGGTGCTGGTGAGAAAATGACCAGAAGCACAATCTTTTTAAAATAGCTTGGCAGAAGAAAATAGAACATGTGTTTTCTTTCTTGGAACCAGACCGCATACCCAAATCTGATCTTGCCAGTAACATGTAAAATGACTGAATTCACTCATTTTTCTAACAGTATAGCCTGGTAATATAATCTTTCTCCCACAGATAATTTACATTTTATTTCCTTGAAACTTCAAGTTAACTTCATCTGCTCATTTCATTAGGGTGAAGGATATCAATGTTGAAGAATGTAACACTAACAATTTTTCTTAGAAACTATCTTCATAACATAAATTCCCAGATTAGGCATAAAATGCATTACGGTTCCCTCTATAATGCCCTGTTACAGTTCAGGCTTGGTCTGTAAAGGATCACTTCCACAGGCAAATTCATAGAATTATAGTGCAGAAAGAGGCCATTTAGCCCATTGAGTCTGCACTCACCCTTCAAAAGCATCCCACCCAGATCCACCACCCCATCCACATAATCACACATTTCCCATGGCTAACCAACCTAACCTGTACATTCTTAGACACTACAGGGCAATTTCCCATGGCCAATCCACATAACGTGCATATCTTTGGACTGTAGGAGGAAACCCACGCAGACGTGGGAAGAACATGCAAACTTCAGACAAACAGTTGTCTGAGGTTGATGTTGAAGCCAGTTCCCTGGTGCTGTGAAGCAGCAGTCCTAACCACTGTGATGCCATGCCGGCCTGACCATTCACACGGTCCACGAATTTATTTCATTTTTGAGATGCAGAACAAGTAGCATGGCTTACTATTTCTCAACCAAAGCTCATACAAGATTCCATATTAGCTGTGTTATAAATGACAAGGTAATCATTAAGCAAAAGATGAAAAAGTTATAGATTTCACTAGATTAAAACTGTGTACAACTTATTTGAAAAGTATATGATTGCATTAGAAGCAGTTCAGAGATTCATTCCCAGGATGAAGCTTATGAAGTAAAGTGAAACAAGTTGGGCCTTTACACATTGGACTTTAGACAAATAGGATATAATCTTTTTGAAATATACAAGATCCTGAGGGGACTTGACAGTATCAGAACTAAGAAAGTTTAAGCTCTCAGATTTGTGAGAAGTTCATGGTGGCAGACTTGTAAAGAGCTTATCAAATTGCCTCCACTATCCATAGCAAAGAAAGATCAGGATTAAGCCAAGTACAAATCTAAAGAGTTAGGTAAGGTGTATTTCTCTGGACCTGCATCTCAGTAACTGATAATGTCAGGAAATATTGGGTTGAAACTTCGTTTTGCTGTTTTGGATCTTGCTAACATTCTTCTATATTTGCATAGATTATTTTTTTCTTCTGTAATAAACTTGTGTTCTCCTGCTAAGGAAAATCTACAGGCTTGTGAGAAATTGTCTCAGTTTAAAAGAGCATGACACAAAGCTCATGCTGGCAATAAGGAAACACAATCTCATTTACGGAAAAAGTTCAAATCAACATGAACCAAATCAATTCTTTGGATCAATCTACTTTTCAAAAGGATTAGACCTGAAGCTCGTTTAAGTAATTGAATGTACTGAAGATACCTACAGCACAAGATGTATAATTTACAAAGGTGTATTCTGAATTTTGCCCCATAGTATCTTCTCTTTAAGATCATATCTGTGAAGGCACAGTGTATATATGGCAAGAAGATCATTTGCACGTTTTTCAATCTCTCAAAAATGTGTTCTTTAATATTATTTGTATTGATATTAACATAATTCAATATTATTATCTAAGCTCACCATGTAGGAAGCAGATGCATCCTAGAAAGGCCTTGGAGTGTGTCTGCTCAGGTTGGGAAGCCTATTGCATTTGGTTCTTACACCCATACAACAACTCAAGCAAAATACTTCAACATCGAACAGGAAACTCTGAATCTCGTCTTTGGAATACAAACATTCCACATTTCTGTTCAGTGACCATTTAAATGGTCATACAGATCACAAAGGTTTGGAAATGGTATTTTGAAAGATCTCATAAGTGCACCTCCAAGGTATGATTTCAAAGTACAATTCAATCCAGGTTTACAATTGACTCTTTCCGAAGCTCTTAAGGAACTTCTAAATCCCACTTAAAATAAAGTTGTTTGTTTAGACCTCAAAATAGATATTATTTAAATCAATGAGTTTCAACATCTCTCTCATACATTTTGGTCGCGTCTGAGCAGACAGATTACATTAGATGACAACAAGATACAACAGCTCAAAATAACCATCATCAGTAGTTGGCTGAACATTCATAATAGGGCCCAGAGCAAGCACTATCTTCCTGGCCATTTAAAGCTAAAATAGGACTGTAACTTTTAAAAGGTAAACATGTCTTAATTCCACAAGATCTACATCAAGCCATGCTAGACCTTATGCATATAGGTCACAGGAGTACGAAAACCAAGCCCAAGAATTTGACAGGTAATTGCCTCAATAAGAACTAATCAAATTGTGTGAAATAAGTTGATTCCATTAAACTCAACAGTAAAGAGAACCTTTCCTTCCACACAAAATCCTTTCTGAGCCATGGTACAAGATTTTATTTTTATTCCCTCGTGGGATGTGGGCGTCACTGACTGGCCAGCACTGATTGCCTGTCGCTAGGGCCCTTGAGAAGGTGACGGTCAGTTGCCTTCTTGAACCACTGCAGTCCCTACGCTGTAGGTAGACCCACAATACTATTAGGGAGGGAATTCCAGGATTTTTGCCTAGTGACAGTGAAGGAAAAGCGATATATTTCCAAGTCAGGACTGTGAGTGGCTTGGAGAGGAACTGTCAGATGATAGTTCTCCCACGTGTCTGCTGCCCTTTTCCTTCTAAATAGAAGTGGTTGTGGGTTTGGAAGGTGCTCTCTGAGGATCTTTGGTGAATTTCTGCAGCGCATCTTGTAGATAGTACATACTGCTGCTACTGAACGTTGTTGGTGGAGGGAGTGGATGCTTGTGGATGTAGTGTAAATCAAGTGGGTTGTTTTGTCCTGGATGGTGTCAAACGCGAGTGTTGTTGGAGTTTCACCCATAAAGGTAAGTAAGGAGTATTCCATCACACTCCTGGCTTGTGCCTTGTAGATAGTGGACAATCTTTGGGGAATCAGGAGGTGAGCTATTTGCTGCAGTATTCCTAGCTTCTGACCTGTTCTTGTGGCCACTGCTTTTGTGTGGGGAGTCCAGTTGAGTTTCTAGTCAATGGTAACCCCCCAGGATGTTGACAGTGGGAGATTCAAGGAGGAGGTGACAGCCTAGTTGAATTATCGCTAGACTATAATCCAAAGATCCAGAAAATATTCTGGGTACCTGGATTTGAATAGCATCATGGCAGATGGTGGAATTTGAATTCAATAAAAATCTGGAATTAAGTGTCTAATGATAACCCCACGAAACCATTGTTAGTTGTTGGAAAAACCTGTCTGGTTCACTAACGTCCTTTAGGGAAGGGTGCTTACCTGGTCTGGCCTACATGTGACTCCAGAGCCACAGCAACGTGCTTGTCACTTAACTGCCCTTTGCTTAATTAGGGATGCCCTCATCCAATGAGTGAATTTTTAAAAAAATTCAGTGATGGTAACACCATTGAATGTCAAATTGTGGTGATTAGATTGTCGCTTATTGGAGATGGTCATTGCCTGGCATTTGAGTGGCGCGAATGTTACTTGCTACTTGTCAGCCTAAGCCCGAATATAATCCAGATCCAGTGGTACTTGAACATGCACTGCTTCAGTATCTGAGGAATCGCAAATGGTGTTGAACATTGTGCAATCATCAGCAAACATCCCACTTCTGATCTTATGATGGGGGTGGGGTGGGGGCAGAGATGTTCATTGATGAAGCAGCTGAAGATGGTTGGGCCTAGGACACTACTCTGAAGAACTCCTACACAGATGTCCTAGAGCTGAAATGACTGGCCTCCAACAACTACAACCATTTTCCTATGGGCCAGGTATGATTCCAAGCAGCAGAGAGTTTGTCCCCTAATACCCATTGATTTCAATTTTGCAAGAGCTCCTTAGTGTCATACTTTGTTGAATGTGGCCTTGATGTCAAGGATGGACACACTCACCTCAACACTAGAATTCAGCTCTTTTGTCCATGTTTGAACTAAGGCTGTAATGAGATCAGGATGAGTGGCCCTGGTGGAACCCAAACTGGATATTATCACACAACTGATATTTTCCATTTCCAAGGACACAATTACATTTTGCCATGAAGTATTTCACCAAATTCCCTTTTGTGAAACCGATAAAAGATACCACTAATGTAGTGGATGCTGAGACACTGACTGCCATATTCAGTATTTCAGTGTTCCTCAACAAATCTGATCTGACTACAATCCACAGTACTTGAGCACAACCTTGAAAGACCGATGTAGGATAGCAGGTGTCGCACATATAACCTCTTTTTCCCACTACTTGCTGTTGAATGATCTTGCAGAGTGCATTATTGTACTGCACTGTTTAGACTTGACTATCATTGACTTACAGTACGGTGACTTGTATAGATTTTTGGATAGCTGGTTTAAAATCTATGTGCTACTCCCCAATGCAATGGCTTACCCTCACCAACAACTCTCATGTATGGAAGGCAGGTTCACAAAGTTATTCCTTCTCACACACTCACCACAGATGACACTTTGTTGGAAAGATAGGAGAAAATGGTACAACAGCATAATCTAAGACCATAAAAAGAAATTATGTTGCTATATGCAGCCTAGATTGCTCACAATTGTGACAGTATAAACAATTATCAAGTCCTGTGAAGAAATAAGTGACATGTCCAAAATACAAAGTTGCTGGAAAAGGTCAGCAGGTCTGGCAGCATCTGTGAAGGAAAAAACAAAGTTAACATTTCGAGTCCGGTGACTCTTCCTCAGAACTCAGGAACATATTCCCACCACCGCTTTTCCACTTTTCACCAGACACTCCAACCTCACTTTACATAATGGAGCACTACTTGTCTCAACATGAATTCCAAATATTACCACTTTTTCTTGCAATAGTCCTTCTAAATGATATATCACCTCATCTCTCAACATTAAAGATTGATGTGATCCACCCCGTATCTCTTAAAATTGTAATTTTTTTTTCCCTGCTCCTTCCGGCATATGCAAGTAAACGTTACCCTCAGAAATAAATTTGTTTAAGAAGATCTGGCACTTTCTTCTCAACCAATCTCCAACCAGGCTGTACATTCTGGCGCAGTTTTTTAGCTTCTGCTGTGCTTTTCTTTACCATTTCAATAAAACTCACTGACTTATCTTGTTTTCCTACATCTGTCTTTTCAGTGCTTTTCCTAAACCACCAACACTGCCACTTCATGTGGCCTTTTTTATTGCAGTGAAAATATCTGAGTTTTTTCACTTCTCTTTCCCCTTCATGGGTTTCCTTTTTACCCTGTAGTAAACAATCTTCAATGAGATCTAATTTTCCGTTACCACCTGAGGATTTCTGTTTTGCCTAATTTCTATCCCTCATGGATTGAAATTGATGTTGGAAGCTAAACTTTGATTTATGAACCAATTCATAATCATCAGCCATTTCAGCTGCTAATCTTGCCATTTTAACTCTCTCGTCTTTCATTATTTCAGGAAGTGAATTTTTGAACTCCTCCAAAATAATTGTCTAAGAGCATCATATCTTTGATCTATTTTCAATGCCCTTATCCACCTTGATCCTTTCAAACTCAATGTACGTCTGACCAGGGTTCCTCCTTAGATTCCTGAAACGTTGTCTGTAGGCTTCCGGCATTAACTTAAGATGGCTTTCTTCACCTCTTCATACTCCCCAGATACTTCCTCTGATAGTGATGCAAATACCTCACTAGCTCTGCCTACCAACTTTATTAAGATCAACAAAACCCACATGGTCACCAGCTACTTAATTTGTTTAGCCACTTGCTCAAATGAAATTAAAAAGGCTTCTATATCCTTCTTGTCAAATTTAGGCAATGCTTGGACATATTTAAACAGATTCCTACCAGGCTTTTGACTACGATGGGTATGCTCATCGTCACTATCCTCCTCACTTTGCCTACCTTCTTTCTTCATCTCAGCCTTTTAAGTCGATTTTCCTCTCTAAGTGCCAACTCCTGAAGTTCAAACTCCCTCTCTTTCTGCTTTTCTTCTCTCTTTTCCTCTCTTTACACTCTCTTTCTCTGCTAGGGCCTTCCTCTCCTTTTCTTTCTCCTCCGCTTTTAATCGTAATTCAAACTATTTCATTTCCTTTTCATGTTTGAGCTGCTTCATCTACAATTGAATTCTAGCCATTTCCAAAGATTCTGATGGCATTTCCAGCAAATTTAAGTGTTAACCTATTGCTGTAATTACCTCCTTTTCTCACAAACAAAGGCAACCCCAACTCCAGCTTGTCTGCCAATTCCAACAGCTTTGCCTTGTTCACTTTTCTTAAATTCCCGAGGTTACTTCTTCCACCCCCTGAAAACTCTTAGTGACTGAAAGAACCATTACTACACAAGGCACACCCTGTTTAAAACAACTGAGTTCAACACCCATAACAAAAGACACTAGCACTACCATTCGCCATCTTTGAGCCCAACAACCCTAAACCCAAATTGGAATTATAGATTTCAATCCCAACAACAGCCCCTAATTTGTTATGGACCAGACCAGAACCCCTCAAAATATTTTAAGAAGGTAGCCTAAACCCTAAGGTTTTATTACTTTATGAGTAGATGTGAAGTGCATGTTCCAGACGTGATGCGACTCATCAAACTCAACATTTAACAGACTCACTATAGTTAAAATACAGATTAAAAAAAAATTTAGAATAACTTAACAATTGGAAAATTTAACCTATTACTAATTAACTGTTCCAATATAGTAATATCCCATAAACACACTCCTTGGCAAAAAGATAAAATCAAACACAAATTCTTACATGCAATTCTCCAATCCAGAAGGAAACAACATCAAGAGAGATTTCAGAGAATGTAGCAGCTATGAATCATTTACTTCCAAGCTTCCAACCCTCCTGGGACCCCCAACAGCTGCTGACTGCTTAAGCTAAAAAAAAACTGGATAGCGTGGTCTGCGAGAGCTGGCCACTCCCCTTCCATCGTTATAATGGTTCTAAAAAATCCAAAAGGTTTCGTAAATTATTTTCTTAAGCTGTCTTCAGTTTGTCTTTTTTGTAAACAAAGTCAGATGTAAAAGCAATGTGTGTATAGATGAAACGTTGTTAGCAGATTAAAAATGATTCCATTATTAACTGTGAAAGCAGAAACCATATTAACAAGATTAAATTACAATAATTGCAACTGTAAATGAAAAAGCAATTGCTCTTCTAATTCACAATAAAAACATACACGTTTTGATTAACTTTTACTTAGTTTATCAAAAACATTTTCCTTAGTTGGTATACATCAGAACATCACAGCATGGCTTCCTTTATGATACAGATACAAAGCACTGTAAACTACCAAGACAGTTGGCATATTGAGGTGTGCAAGTATGGGTGTGATGCAGATATCATAAAGACAATAAAAATTATCCAGCATTGTGGCAAAATAACTTTAGACATTTTGCTGCAGCTATTATCTGGCCAAGCATCAAGCTTAAAAATTTAAAGAAATGACCAGGACTCAAAAGAAAAAGAAAAACCCCTGCATATATCAGATGCAGAGAACTGCATTTGTTTCAATTACAAAATCCTAAATTATACAAATTAAGAATACACATGCTGGATTGCACCATACAGAGATGACACGCAGGCTAAAGGATGTCAGGAAGAACATCGGCTGGAATGTATTAGAGCAACAACATAAACTGGAACATATAATGTTGAGAATATAGGCTGAAGATGATTATATCAGAAAGACATAGTTTTGAGCTTATCATGTAGGAAAATACATGGGTTGTAGCAAATCACAGGGATACACATGGGCAGACACGTGCAACAAAAGGCAATACATAAGCTGGAATGTTACCACATGAACACCTAGGCTGGAGTTTATCACAGATGGGAAAAACACAGGCAGATATATGTTTCAAGGCAAGAATACTTTAAGGGGCTCATGAAATACAAGTAGAACGAAGTGGCAGTTCATTAATGTCACATAATTACAGTATTAAGATATGTTCTGCCCTTGCAATACACTTCCTTAGGTTTATCTTGAGTGATTTTATTTTCAAGTTGGTGCGAGTTAACAAACTAGACAATAAAGCACAGCAGGCACCAGGATTTAATTACATGATTTGATTTGGAATCAGTTCTCCAGTTGATGTGATGGTTAAATGTCAACTGATACATACTTTTTGCAGAACTATATCTAAATACTTCACTGTTGCATGTTGATGACTGCTGCTCAGAGGCAAGGAAGAAGTAGATATTTTATGCTCAAAGCTCTATTATAAGAACGGATTGTGCCTCACACTGTTCATAGTGCAAAATGGCTCTGAAGAAGAAATTAAATGTCAATCCACGCCTCCACACAAAATTTCCCCATCTTGATTTCCTCTGGCCAGCAGTTTTGAAGGATAAAACAATGAAGAAGGAAATAATTTTTAAAAATGAATGCAGAAATTATATTTAGGATTACATATTTTTCTATCTAATTTTTTTTTAAAAATTCACTAATAATCTTCCATGAAGTTATGGCTCTTAAAACCTCAATTTTATCAAATATGGCCTCTTTATTTGAAAGTCCAAGGTCAAAACACACCTAAATAATCATGTTCTGCATAGCCAGTTCTATCTCTGAGGAAATACACCTCCCATTGCATCACAGCCTTCAGTTCAACTATAAGCTGCATCAATATAGTGCATTTAATGTGGAAAAAAATCCGAAGGCGCTCAGAGGTGCAAACAGAAAAAAACACTGGACTCTGCAAGGGTGCCTGTACTCGCTGGTGCGTTAGCCAAGGAGGCCATAGCTACCGTCAGCTGGAACTCCTCAACCTGCTGATCATTCAGCACCATTGATGGAAGTGGTATTCTATTAATATTGAGTAAGGACCAAATTGGAACATAAAAAATGGTCAGTTGCATGTGGCACTCTAATTTTTGGAACCATGCTCTAGCATAAGTTAATGCTTTCAAAAATAAGGGAAAAAGAGGGATACAATTCAAAATGTAGATTAAAATAATCGTTTTCAAATTTAAGATTATTTCAGCCATTCATTTTTGACATAATTTAAAGGAGGCAGTACTTCTTATTCCACCTATTATTTAATTTGCATCCTAGTTTTAGATAGTTCCTCTTTTACGTCTATGGGCAAATGTGAACAGTGATCACTTGATGCATACTGCATTTGGCAGAATATTGTATTCAAGTACAACAATGTAAAACACAGTCCATTAAAAGCATGATTAGTGTGCCATGATTGCTAGGCCACTTGGGAATCTATTTCTGACATTTGCAGAATTTTTATTTTCTTTTGTTTCCATTTTTGATTTAAATCAATTCCACGGTAGATCTGTTTGCATGATTACAACAAAACCAGCACAGTACAATAAATATGTCCCTTTAGTTTTCAGCTTCTTAAAAAAGTGGAGGCCTGCATCCACTATTGTCCTCATTCACATGCCAATTTACTGTCAAAACTGGACAATCCTATTGCAAAGGCTTGCAGTGCACACATTGGGTAATTGTAGTCCATTGTGAAAACATCTTCTGCCACTCGTCCAAATTGCATCACAATGTAATCAGCTGGTAAGGAAAGCAGAAAAAGTGTTATTGTTTTTGAGGTAACTGCCTTTAACATATTTCCTATTATAATTTTCTGTGTACTAGCTACAATGGCAGTACAAATTAAGTTAACCTAAGCAGGAATATCCATAGACAAATTTTCAAGGCGGCTGTCGGTCACGTGCCAACTACCCCAGGATCAGCTTAATAGTTTGTGAACTAATCTGAATAAAAATAAATATATTATACATTCAAAGAAATGCCCCAACTCTAGTGTACTGTGTATTACAATACCCCAACTTGAGTGACCATAAAGGATTTCATTGTGTTACAGAACTCTCAATGCTTGACAGACTATACCAAATTGTGTAAACTTCCAAATTCCTTCTGGAAACAATAACCTCATTCGTGTTTTTCACAAAAAAAATTATTCCACATTCACTGGATTGCCCTGACTAGCATTTGTTAATTAATTGTTAGCCACTCTAAGACCTGTGCCAATATCCCAAAAGTAGCCACAAGCAGTTATACATGATCAGGCCAAGGGTAATTTGCTCCTAATATTTCCATTACATTGGACAATCTAAAGCTTTGAATGATTTAAATAGAAGCAGAAACAGTCTCTCAATATATCACTTTTCATTGCACCTGGTACACAATCTTTTTCTGGATGCAGCAAAAAATAATTGGAAGTGGAGACCTAATGCTTCCAGGTGACCACACTACAATAGTGTCCTAAGATTTCCAAAAGGTACTCACGACTGAAGATAATTTGACAAGGGACAGCACATAAAGCCTTTTAAATTCCCTTTCTTCTGACTGCATCTGTCATCCTCCCAAGATGCTAGCAGTGGGTTTGACCATGGTCTTGACAATTAGGGTAATTGTTCAGTTGGGACAGGGATAAGTAGACTACAAAAGGAATGGAAATTGTCGATTATAGTCTCGCTTTGCCACCTCAGTAGAGATAAACTAAATCAATATAAACCACTGACAGGATAAGTGACCTTTTGATTTGTTGGGCTCAACTACACTGCATCATTTCTGATCTATCAAAGCATCCAATAACTTAGTGCAATCCTCTGATCAACAATCATAACTGCTGTAATCAATTAACAGATTAATAATCACCAGTACTTGGTCCTAGGATATTATGAACATAGCTCACAATGATGTTATGAATTACTATTTAGATATGAAAATCTGCACACCCATCATTATTCATGTTCTCATGACTTACGATATCCATGTGGCATCCTTATATTCATGTTATGTTGTAAAACAAACTACACTTATGGTATATTTTAAAGATAGGATAGCACTATTAGATTATTTTTTGCTACAAGTTTATTATTGTTTATTAAACAGAGACACAAGCCAGAACTACATTATCCGTGTGACAATATTGTGAGGAAAAGGTGATACATAGTCCATCTTTCTCTCCTGACATTTCTACAGTGATTTAAAGAGCTGGGCACTGGTTTCTACACCTGATGATTTGTGCATTTTCATGCATAACATAGAGAAAGCAAGATCCAGCTTCTACTGATTAAGTTTAATTCTTCTGCAATGGAAGAGCCAGTGAGGATCAGAAAATGACTGGGAACTTCAAGAAGAGGTAAGATGATGTTGAGGTAGACAGACTATGCCCATGAGAGAGGAGAGGTAGAGAGAAAGGGGAAGAGATGTGCGCACACAAAATAAACAAAAGTTTAAAAGAGGAGCCCAAAAGTGGGACACTAAACAGACACCACGAATCTAGGAGAATCCAAGTGTAGGTAAGGTAATTTCAATAAAAAGTAGTAATGGCAGTGAAAACAATCCCACTTCCTCTTTTTAGCTGGGTGCAAACTCTCCACTCTTAGTAGGTAGCTGATTAGTATTATCAGACAAATGGTACCGTGAAAGTGCAGCAGAGGGAGTACGAATGAAATTATCCCAATATATGCACTGAAGCTAATGATGAAGGGACATTTCACATTTAGATGTCACAAAATGAACTTCCAATTAAACCGGGGATCAACAAGCATGATTTTCTGGTTAAATACTTACGATCATTATCATGAACAATCTGAAAATTCTTAACAGATGCCTGTGTGACTCTTCCGTGGAAATTCAGCACATAAGACTGAGTGTCATCATTCCAAACAGGCACCTTGTTGTGCAGCTCAATTAAATTTTCCATGTTTCTGTTCTGCCACATTAACAGTAAACTTTCGTGCTCCTGTGGGAATGTTTGAAAGCAATCACTGCAGAAAATTGCAATATATTCAGCACAGAGAACTGAGATGAGAAAACACAGAACTGGAGAATTAGGCAACTGCAAAAAAGGAATTTTTCCAAGTTGTGGAATTGATGTGTTAGATAAATTGATATATAGATTAATATATTAGAGTTTTCATAATTGCTGTTATGTCAATTGTTGCCTTTGTAAGGAAAATGCACAGAAAATGTTTATAAATATTAAGTGGAAAGTATTAAATTGCTAAATTTAGATTTACAGAATATAGCCAGCTGCAGATTTGTGTAGAAAAGGTGAGAATGCAATGAATTTGCAACCTCAGTGATCCAAATTCCAACCACTTTTATTTAGGTAAATTTGGCTTCAAGTTTGTACTTTTTCTATTTTCAATTGGAAATGCCACAATTAACTGATCTTTATGAAAGATTATCCTTAGAAGAAAAACAATACAAGGATCCAAAATGCCTTTATTCTGGTATAAAAATTACACCAGAAGTTGAATTTCTTGTATGCAATGAGACCTTTAAACTCGATAGGTACTCATCAAAAGGCATGGGCGTTATAACATTGGAAGGCCTGCCCCTGGTGAATGTTGGTTCACCTAGCTGACAAAGGTTAGAATATGGTTAGTACGGAGATTTTATGAATTTATGTCCCTCTATTTCATGGTATCACTTATTCATCCCAAAGTATACAGTTCCACTATGCTTTCTGATTTCAAGTTATTGACCAAAACATTAACCTTGCTTTCTCTGCAAAATGCTATCTAACCTGCTGAGTATTTCCAGAATTTTCTGTTTATAATTTCAGAGTTCCAGCATTCACAGTATCTTGCTACTGTATTAATTTCAAATAATTCTGCATTAAGTTTCTGAAGAATCTTCGTTCCTGGCAGAAACTTTTATCCAGTCTCGATTCAAATTTAAGTCTAACAAGTCAAAGCAATAATTCACCTAGTATAGTACACCTAGATTCTATCTTACACATATTTTAAATACATTTGCAAACAGATATTTTAAATATAATTTTCAGATCACCGGTTTTCTTACTGAAACACTATTTAATTAACGTTCCTATTGTACCTTGAAACCTGCCTGGAATAGTTTCATTAGAACTGATTATAATGAAATTAAGATCTACCTCTTTTTTTTAAATGGACTTACATTGCGAGGTCTGATGGGGACTCGCTCGTGATTCATGCTCATACCTGGAATGACAACAGTCATTTTCCGTGGTCCTTTAAAGCCAAGAACATTGGTCTCCTGGAAGGAATGAAAGTTGCAATTTGTGTTAATAATACTTTTTAGCCTTATTATTCATGAACATTGAATCTTTCATTGACTGTTCCCTTATACTATTGAGGAAATTTCTGATTTGACAATGATTCCTGTAATAATTAGTTTTTGTAAAATTGAAATTAACAAGCTTGGAAACAAAATGTACATTTGGAGGATATGATTTTGGAGCAAGGTCATGAAGATCAGCAGCTTTCCGCCCAAAGATGCCACACAATTAACATAAAAGTACTATGTATGAAGGAATAACACTGATTGTGAAGTGTTGCACACTGAGGAGTAGTGTCGAATCTAGTAGCGTGGCACCTGCAGATAATTAATGTGTCAACACCCACAGGCAATGTACTCTCGTTACACAGAACCATTGACGTTACTCTGAACACACATTATTTATTATAATTACTTCTGTGATTTAAAAAAAATAGATGTAGCTATTTCCCCAGTTTGAATATATGCCACTACAATAACTTTACCTATTTTTTGTGCTGAAGGCAAAGGATGTTTATTAGTGGAAAAAAAGAAACACTCCCTGTTCACACAACATGGACGGGGGATCAGAATGAAGGATATGCTGGCAATCTCTCTGAGCAGAGTTACCTGTATATTGTTAATTAGTGTAAAGCTACAAGCAGTTCTGTACTGAAGCATTATACCTGGCTTTTAAGCACATTGAGGCAATCCAAACTTATTTAATCTCACACCCACATCAAAGCTCAGACTGGATAAGGATGGCAGATTCAATTGCTGAAAGTCAGTTTTTGAATCAGATGGATTTTATGGCAATCTGGTCGCTCCGCTGCTACCATTGTAGAGTTAAAGTAAGGAACCTTTGTGGGAGCAACTATACATTATCTGCAACCAATTCTGTGTAAAATTTTGTTTTAGCTCAAGGCATTTTTTAAGTGAAGCTGAATTGACCATGCATAACTTAGCAGAAAAATTGCTTGCATCTACTCTTCATCACTACTTTTCCCATTTAATTTCTGTTTCTCTACATGGATCGCATAGGAAATAGTGAATACCCAGCAAAATCATTACATATTTTTTGATAATATTGCACAAAGTATAACAGCACAACTGAGATCAGATCCATAGGCTTTCGGGTACTATTTAACAGGGTATCCTGTTACGTATAACAGACTTTAGAACAATAAAATATTTCTATGCTGTAATACTTACATAGCAAATTGCAGCTAACTCCTGTCTGGTATTGGTTTCATCAAGCAACCCAACTGCTTTTGCAGGATTTACTCCATTATCATAAATTGTAAACTTGGTTCCCATTAAATTTGACCTGGCAGACAAGAAAATGCAACACAATATGAACAATCATACACAATAAAGGCACAATGAACAAATATTCTGAAATGAACAGACGTAGGAAATTTTGTCTGTTTATTAGCACCAATAAAAATGAATAATCATACAAGTAACGTGCTGATAGTTCAGTGGCATTGTCAGCCTCTTATGCCACACTCTGTAACGTTCACTTCAAAATCATGGACAGCAGCCTACTCTAGTTCTGTTTCCACAACAATAATAGTAAAGTATTTACAGTGCAAATATAGACCATTTGACCCAACAGGTCCATCATGTTTTCTCTTATTCATTCACAAGATGTTGGCATCACTGGATAGGTCAGCATTGCTTATCTCTAATTACTCTTGAGAAGTTGGTGGTGAGCTGTCTTCCTGAACCACTGCAGTCTTTGGGGTTAGGTACAGTGCTTTTAGAAAGGGAGGTCTAGAATTTTGTCAGTGATAATGGAAGAATAGCTATATAATTCTAAGTCAGGATGATGTGCAGCTTTAATGGGAACTTAGAGGTGGTGCTTTTCTCATGTATTTGCTGCCCTTGTCCTTCTAAGTAATGGAGGTTGAGAGTTTGGAAAGTGCTTTTGAAAAAGCCTTAAGCAAATTGCTGTAGCGCATCATATACATAATACACACTTCTGCAACTGTTCATCTGTGTTGAATGTACGAAGGTTGAGGATGGTGGATGGGGCGCTCATCCATCAGTCCACTTTATCTTGGATGGTACTGAGCTGTTTGAGATGCACGCGTCTACTAGTTAAGGGGAGAGTATTCACTCATACTCCTTGTAGATTCTGGACAAGCATTTGGGAGACAGGTACTGGTAGCCATAGCATTTGTGTAGCTGGTCCAATTTGGTTTCTGGCCAATAGTAATGCTGAGGATATTGAAACTGCAGATTCATCAATGGTAATGCCAGTGCATGTTAAGCAGAGGTAATTACACGCCCTCTCGTTTGAAATGGTCATTGCCTGGCATGTGTGTGGTAAAAATGTAACTTGTAAATTGCCAGCTCAAAGTGAATATTTTCTGGGTTGTGATGTATATTGACATGGGCTGTTTAGTATCTGAGGAATTGTGAATGGTGCTGAACATTATCCAATTATCAGCAAACATCACACTTGACCTTATGGTTGAAGGAATGCCTTTGGTGAAGCAGCTTAAGATGGCTGGGCCTGGAACACTGCAGTGATGACCTGGGATACAGATGATTATCCTCCAATAACCATAACCTTATATTAGCAATGACAAAACCAGCAGAGAGTCTTCTCCCGATCCCTACTGGATTCGGTTTTCTCGCTAGGCCTCCTTGATGCCAGACTCTGTCAAATCACGATGTAGAAATGGCAAAATGAAGGAAAACTTTAAAACTGGGAACTCCAAACTAGTACCGCTCTGAAGCCATGCAAATCTTTTCTATTGGGTATTTCTTTAACTGCTTTACCTTGTTTGAATTTGGACAGTTTGTTGGTTTGGAAGGGGCTGATTTTGATGTAGTAACTTTATTAATGGTTAAGATTTAACCAGAACACCAAGATCCATTAATAAGCAACAGGTCGAGACAGAGAAGAATTTGTTAAAACAAGGCATATATTATAGGAAAACCTAAAGATGCTTGAGGATGCTTCCATAGAAGCCCAAAGACCGGCTTGAGAAATCATATTCTCTTGAATAATGCATTTACGTCGGCTTTGCACTTATACCCTATGGAAGGGAATCAGCCTTGGATGATAGTGCTAAGAGTTATCTCCTCTTAATTAATAAATAATGAAGGATGTTGGTGCTATGGAATTGGACACCAATCCAATTCTAATGTGAGTAACAATTACTACCATATCAAGTGAAGTACAGATTGACAAAGGAAAACCCTGTTTATACTTCTCCAAACAGCTTTCCCAAGATACGGACTGTACAAGTAACATATAAAAGTTAAACATTACTTAATGCCAGGCTGAGAATATCCACTTAGCCAAACACAAAAGTACACCTTATATATAATGGTGAAGCATTGCTATTCCTTATACTATCTACTTTTACACCATTCCTGAGTTAAGATCATTAACTGCGACTTTTTTCTCGATTTTTGGATACTGAGAGAAATTGTTTTAAACTCTTATCAAGTGTACATCTTTCTCATCAATTTCGCCAAGTCTCCAAGGGCAGGGACACTACACAAAACCACTGTATCGGCAGAGCCCTGAAAAGGTCTATCCAAAATGAAAGCTGTAAGCTGTATTAGTACCTGTTCAGTAATTCCTCAAAGTGCATTATTTAAACAAACCAACTACTTTAAATCAATTTAAGTCATCAATGTCTAACAGATGTACCAGATACACAACATAATATAAATTAATAAAACATACTTATGCAACTCCACAGCAGTAATTATGTCAGCACACAGGTCTTTTACCAAAGGTTGAAATGTAAAATCCTTTAGCGTGTGTATAGGACTTTATATAAAACATAATTATTAATTTACAATCTTATCAAAATATAACAACCTTAATTTCCCTATGTAGCTGTCAGCTTCTCGTGACAAGTCTGTTGCATCAACAGATATCAGATAATTGGAAGTTTTGCTCTTTTTCCTTTTCCTTCCAGCTAACAAAAACAGCTGTGTAAAACAAAGCAAAACATTTTTTAGACATTCCTTTCATCACAAACAAATAGTCAGTTCCCCCAACTCATAACAGCAACCTATTAAAAAAAAAATCCATTATATTATTAACAGGTCACGATACACCAATACTGCATTAACACGAGCAAAACACATATCTGCAAGGCTGAACTGCAACAACCATACATGTGGAAGCAACAAGAAAAATGGATAGTTACTTTGAAATTTTTGGCAAATCTGTAATTGTTATTAAAAGTTATCAAATAACTTTTAAAAGTTTGGATCAGTTGCAAAGGAATCAACTATAAATTTTGCATGATAAGAGATATTTATGTGACCTGCTGGCTCTTACCTTGAAGCAGTAGCAACAGGGACAATGTGAAAAACTGGAGGCCACAGACAAGGACAGGAAGAGAAGCAGAAACAAGGTAGCTGGAAAGGAGAGCTGAATTGATTTCAGCAAGGAAGTGTGCTACATAGGTCAAATTGCACAGATGGAATTTATTTAAATAGAAACTGCTGCAAGCACTAAATCAGTTAAACCCTTGGAAGAAAGGAACTGGAATGTAGCGTAGAAGGCCTGTGTAACTGAAACTGGAATACTGCTTGAACTGTAGATCTGGAATTGAAATTGTTCAGATTGTCCCTGGTGACCCCATTTTAATGCTTCAAATTTTGTGTAATCTCAGAATGAGAACGCAAGAAGATATGAGTGATTTGCAGAGCAGGGCTTGCAACCTACAGCTTGGGAACCTGTGGCCTACAATAAGATAATCATGAGATACAGTGATATCTCGCATTCAATCTGTAACTTAAGTTCACTCCAACCAGAGTTTTCCAACTGATAGCTGTGTGGTTTACATCGATTTTGATGTGTCTTTGAGGACAAAATACAGGAAGTGAAATCTTTTTCAATAAGTTTCTTCATTTAGGGGTTGTTCGCTAAATTGGATTCATTTGGTTTTCAGATTCCCGTGGGAATCATAACTAAATTCCAATTTAAAACAGCAGCATGCCACAACGATTGTGCTCAGTCAGCTCCTTTATCGTCATTTTTAAAAATGATTTGGATGTGAACAGAAGGGTTATGGTTTGTAAGTGTGCTGATGACACTAAAATGGGAGGTGTAGTGGACGGCGAAGGTTACCTCAGAGTACAATGGGATCTTGATCAGATGGGCCAATTGGCTAAGGAGTGGCAGGTGGAGGTTAATTTAGATAAACGGAGGTGCTGCATTTTGGTAGTGCAAATCAGGGTAGGACTTGTACACTTAATGGTAAATTGTTGCTGAACAAAAAGACCTTGGAGTGCAGGTTCATAGCTCTTTGAAAGTGGTGTCACACGTAGATAGGATAGCGAAGGTGGTGTTTGGTACGTTTGCCTTTATTGGTCAGTGCATTGAATATAGGAGTTGGGAGCTCATGTTGCAGCTGTACAGGACATTAGTTTGGCCGTTATCAGAATATTGCATGCAAGTCTGGTTTCCCTGCTATAAAAAGGATGTTTTGAAACAAGAAAGGGTTCAGAAAAGATTTACAAGGATGTTGCCAGGGTTGGAGGGAGAGGCTGAATAGACTGGGGCTACTTTAACTGGAGCGTTGGAGGCTGAGAGGTGACCTTATTGAGATTTATAAAATTGTGAGGGGCATGGATAGGGTAAATAGGCAAGCTCTTTTTCCCAGGGTGGGGAGTCCAAAACTAGACAGTATAGATTTAAGGTGAGAGGGTAAAGATATAAAAGTGACCTAAGGGGCAACGCAGAGGGTGGTGCGTATATGGTATGAGCTGCCAGAGAAAGTGGTGGAGGCTGGTACAATTACAACATTTAAAAGGCATCTCAATGGGTATATGAATAGGAAGGGTTTAGAGGGATAAGGGCCAAATGCTGGCAAATGGGACTAGATCTACATAAGATATCTGGTCGGCAGGAATGAGTTGGGCCAAAGGGTCTGTTTGCATGCTGTATATCTTTATGACTCTATATAGTCGATGCTGGAGCCTGCATGCATTGTATCTGTGGACCAATAGCTTGGCAAGCGGAGGAGCAGAAACCCTGGAGCCATTGCCAATTGTTCAAACTGCTCAGGTGAGCAAGCCGTGACAATGTACTCTGAAAGGGTGAAGCAGCAGCTGTACGATCTGTGGTGACAAAAAGGCTTCAAAGCTTCAATGACAGAAGAAATTCCTGTATCTGTGAAGAAGTGAAATCTTCATGTTGATCTTCCTTCCTCATACTATATAATGCAATTTGGCTAGGTCTACCACCTCCCAACCTCCAATGCACTGACAAAATTCCACACCATCACTCATTCAAACATACAATTGGAATTTAAACTCAAGAAATGAATTGCACTAATCTAATACGCAATACTGTTCTTTGGAATTTATGAATGTATTCTCTTTCCCTTTTCTTCCATCACAGGAAACTCTTATAGAGATTTAATATGGACCTCTACGTGTTAACCAAACAATTAATAAAGATGGAGATGTCGGTCTTTGGGCATACAATATACCTTTGTTAGTATCATGCATTTTTTCCTTCAGCTTTTCCATTATTTCACAGCCATTTAAGATTTCAACGCTTCTGTCTGTTCAGGCAACATGAGATAACAATGTAACTACTTTTATATAAAAAAGTTCGCAGACACCCCCATAGTCAGTCCTGAAGTTTGATTTGAAACACTTATAAACATCAATGCCATTAGTGTTTGTGAATTAATTCTTCATGGTTCTCAATCTAATTTCACAGCTACAAGCAAGGTTTCCCTCACTTTTTTTCCATCATCACGTTCAAGATGCATGAAATAAGTTGGGTAGAGACCACGGTCCATTCCCTTCTTATCCCGGGTGATCCTGCATTTGACTGTTATTCCACGAGGGGCAGGCCTCAATGCAAACTCCTCCAAATTGTCTATCTCAATCAAGTTTAGGCCAGATCCAGGAGAAGGGAGTGAAGCAGCAGTTGGTTCCTACGAATTCGAAACAAAGGACTCAATATAATCAATGTGTTAATGCTATAAAAACAGTTTCTGAAACTCAAATAGCTGCTTGGAGAAATCTTTTCTTGAATTATATCTACGTGAATATTTCATATTACATTAATATTAAGATACATTTCTGTAATCCTTTTACATTCCATGGAAAGTCCTGGGCTTTGCTCAGAGACATTCCTAAAGAATTGAGTTGCGACATCATTTATATCACCGGTGAGAAGACATCCAAATCCTTCAAACCAAATTGTCCAAACACATTTCAAAATGGGTTCTATGTGTCACAGCTCACTCGGGTAGTGCACTGGAAATCAAGCTCCTCTTTTCCTGGAGTCATCACAAAAGTTAAGAATTCTATCAAAGCTTGCAAAATTGCCCAATCTACCTGTCTTCTAGACCTAAACTAACATAAGTATCGATCATACAGATAGACACAAAACAAAATTGGCATTATGGATAAAGGGAAAAACTGGGAAGGCAGTTAAGTGGTCCCTGTTTACTGTGAAGAAGGATATGAAAGATAGAGAACGTGGGGAAATAAATAGCAACATCTTGAAAAATGTCCGTATTACAAAGGTGGTGGTGCTGGATGTCTTAAAACACATAAAAGATGGATAAATCCCCAGGACTTGATCAGGTGTACCCTAGAACTCTGCGAGAAGTTAAGGAAGTGATTGGTGAGATACTTGTATCATCGATAGCTGCAGGTGAGGTGCCGGTTGGCAAACCTGGTGCCACTATTTAAGAAAGGTGTTAACAAAAAGCCAAGGAACTATAGACCAGTGAGCCTGTACCAGTGGTGGGCAAGTTGTTGGAGGGAATCCTGAGGGACAAGATTTACATGCATTTGGAAAGGCAAGGACTGATTAGGGATTGTCAACATGGCTTTGTGCATTGGAAATAGTGTCTCACTAACTCTAATGAGTTTTTTGAGGAAGTAACGAAGAGGATTGAAGACGGCAGAGCAGTGGACGAGATCTATATGGACTTCAGTAAGGCTTATAGCAAGGTTCATCATGGTAGACTGGTTAGCAAGGTTAGATCACATGAAATACAGGAAGAACTAGCTATTTGGATACGGACCTGGCTCAGAAGGTAGAGACAGAGGTGGAGAAGGGTTGCTTTCCAGACTGGAAGCCCATGACCAGCAGTGTGTCACAAGGCTTTTTGTCATTTATATAAATGATTTGGATATGAACATAGAAGGTATGGTTAGTAAGTTTGCTGATGACACTAAAATTGGAGGTGTAGTGTACAGCGAAGAATGTTATCTCAGAATATAATGGGACCTTCATCAGATGAGCCAATGGGCTGAGGAATGGCAGATGGAGGTTATTTTAGATAAATGTCGGGTGCTGCATTTTGAAAAGGCAAATCAGGACAGGTCTATACTCTGAATGATAAGGTCCTGGTGAGTGTTGCTGAACAAACAGACCTTGGAATACAGGTTCATAGTTTTTTTGAAAGTGGTTATATACGATAGTGAAGGAGGTGTTTGGTATGCTTGCCTTTCTTGGTCAGTGCATTGACTATAGGATTTGGGAGGTCATGTTGCAGCTGTCCAGGACATTGGTTAGACCACTTTTGGAACCCTATGTGCAATTCTGGTCTCCCTGCTATAGGAAGGATGTTGTGAAACTTGAAGGGGTTCAGAAAAGGATATTGCCAGGGTTGGAGGTTTTGAGCTACAGGGAGAGGCCGAATAGACTGGGGTTATTTTCCATGGATAGGGTAAATAGACATGAGTTTTTCCCTGGGATGGGGGATGGGGGATGGGGGGGGGTTGGGGGGGGGGGGGGAGGTTCCAAAACAAGAGGGCATAGGTTTAAGGTGAGAGGGGAAAGATTTAAAAGGGATCTAAGAGGCAACTTTTTCACGCAGAGGATGGTGTGTGTATGGAATGAGCTGCCTGAGGAAGTAGTGGAGGCTGGTACAATTACAACATTTAAAAGGCATCTGGACGGGTACATGAATAGGAAGGATATGGGACAAATGGACAAGATTTAGTTAGGATATCATAGAATCATAGAATCCCTACAGTGTGGAAACAGGCCCTTCGGCCCAACAAGTCCACACCGACCCTTGGAGCATCCCACCCAGACTCATCCCCCTATAACCCACACACCCCTGAACACTACGGGCAATTTAGCATGGCCAATCCACCTAGCCTGCAGGAGGAAACCGGAGCACACGGAGGAAACCCACACAGACACGGGGAGAATGGTATCTGGTCAGCATGGATGAGTTGGACTGAAGGGTCCATTTCCATGCTGTATATCTCTATGATTCTAGACTCTACATGTAACTGTATTACAATTGAGTGAAGGTAAATACAAGGACATGAGGGAGGAGCTGACCAAAGTTGATTGGAAGGGGATCCTAGCAGAGAAAACAGTGGAGTAGTAACGGCAGGAGTTTCTTGGGGCAATTTGGGAGACAGAGCAGAAATTCATCCCAAGGAAGAAGAAACATACTAAAGGGAAGATGAGGTAACCATGGCTGACAAGAAAAGTCAGGGACAACATAAAAACAAAAAAAGCATACAAGATTAAAAGCATAAACGATTAGTGGGAAGCCAAAGGATTGGGAAGTCTTTAAAGAAAAAACAGCAGATGACAACTAAAAGAAGCAATAAGGGGGGAGAAAATGAAATGTGAGGCTAAGCTAACTAGTAATAAAAGGGAGGATTGCAAGAATTTTGTTACAGATATTTAAAAACGTAAAAGAGAGGCAAAAGTGGATATTGGACTGGTGGAAAATGAGGCTGGAGAAGTAGTAATGGGGAACAAAGAAATAGCAGAAGAACTGAATAGGTACTTTGCATCAGAACTTCAACAGAGTCGGGGACAGAGGTAGTGTAGTGGCCATCACTAAAGAAAAGGTGCTGAGGAAGCTGAATGGGCAGAAGTTGGATAAATCACCATCCAAATGGACTACACCCCAGAATTCTGAAGGAGTTAGCTGAGGAGACTGTGGAGGCATTGGTGGTGATCTTTTAGGAATTACTGGAGTTAGGGAGGATCCCAAAGGTTTGGAAAATGACTAATGTAACACCATTGTTTAAGAAGGGAGGGAGGCAGACGACAGGAAATTATTGTTCAGTTAGCCTGATCTCAGTCGTTGGTAAGGTTTTAAAGTCGGTTATTAAGAATGGGATTGTGGAGTGCTTGGAAGTACATGGTAAAATAGAACTGAGACAGCACGGCTTCATCATGCCCAACAAAGCTGTCAGAATTCTTTTAGGAGGTAATGAGCAAGTAAAACCCATAGATTTCTAAAAATTTCAAGACTTCTCATTTAGTTTTAAGAACAGGGAATTCCCTTCAAGACTCTGTTTTTGCTGTCATTGGCAACACTTCTCTTACAATATGGCCTAGGTAAGTTACTCTTGCTTTCACAAAGTCAGTTTTTGACTAAATTTATTACAAAGCCAGCAAACTGTAATTGCTTAAACCAGTCTTCTAATTGTCTACATGCCCTTCCCACGTCTTACTATATATCACATCATCTGAATAAACCACACATTTACAAACTTCAGTACCAACTTGATTCCTAAGCCTCTGGAGTATGGCTGGGGCATTTTTTTGTTCCAAATAGCATCACTCAACAGTTAGCATAAGAAAAGTGGATATTTCTTTAGAGATAGTAGGAACTGCAGATGCTGGAGAACCCGAGACAACAAGGTGCAGGGCTGGATGAACACAGCAGGCCAAGCAGCATCATAGGAGCAGAAAGGCTGACGTTTCGGGCCTAGACCCTTCATCAGAAAAGGGGAAGGGGAAGGGGGTTTTGAAATAAATAGGGAGAGAGAGTGGGAGGCGGATAGAAGATGGATAGAGGAGAGGATAGGTGGAGAGGAAACAAACAGGTCGAAGAGGCGGGGATGGAGCCAGTAAAGGTGAGTGTAGGTGGGGAGTTAGGGAGGGGATAGGTCAGTCCAGGGAGGACGGACAGGTCAAGGGGGCGGGATGAGACTAGTAGGTAGCAGATGGGGGTGCGGCTTGAGGTGGGAGGAAGGGATAGGTGGGAGGAAGAACAGGTTAGAGAGGCGGGGATGAGCCGGACTGGTTTTGGGATGCGGTAGGGAGAGGGGAGATTTTGAAGCTTGTGAAGTCCACATTGATACCATTGGGCTGCAGGATTCCCAAGCAGAATATGAGTTGCTGTTCCTGCAACCTTCGGGTGGCATCGTTGTGGCACTGCAGGAGGCCCAGGATGGACATGTCGTCTGAGGAATGGGAGGGGGAGTTGAAATGGTTCGC
>NC_063349.1:22908121-22945367 GCF_021869965.1 Rhincodon typus | reverse complement strand
AGGGGATAGGTCAGTCCAGGGAGGACGGACAGGTCAAGGGGGCGGGATGAGGTTGGTCGGTAGGAGATGGAGGTGCGGCTTGAGGTGGGAGGAGGGGATAGGTGGGAGGAAGAACAGGTTAGGGAGGCAGGGACGAGCTGGACTGGTTTTGGGATGCGGTGGGGGGAGGGGAGATTTTGAAACTTGTGAAATCCACATTGATACCATTGGGCTGCAGGGTTCCCAAGCGGAATATGAGTTGCTGTTCCTGCAACCTTCGGGTGGCATCGTTGTGGCACTGCAGGAGGCCCAGGATGGACATGTCGTCTGAGGAATGGGAGGGGGAGTTGAAATGGTTCGCGACTGGGAGGTGCAGTTGTTTATTGCGAACCGAGCGTAGGTGTTCTGCAAAGCGGTCCCCGAGTCTCCGCTTGGTTTCCCCGATGTAGAGGAAGCCACACCGGGTACAGCGGATGCAGTATACCACATTGGCAGATGTGCAGGTGAACATCTGCTTGATGTGGAAAGTCTTCTTGGGGCCTGGGATGGGGGTGAGGGAGGAGGTATGGGGGCAGGTGTAGCACTTCCTGCAGTTGCAGGGAAAAGTGCCGGGTGTGGTGGAGCTGGAGGGGAGTGTGGAGCGGACAAGGGAGTCACGGAGAGAGTTGTCCCTCCGGAAAGCAGATAAGGGTGGGGAGGGAAAGATGTCTTTGGTGGTGGGGTCGGATTGCAGATGGCGGAAGTGTCGGAGGATGATGCGTTGGATCCGGAGGTTGGTGGGGTGGTACGTGAGGACGAGGGGGATTCTTTTTTGGTTCTTATTGCGTGGATGGGGTGTGAGGGATGAGTTGCGGGAGATGTGGGAGACACGGTTGAGGGCGTTCTCGACCACTGAGGGGGGGACGTTACGGTCCTTGAAAAACGAGGACAACTGAGATGTACGGGAGTGGAATGCCTCATCCTGGGAGCAGATGCGGTGGAGGCGAAGGAATTGGGAATAGGGGATAGCATTTTTGCAGGAAGGTGGGTGGGAGGAGGAGTATTCCAGGTAGCTATGGGAGTCGGTGGGCTTGAAATGAATATCGGTTTCTAGGTGGTTGCCCGATATGGAGACAGAGAGGTCCAGAAGGGGACAGAGGTATTAGAGATGGTCCAGGTAAACTTAAGGTTGGGGTGGAAGGTGTTGGTGAAGTGGATGAACTGTTCAAGCTCCTCGTGGGAGCACGAGGCGGCGCCGATACAGTCATCAATGTAACGGAGGAAGAGGTGGGGTTTAGGGCCGAAGAGGGATTGTTCCACGTAACCTACAAAGAGGCAGGTGTAGCTTGGGCCCATGCGGGTACCCATGGCCACCTGCTTTGTCTGTAGGAAGTGGGAGGAATTGAAAGAGAGTTGTTGAGGGTGAGGACGAGTTCGGCTAAGCGGATGAGGGTGTCAGTGGAGGGGGACTGGTCGGGCCTGCGGGACAGGAAGAAACGGAGGGCCTTTAGGCCATCTGCATGGGGATTGCAGGTGCAGAGGGACTGGACGTCCATGGTAAAGATGAGGTGTTGGGGACCGGGGAATTGGAAGTTCTGGAGTTGTTGAGGGTGAGGATATTTCTTTAGCCTTTGACATTAATGACACTTGTCATTATCCCTTCAAGAAATCAATTTTACAAAGGAATGAGGCACTGCCAACCCTAACAATTCAGTCTTCCAACTGTGAAATTGGTTATGAATCTGCCTTTGTAACCAGATTCACCATTCTATAATCTAAAAGTAGAGCCATCATAGTCCAAGACAACCACAGGTCCTCTCTCTTATTAGAGAAACAAAACTGGTGATGAATTTAATGAAGGATCACAATACTTCAGGCAAGGGAAGAGGTTAAGAAGGCAGGACCTTCATGGTAACCTCATCTGGTGTGAGGATTGAACCTGCACTGTTGACAGCACTCAGCAATGCAAACCAGCCATTCAGCCAACCGAGCTAAATGACATCTGGTTGATCAATCCAGTTCATAAAAAGGATTGGTGAACTTTAGCTGCTATGATTAGGGTCCATCAAGTTGTTTTCCTGCATGTATTGAATCTATGTTTTAACCAGGTTTTGTTTTCTTGTGTCAAGCTGATAAAGATGCTCTTTGATTGCACCTGACACCCCCAACTCCACATCATGCTGAACTAATGCATTACATCCAGGTTATTGCTACAGATTACCTTCTACTTTCCAAGTAGTCTCACAAGATCTTACCATTGTCCTTTCTTCAAACACAGCATTTAACTGTCCCAGTATTTCTATGTTAGTCAAATTGTCGGAGGTTTATTTTGAGAACTGTCTACCCCTGCTTCTACTTCACTCTGATTGTCTTTGTCATCTTCCACTACTCTAATCAATTAACACACTTGTTCCTCCTTACCCTCATCCCTACGATGATACCTTTTCAACATATAAATATGATATAACTGTTACTTCTTTCTATGATCATGAGTATTTATCAGATAAGTCATCCTACTAACTCCTCTGTATAGACCACTCATTTTCGCTTTCAGAGGTTCATCTTGCAAAGCCAACAATGTGATATTTTATCTCCAACTTGAAATGTTCCAGTTGCTGAATGTTTGTCTGCCCATACTTCCACTTTCCTTTGTGAAACTTTCAAATGCTCTTGAATTACTTTACATTCTCCTGTGAGCCTTTTGAGAAACATGGACACATAATCCAACATTGAGATTCATCTTTTTGGTTCAAGAAACTTTCCCTGATCAACTTTAATGTTTTCAATGGAGCCTCTATTTTCATGACCACAAATCAATTCAAATGAACTAAACCCCCTATTAATCATTTGGGGAATCTCTGGTAGGAAATAGTAAGAAATGTTATCCTTTGTCCCAATCTTGTGGGTAATCATGACAGTATGCCTTACTCATGGTTTTGAGAATCTGCTGGCATTCCTGTGTTTGTGGATGAGAGGAAGGTAACAACAATTGTTTTATACCCAAATTGCTACGATCCCTGAAAAACTTCAGACAAAGTTAGAACCCTGATCAGATTGCATCACAATTACTTGTATCTCAATGAGTAAAGAACAGAATTAACTTTTCCACTACTATCCTAGCTGCAATTGTCCTTAAAAGGAACAGCTTCTGGAAATCAGGATGTCATATCCTTAATGTCAGGATATATTGGTGTCTTGCTTTTGTGTTCAGTAATAGCCCTACACAATGTACAAACATTCTGAATGGTTGTTCAAAAATTGGTATGGGTATCAAAAGGTGCTGGTTTAATTATACGTTGAGGTTTTTCCTATCAGCTTTCCTATATGGCATGCTTTACAGAACTGTATTACATCCTTATCTTTACTTTCTGATCAACCTGCTCGGAGAGATGTTATTACACACCTCTGGAACAAGTGATACTTATTTTATGAGAAAAGTTTAGACAGTCTGCACAAGTGTCCAGTGGAGCTTAGAAGAATGAGATCCCATCTTAAGGGTCCCGCTTGTGGCCCTTTGGTAGTGTCCCTACCCCTGGGTAGGTATGTAATAACATCTCTGTGCAAGTTGATTAGAAAAATAGGTTAAATAAGAAAAAAATTGAGATCTGGTCTTACTAAGATATATAACATCCTGAGACAGCGATCAGAATTTTTTCTTCCTCTCAAAGGGTCATGAGTCTTTGGCACTCTCTTTCCCAGAGTGGTGGAAACAGAGTCATTGAATTTTTTTTCAGGTAGGGTAGATAGACTATTTTCTAGCATAACAGACAAAAGTTAGAGAGTAGGTAGAAATGTGGCATTGAGGCCATAATTAGATTCACTTATTTGTTTGATCATGCCACAGAAGATCACAAGGAATTGCTAAAATAATCCACATCATAAAGGAAATTGCTGACAGGATGTTATAAACTTCTTCAGAGAATGGGGTAAATTAAATATTTCTACATAAATAGGAGAATGAAGGATGAAGATTAAAAGCCAACTTAACAATTACAAATTAACTCAGGAAGAGGCTTAGCAGTAGTTATGTTTGTGTTCCATTTCAGAAAATATTTCATGCAATAGAGAGACTGTAATACAGAGAGTCCATTTTTAAGTTTTTTTTTGTTTTACAGTGATTTCTTTTAAGGTCCTCTCTCCTCATTAAAGTCCCATGCCCGGTTTTAATATTCCTTACTTCCTGCTTGTGTTTCACATCATCATGAAGACACTGACTGCACAGCTAAATTTGGGTCTGTGTCTGCACAGTGCATCAAAGATAATCATTTATTGAAGTTTTCTGCTCCGGTGCAGAAATAAATTTCAGTTTTGATCTTGTTTTAAAACATTTCTTTGCCTTTTTGCATCTGTACTAGTAAAAGAACTGCTCTGGACTGTTCTTTTTAAAGAATTCTCTGTTGTATTATACTCTGTAGCACTTTACATGTACAATAGTTGTACAGAACAAGTTCCCCATGTACCATACTGTAAATTTCGTTGAGGACTTCTTTGCAAGCAAGAAGCCAGCTTTCTTTATTGAAGCTTTCCTTGTTTTGTTTTGCCAGTTATTTCAGTCAGGAATGCACAATGCTGCATATGCATGGCATTACATTTTAAACTTCTACATTGGTTTTTCTGGGCAAAAAAAATTATCCTTAGGAAACTCCGATTTCAGCATTGACTCCGAAGGGAAACCACATCTCAAAGTTGTATCAGTTAAAGTCAAGATTTTCAGGAATTGTTTTCAGTCATATCACTTAATTGTTTTACCACTTACATTCCCTGAAGGGACACCAATATTTCCTTAAATTCTAATCTCTTGAGCTCAATAAATCTCTTACCTTGTTGCACTGCTTGCTCACAGCAGATGAGGGCCTTACATTTTCGTAACTCTGAGAACTTGAAAAATTGTCATTCTCCTCATTAGCTTCTTCGAAGTTCATGCTTCCAGAGATTCCTGTATGTATAAAAAGTTTATTTACCCTGACCATATTTAAAGGTTAAAAAACAATGCTGTTCTGTAAATTGAGATTCTTATTTAGAAGAAGTATCAGTAGGCAGTGAATGCTGGTATACATTATATTATACTGTGATTACAGAAGTAAACAAAAAAATTGGAACATGGCTTCTGACATGATTGACCAAACCCAATACATAAATACAAAAATTATCAAAACCATTTACTATTTACCAGGTTCACAAATTACATAGATTGTCTCCAGTTAAAAGAAACTGGAACTTACAAGATCTAGAGAACTGTCCCACCTACCCCTCTGTTCCATTACTTCTTGGATGTCTGGTTTTGGTGCAGAGTCTACAACTGTTTCAACTTCATCACTGGGGGCTGTCATGGATTGCCCAACTGAAAGGATTTGGATTTTAGTGCTAACATCCTGTACCTCATTACTTATGATGGCTCCCGGTCCATCAATACCTGCAGACAGAAAAACAATTTTCTTTTGTTGTAACTCATGTTTCATTAATAATTATACCAAAAATAACTTTTGAGCAATGCCGACATCCCATGAACAAATAAAATGAACCACATTACTATTTACATGTAGATCTTTTGCACTCAAGTTTAGTTAACTCCCTCTCACCTACTAATCCCACTGAAAACATCCCATACCACTGAAGTCTGCTTTTCCTTTTCAGGGGAAGAAGGAGGCTAGGTACAAAAAGAACTGCAGGACAGCCAACTATCAGTACTCCCAAGATTATATACACTCAAGAATTGTATTTACATGAGCTGCATTTCAATTTGATCTACAATTCCAGCTCTTCCAGTGACTATAAATATCAAAACTGCCTTTAACTTTTATGATATGGAGCTGGTGTTGAACTGGAGTGGACAAAGTCAGAAGTCACACGACTCTAGGTTATAGCCCAACAGATCTGTTTGAAATCACAAGCTTTCGAAGCGCAGCTCCTTTGTCAGGTCCTCTTCACCTGTTGAAGTGGACCTGACAAAAGAGTCGTGCTCCAAAAGGTTGTGATTTCAAAAACACCTGTTCGGCTATAACCTAGTGTCATGTGACTTCTGATTTTGTTCAACATTTACATATGAGGCTCATGTTGGGTTTCCACAGTGTTCATCACTAACACTAGCGAATCAGCTAGACACTGATGCACAGTTTTTTTTTAAACTTTATCCTTTTGTGGACATCACTGACATGGCCAGTTTTTATTACCCATCCCAAACTGCCCTTGAACAAAATGACTTCTAGGCCTTCTCAGAGGGCAGTTAAGAGTCAACGATATTATTGCAGGTCTGAAATCACAAGTGGACTAAAACAGGCAAGGATGGCAGATTTTCTTCCCCAAAAAGGACACGAGTGAACCAGATAGGCTTTTACGACAATAGTTGTCTTAATCACCATTACTGAGACCAACTTTATATTTTATATTTATTAACAAAATTCAAGTTCCGCCAGCTGCCATTTATTCTAATTTGTTAGAGAATTCCAGTTTAATCATTTCCTAATGAGTAGCATGAAACTGTGAGACAGTCAATTGGAGTACAGATGCAGATAAGATCAGCTGAACAGTCTACTTCTGTGCTCTACTAATTCCATGACAAAAAATGCTTCCTTGATCAATACAATTACTGCCAATAGGAAAAGATTCCACTCACTAATCAGCTTGCTTGTGACATTATCAATGAGTTGTCACAATGCCTACATTGCTCACTTGGTTATGACCTTTAAAGTTTTAGTAAAGATTTGTAGCTCGGGTTGTGGGTGAGGTTGTTGACTTGCTCGCCAAGCTGGTTTGTTTTCATTCAGATGATTCATCAC
The DNA here is from genome assembly GCF_021869965.1 of Rhincodon typus. Taxonomy (NCBI): domain Eukaryota; kingdom Metazoa; phylum Chordata; class Chondrichthyes; order Orectolobiformes; family Rhincodontidae; genus Rhincodon; species Rhincodon typus. Next base: position 22,938,633 of record NC_063349.1, on the reverse strand, counting down.
AATGCTAGGTAACATCATCAGTGAGGCCTCTGATGAAGCGATGTTATTTTACTCCATTTGAAATTTATCCTGTCTGCTCCGTTATGGTGAGTAGTGTCATTCCCGGTTTTGATCTGTATAGCTTTGTAAATGGGGTCCAATTCTATATGTTTGTTGATTGCATTACAGATTGAGAACCATGCCTCTAGAAATTCCCGTGCATGTCTATGTTTGGCTTGGGCTACTATAGTTACGTTGCCCCAGTTAAACTGACGGCCTTCATTGTCCAAATGTATTTGATTTTAAGGAAAGTTTGTTGTGTCATTTTGCTGCTAACTGATGTTCATGATTGGTTATGAACTCATTATATCTCCTTCCAATTCTGATGAAATATCATCGGTATGTGGAGGTTGCTGCTTAACCTGTCAACTTTACTTTAGGTTTACAGCATCTACAGAATTTATTTATTTTTGTTTAATTCACTGCCATTTCTTTTCCAGCAATGCCCACCTTGATGAAATTCTGCTGTTCTCTTTGCTTGATGATTTGTTTTTTATATTGTTCACTTTCGTTGCTATTCTTTCATTATCGTGCATTAAGAATTGAGCGAATCTCACTTCCACAGCTACAACTCTCCTCAGTGAGACTGTCTGTTCTTTAAAGTCTGGCAGTCAGATACACATTGTTCTGCCATTCTCACATTCCATCACTTAATCTGAACTATCAACATTCTTTCTCCCCTCAGCACTCCACACCTTGCCCCCCAACTATTGCATAAATGCTCCCCACTCCACACTTCACTTCAGCTCTGATGAAGAGTAGCCTTAGACTCGAAACATTAGCTTGCTTTCTCTCTGTGGATGCTACCTGAACCGCTGTGATCTCAGTACAGATTCCAGCATCTGCAGTAATTTGCTTCTCCTCCTCCTCCTCAGCAACTGTCCAGTTCTAAAGTACTTCAGAGGAGTTCCATCACAAATTCCACCTTTCATGTTTAAAATCCACCTTCAATTGCAAACATCTCCGTGTGTTGAGTGCATCCTTGTTGCCTTCACCACTGCATTCACTCTTTAGCCACAAGACTTCCCCTTTCTCCCATCTTTGGAATTGAACTTGAATATTACTGATAAAGACAAATTCATAGAAGATCATAGAATCATAGAATCCCTATAGTGTGGAAACAGGCCCTTTGGCCCGACAAATCCACACCGATCCTTGGAGCATCCCACCCAGACGCCGATAGCCCACCTAATCTACACATCCCTGAACACTACGGGCAATTTAGCATGGCCAATCCACTCAGCCTGCACATTTTTGGATTGTGGGAGGAAAACAGAGCACCCAGAGGAAACCCACGCAGACAGGGAGAATGTGCAAACTCCACACAGACAGTTGCCCTAGGGTGGAATCGAACTCGGGTCCCTGGCAGTGCTAACCACTGAGCCACCGTGCCGCCCTATTGTATTATATTGAAACTCTTTGTCTTGCACCTATGAGGACAATTTGGGGGAATACCAAGCACCAAGAGTAGCAAGAATTTGCAAGTGGACCAATTAGCACTTTCCCCTCATGCAGTATATATGTTGCCTTGCCCTGTTAAAAAGTTATAACAAAATATGTGGTTTTTCCAGCAATATTCAAAATGGTTAGAATTCTTGCTCCACCTAGATCTTCTAAATGGAAACTGTCAGCGTGACATCAATTTCTCTATTCCCCTCACTCATTCTTATTTATCGCTTATTGAACCCGGAATCGTACCAATGCTCCTGCTGCTTCCTGGATCCACACTTAATTCCCAACTGCCAACACATTTGCATTTTTGAGCTTTTTCTCCAGCAGCACCGGCTCAAAGGTTGCAACTCAGCAAATCGATTTCAAGGTATATCCTTTCTGCAGTTTCATTTCATCCGCTGTCTCATGCTTTCCTTCTTTCAAATATCATGAGTTGCTAATGCTAATGCCTCTTGTGATCCTTCTTCCCCTTCAGTTTTGTTACATTATACCCATCCAATCTGAGGATTTATGGAGTATTAACAATCCCTTTGACACTTACACTTCCTGATACTGAATGATTAGCCCTCAGCAATGACTTCATCCCTTGACCCACTTCCCAACAATATCTTAACGATCTTTGATTTTTATATAACAGAGTTCTTCACTAAGTCACTCATTCTTCGGCCAGAAAGACTTCTCCTTTCTCCCGTTTTCAGAATTTCTGTTCCACCTTTACCTTTCATTTGGGGCTGTTATTCATGCTTCGCCTTTTCACTTGGAAACTGCCAGGATGACATCTATTTCAGTTTTTCTATTCCCCACACTCACTCTTATTTATTCTCATTTGAAAATCTCCTAACTGGACCATCAAAATGGGCATCAAGTTACTGTTGCTCTGACAATCAAAGACCTAATTTCGCCTCAAGGTCTTTTCTACCTACTTGCAAAGTCTCAAGACAAAACTCACCAAGCCCACAGGGCCACTTACTTGCTTCTTAAGATTCACAGACAGAACTGCCCTGGTATACCTTTGTTTCAGTCATTTCTCATGAATCTTATTTCTTCCTACTTGGACAATGTTTTGTCCCCTTTCCCAGTGGCTTCTAGAATATTAAACTCTATGCTCTTCTGACACTCATTCTTACACTGAATAGCCTCTTCTTTAAATCCATTCAGTATCTCCAAATATAAGTTTTGACTACCAAAATCTAAGAGTTATGTCAGCCTTTTATGTTGGATATATAGAACATTCTTTATTTCAGTCCTAAACAGATCCTTTCCCTAAACTGTTTTTCCAGCGCATTGATGACTGGGTCAATGCATTTCTTGCCTTTGTCTGATACTAGAAAATTTAATTAACTTTGCTTTGAATTTTCATTCCTTCCTTCCCTTCAAATGCTCTCAATCTCAGACTCTTCCCTTTCACTGCCACTTATATTGCTGAGAATACGCAGCTCAACAAGCCTGATTCCAACTTTTACCTTGAAGCTACATAATCCTCCATTTCAGTCCAACCTCTTCTGACAACTTCATCTTTCACACATCTCTCTACTGTGTTGACTAGGACTTTATGCTTTTGTCTCCTTCCCAGGAACACAACAGGATCATCTTATCATCTTTTCACATTGTATCAGTCTCCATATTTAATAAATTATCCTCATCCATCCACAAGCACATTTTGACTTCCCCTTGGGCAAATTTGAAGTAATCATTTCCTCCACAAGATTTGGTCCAGTATTCCATCACAATCAACACCCCCTCCTCCCTCCCATGGCACCTTCCCATCCAAACACAGGAAGTAGAACACCTGCCATTTCACTCTTGCCCAAACTATATAGCGCCTCAGACTCAACAATGAAACGGCAATTTTGTGAACATCTTTCAATGTATTATCATATTCTTCAATCATCACATAGTCTCTTCTACACAGGAGAGAACAAACATAGATAGTTGAGTTATTTTACGGTGCCTCTTGAAGTAGTCTCCAAGTATGACTCTGCTCCACTTGCTTGTTACTTCAATTCTCCATCTAACTCTTATTTCTATTGAGAACATATATTCATATTTAAGGACTATGAGAATCAGGAATATGGAATTCTTCAGACATTCTGGAGATTTCCGAGAGTTGTATTTGACAGTAATTACTGAGGCCAAAGTTTTAAATGTTAGCCACTGGCTTTTTGGTTAGCAGTCAAATGACTCTAGAAAAGACAAACCAAAGCTATAAAGGAATAGGTTTCTTGGTTCATAACTTATGAACAGATGGATTTGGAAGATGTTGAAGGTTGCTTAGCAGCAGTTGCTGTGTTTTACTGTGAGCTATGTGAGGTCAGTTGAAAGGACAAACCAAGAAGCTGGCAGCAAAAAATCTCCCTCATCTTAAAAAAGGTTCGCAGCAGGAGAAGCTATGCAGTTGTTTTCTCAGTGAAGTATTTCTTGGGAACCTCAGGAAGATCTAGAAATCAGTGTCTTTAACTTCCAGTTGGTCACAACACTAAGTCATAATCCTCAGAAGGAAGTTAATTAATGTTTTGTGATAGGTATTTATCAAATCTGATAGCAAAATGCGCACCAGGATGAAGCATTAGAGAGAGAGATACAAATTGCAGAGATCTCTGCAATAGATAAAAAGTATATGAACCACTGGCTTTTTGGTTGGAAGTCAAATTTCTGTATTAGAATCAAGAGTAGTTCAGAAATAGGAGAGAACAGGCAATTTAAAAATACATGGCAGACCCAAATAGAGTTCAAGCACATATTCGTTAATGTCCTGCATGTGGCAAATAACATTGGTGGGATGCAGGAACAAGTAACCAGATGAAATTACAACATAGTGACAATAACAGACCTGGATAGAACACGGGGAGATTAGGAACTTCACATTCCTGGCTACAATATATTAAGGAAATGTAGGGAAGCAAGAATAAAAAATGGAAAGCAGCACATTTAATTCAAAATACTGGTCCAATACTAGAAAAATATGATGTGCTTGAGTTCAAATATGGATTTAACTTAGTTAGAATTACCAACAGAAGAACATTACATTGTTGAGCTTATAACATACACCATCAATTAGTGGGAAGGAGATAGAGGAGCAAATTTAGAGGCAACAGCAGAAAGGTGTAAGAATGACCGAGTGGGGACTGACAATGAAGAAATTCAACAATCATTTTGAAGACTTGGAAAATACCCATGTAAAAGGGTAATGGTAGGACAGGTATTTTTGAAATGCATTCCTTAATCAATATATTTCCACCTCAACAAGGAATTCCTGACAAGCAGAGAGCAGGAATGTGTCAGTGGGAGGTCATTTTGGGTTGCAGTAATTAGAATATTACATGTTGTGTAATTATGACTTAGAGGTGGAAAATAGAGTACGAGAGTAAACCTGCAAGGAACATAAAAGCATACTGTAAGAACTTCTATAAAACGTGTAAAAAGATCAAAGAAGACAAACGTAGGCCCCTTACAATATAAAACAGGAGATAATGAAGAAGAACACACAAAAACTTCCCAGAAATACTAGGAAAGTAATATTTTTTGGAAAGGTGAAATTGAAGGAAATTAGTGCTAGTTAAAAAGAAAAGTGCTGGAGAAATTAATAGGATTGAAACCTGATAACCTAAATCCCAGAGTACTCAAGGAAATAGTACGTTGGCCTTCATTGCGAGAGGGTTTGAGTACAGGAGCAAGGAAGTCTTATTCACCTGTACAAGTCCTTGCTGAGACCACATCTGGAGTACTGTGTTCAGTTTTTGGGTCTCCTTACGAAAGAAATAAAACACCTGGCATAGTGGAATGAAGGTTAACTAGACTGATTCCTGGTATGACAGCTGTGTCATAGGAAGAAATATTAGGTCAAGTGGGTCTGCATTCACTGTAGTTTAAAACAGAGATATAACTCGTTCTTGTTAATTGGCAGAACGTGCTCAATAGCAGGGAATGAACCACTTTATCTAAGGCCTATCTCTTGGATAAGCCTGTGATCTCCAACTGTGCTGTTGCCATTTCTGTTCTGACCATAGGTTTCAGTAACAGTTCTTCCCTTACCATATACATATTATCTAGTTTCCTTCTGTTTCTTTACTTCTGTCATTACAGTGATATTTGTGGGTGGAAGGATGCTGTTACCATTGTCAGTGTCTAATGACCTAATTGCTTCATAGTGGAAAGGTATTAACCAATATGAAATTAACAATAGTTGATGGAGTTTGATATAGGGCTAAAGGATTTAAACAATATTGAGCAAAAGCAGGAACAGGGCACTAAGTTGGATGATCAGCCATGATCACATTGAATGGCAGAGCAAGCTCAAAAGGTTGAAGGGCCTACTTTTGTTCCTATTTTCTACATTTCTGTGAAAGAGCATTGATCGGAATTGCTGACGCTATAAAATTCGTCTTCCATAGATGTCACCTGGTATGTTGAAATTTTTCACCATTTTGTGGTTTTTATTTCTGTGTCTAGATGTCAATGTTAACGACTAAATAGCCTTCTAGAATTGTGAAGAATCATAATGCAAGTGATCCCTCAGTGCCAGTCAATCTGAAAGATTTGGTAAAATGCAGCACATCCTAACTGACTCCTACAGTGGTATCATCTGGTGTATGGCTTCCAAACTGTGAAGTCAAAATCCATACAAATTTCAACGGTTTGGTCCTAAAGCACCGTGCATAAAATTATTCGCTGCTATTACTTGTAAAATCATAAAGGCTGAAAGTATCTGAGGTACTAGTAATTAACATCTGCTAAGTTTTATTCAGATACCTTCTTCGTTATTTAGTGCACATTGGAATTATATTAGATTCATGGATTAAAGGCCATTTGAACCAGAAAAGACATGACAGACTATGACATGACAAGACAAAAATTCAAAGAGGAGATAGCGAGCACCTGAGGGTGTAATTTATTACCTGATTTATTTCAGTCCTTGATTAGTGCTTCTACCATTCTGTTTCTAACTGCAACCTTCAGCTCCTTTCACTTAGTGTTTCAATCTATTCACACCTTAACCTATGTGCATTTGACTTATCCTCTCCTTTCAATAGAGATCAGAAACATTGCTTTACTTTTCCACAAGGCATTTTGCAGCCCTCACCTACAAACTGTCTCTATTAACTTCTCACCTTATCTTTGTTTCTGCTATTTCTTTGGCAGGAAGTACTGATGTAGGATGAGAGCTGACTTCTCTAGGAGTGCAAGGTGAGGATTTGTTGGGGGGTGGAGGTAAATGGCATTGCTGCTCAGGTGAACATGCTCATTTGGAATTACATGTTAGTAGGCCTCTGTAATAGGCAGTGTTGATCTGCTTTTTACTTCAAAGCTCTAGGCAAGATTCAGTCTATTCCATTTCGACACGGTGATCCTTCCATTCCAAACTCACTCACTCATCATCATCTTCAGCTATTTGCACGTTCATGGTCTCAAATTATTATGGTGCTAACAAACCACATGAATCCATTTTCTGTTTTCGCTTCAAACAAATTGAAATTCTCAAGTCTTCTCAAAATTATATTGTGTTTCACTTCACCTTAATCCTCTTTTAAAAGCAATATTATAACTTCCAATGTTGTCAAAGGCTCTGTACATAATTCTCCCTGTTTTGTCTACAGACCATGCCCAAGATACTAAAGCAGAATGTTGGTTTCAGAAAATACAACATTTCTGCAACAGATATGTAGGGACCAACATTTGAATAGTTAAAATTCCATAGCAGCATGGGAAATAAGTGCAGGAGTAGGTCATTCAACACGCAACATGTTCTGCTATTCAAACAGCTCATGGCTGACCATCTACCTCAACACCATTTTTCCTCACTCCTCCCAAATCCTTTGACGTTATTAACATCCAGAGTTATATCAATTTCTGTTTTGACCATGTTTAATGATTGAGCTTCTAAAACTCTCCGGATAGAGAATTCCAAGGATTCACCACTCTTTGATGGAAGAAATTCCTCATCTCAGTTGTAAATGGCTTGCCGTTTATTCCAAGGGTATATCTCCTGGTTGTAGACTCACCAGGTAGGGAAACATCTGATCATTATCTAACCTGTCATACCCAGCAAGAAATTTCAATTCAATCACATCTCAAATCTGAGAATCTCTAGAGATGCAAGCCCAGTTTCCTCAACCTCCCCTTATAGGCCATCCTGTCATCCCAGGGACAAGTCTAGTGAATCTCCACTGCACTTCTTCAAAGGCAAGTACATCACTCTTTAAACAGGAAACAGAGCACAATACACCAGCTGCAATCTCACCATACCTCAATACAATTGCTGCAAGACATCTTTACTCCTGTGCTCAAATCCCTTTTTGATCAAGGCCACTACAACACCATGATGTCTTCTTAATTGTTGTTGCACTCAACGCTAACTTTTACTTCTGCGTGAAGATCATAAGATCATTACATAAAGGAGCAGAATTAGGCCATTCAGCCTGTCAAGACTGTTCCACTAGTCATGAACAAGGACATCTTTATACTCCAAAAATAATGGATATATAAATATAAGTCAAGTTCACACTTTATGAGAGATGTTTACTTTAGTTAGCCACACTCCATAAAACTCATCCCCCACTGATTACTATTTCCCCATTTCTATACAACCAACTGAAACCCAATTAACTCTTAAATAATATGTCCATCACCTGTCCCCTTATTTCATTAGATCTCAGGCATTCCATCAGTCTACACAAATGATAACTGTACCCAGATCCCTTTGGACATCTATCCTTCCTAACCTCTCACCAATTAAGGAATGTTATGCCTTTCCTCTTTTCTACCAAAAGTAGATAACCTCATATTTATTCAAATGCCACCTTCCATGTTCTTGTCCTTGCTCACGATAATCAGAAACTACCAACTATATGGGCTTAAAGCTAACATGACTCATTTTTATCCCTTCTGACGTTTCTGTCTAATATGCTTCTTTCTTGCAAGTTTTTTTTAAACAATGAATTGATGTAAATATTTTACAGGCTTTGCGACAACAGATTTCTTTCTATCCCTCTGCTCTTAATATAAATTAACAGACAAAATTTGAGACCATCTTTCAACATGTTTGGAGTAGAAAAAAAGTTCCCATCCATCAGAATATTTACAATAAAATATAAGCAGTCAAAGGAAGAAACACACGCCTTAAATTGTAAGTATTTAAGACAGAATAATCATAGAGGATTTCAACTACCTTCAAAATCAAATAGCCAAAAAAGGTAGGTAAACAGGATAAGAGAATGGAGTTCCTATAATATTTGCAGGACTCTTCTTTAACCCAGTATGTAAGAAGACCAATAAGGAAGGATTTGCCACTGCATCTAGTAACTAGAAATGAATCAGAACAGATAAGTAAAAATAGAAGAAAAACTTAAGGGGCCATATCCGTAATAATGATCATAAATTTCTTTAAGACGTGATTTCTGAAAAAGGCATATGCATTTTACAAACTATTTTGAATATTCGACAAAAATCTCTACAAGTCAACAAAGCTTCCTAGTGTTCAGAGCCGTTCTTGTTACCATTTCCATGGACTACACTTGAAACCTGGGCTGTGCAACAGCAAAAAGTGCACCAGAGCAATTCATTTAACAATGCCTCCCTCACATTGTCTGGATTCAATGCTAGTGGTCTTCTTGAACGCAGGTCCACAGTATTTGGAAAAAGCTCCTATAAAATCAACTTTGGTCGACTGGACAGTGTGTATGAATGCTTAAAAACTGTCTCCTCATCAGCTCCTGTTCTCTATTCTCAAATAGCCAACCTACTGGGGAAAATAAAGAGACTTTTCAAATACACGCTGAAGCTCCTTGAAGAGTGGTCGCATTGACATCACGTCTGTCAGCAAAGGGAAGAAAATCCTGCACTTCAGATTCTATTATCTCATGATAGATCCTTCCTAGTGCCCAATGATACACGTCAATAATCAGCTTGTTCATATGAAAACTGTTATGACCAGGTGAGGAGAGATCACATGGATTCCCTTTTTTAAACCCATTTTCAGTCAATTGCAACAAATACCATTTTGTTCCTTTTTTTAAACCACTTGGCCATCACACTTCGATTAAACTCAGTTCATCAGAATAAAAGGAAGGAAAGTCAATTCCAGGGTTTTCAAATGAAACAGAATAGAGTTGTCATCCAAAAAGACAACAAACACACACAAAAGCATAGTGGATGAACTTTCATAGGGCGGACAGAGAGGGGGGGGGGGGGAAGAGGGGGGAGGGGGGGGTGGGTGTGGGGGTGGGTGTGGGGGAGTGGTGGACAGAAAAAAAAAAGTGAGACAATATCGAGGGAGAGCAGATGACAATGATGCCTGACAAAGACTAAAATAACAGAATGGAAAAAAGGTGAATTTGATGGGTTGAGAACAGAACTTAGGAAAGCAAAATAGGGCAACAGTACTGGCAAACAATGAGATAGAACAGCAGCAGGAAATTTAATATGCAACAGAATTCAGGAAGAAAAAATATTCTGCTAATAAACAAGAACAAAGTAAACAATAATGAGAGTTGATAGTGTGGAGCTGGAGGAACACAGCAGTCAGGCAGCATCAGAGGAGTAGGAGAATCAACGTTTCAGGCCCAAAATGTTGAAACTACTCCTCTGATGCTGCCTGACCTGTTGTGCTCCTCCAGCTCCACCCTGTATCAACTTGGACTCCAGCATCTGCAGTTCTTGCTATCTCCAAACAATAATGAGATACTGTTATAATCCTGGGTGAGACCACCAAATTATGAACCAGTTAAGAACCTGCATCCATTTTGCTAAAAATAAAAGTAGAAAGAAGGTGAGATCCAAGGATCCTACTAGAAGAATAAAGCTTTACAGTTCAACTATTTGAACAAACAACAATACTTTAATATAGGAGTTTGAATTACTATTCTATCTTCCACAGAGTAAAAATTATTTTTTAAACACACAGAACAAAAATCATAAACATAGGTAATATTATGACGAAATGCCCTACAGGACATACAAATATAGCTAAAACAAGAAAGACAGATCTCAGAAACTCCTCCCAAACATTAATGCATAGTGGGTTATCAAATCTCATTAAATTTCACAAGGGATTGCAACCCTTCACTTTTGCAGATCTGACCTTGAAACTCCCTCTAAGAACAAAAGATGTGTATGGAGCTAGAGTTTAACAGTTCAACCCCGAGTTCTGAGGAAGGGTCACCGGACCCGAAACATTAACTCTGTTTTCTCCTTCACAGATGCTGCCAGACCTGCTGAGCTTTTCCAGCATCTTTGTTTTTGTTCCATTTTTCTTACATCCCCATCTTACCTCAGGCATGAGATAGCAAGAACAGCAGATGCTGGAGTCAGAGACAACACAGTGTGGAGCTGGAGGAACACAGCAGGTCAGGCAGCATCAGAGGAGCGGCAAAGTTGACGTTGTGGGTTAGGACCCTTCTTCAGAAATGGGAAGGAGGAAGGGAGCTGGGAAATAAATAGAGTGAGGAAGGTGGGTGGGATGGTGATAAGTGAGTGCAGGTAGGGAGTGGTGGGGATCGGTCAGTGTGGGGCAGATAGGTGAGAGAGAAGATGGACAGGTTGTGTCAGGTCAAGGAGGTGGAGATGAGAGGGAGGGTTGGACATGGGATGAGGCCAGGGATGGGGAGATTTTAAGGTGTTGCTGTTTGTCGTATAGAGTGCAGATTCTCTAAGAAACGGTCTCCGAGTTTACGCCTGGTCTCACTGATGTAGGAGGCGGCAAAATCAGCAGTGGATACTGTAGACCAAGTTGGCGGATGTACAGTTGAACCCCTGTTTGATATGAAAGGTTTGCTGTGGGCCTTGAATGGAGGTGAGGGAGAAGGTGTAGGGGCAGGTGTAGCACTTCCTGCGGTTGCAGCTTGTTTGCTTTGCTCTCAGCAAAGCAGACCCATATTCTCCTTTTAGCTAACATTTACACTTTCTTTACATATCTATGTCTCCTTTACCACCATTATCATCTGCCTTTGGCTTTTGTTCTGAGCACGCACACAATCTGTTCCACTCGCCCCTTCTCCTGCTTTGGCTACTGCATAAAAAACACCATTTTTCTGTTCCAAAGTAGAAGCTGGACTCAGAAATGTTAACTTAGAAACATTTCTCTGTCTACAAATACTGCTAGACCTGCTGAAATTCCAGCACGTGGTTTTCAAATCATAATATTCTCCTGTTTTAATGAAGAATTCACATAATGCTTAATTTTGCTACACTCTTTATAGTTTTTGTCTGAGATAATAGAGCAGATTGCTTATATTTTTGAAAACACATTACTACAAAAGATGCGTATGGAGCGGGAGTTCAAATTTCAGGAGAATCAAAAGCTATCAGCTCAATGTGCTTAAAGCTAACCTGGCTCTCCTTTGTCCCTTTCGATGTCTCTGTCCAATCTGTTACCTTCTCGCAAGTGTTTCAGCATTTCTGGTCGCAAAGGTTTCTCAGGATGTTGTGCCTCATCAGATTTCTTTCTATCTCCTTCTGCTAATATAAATTAACAAAGGAAAGTGAATACTTGACAGTGTCTTCCACAAGATTGTTTTCCTTATGTTTCATTAGTTTAGGTCAGACATATCAAAATCAGGTGGAAAAATGTTTCCACACCTATGGATAATTTTCTCAGCTTCCTGTATGTAATTGCATCATAAATGAACTTCAGAAAATTTATTCTGTATACTATTTCTTGTAAAATTATAAATGTTGCTAAGTTTTATTGGCTAGCTTCTGCATCAAGACACATACACACTGAAGTTAGCTGCCACATCAGCCACTGTGCATATTGCTTCAACAAGTGCCAAACCGATCTAAAAATCCTCAAACAACAAACTAAAAATTAGACATGAACCCAGATGTGAGAGAACCTTCGAGGAATTATGAGAGGACCTCTATCTGCAGCATTCTCCCCTATATCCTTTGGGCTCAGGCTTTCCTTGGGCCCAGTTTGAGATACACCAGATATATGGTATGGCAGAAGTAGACTCAATCCAGGGAGTAAGACTGGGATTTGGGAGGAATTTTGGCAACATACTATGCACTTAAGTGATTTCATGTTAGGACTTTGCAGTGATTTTGAGTGAGAAAGTGCATTAGAGACAATAAGGACTGCAGATGCTGGAAGCCAGAGTCTATAGGTGGGAGATTGGAAAAGCACAACAGGTCAGACAGCATCAGAGGAGCAGGAAAGTAAACGTTTTAGGCTGAAACCCTTCATCAGGACTCGGGAGGGGGAACAGGAATCCAGAAATAAATAGAGGGAGGGGAGTGGGGCTGGGGCAAGGGTAGGGAGAGATGCTGTTAGATGAATGCAGGTAAGGGGTTATTGTGATTGGTCAATGGGAAGGGTGGAGTGGATAGGCGAGTAAAAGATGGACAGATTAAGTCTGGTCAAGGAGGTGAGGAGGGGGGAAAAAGCTGGACATGGGATGAGGCTGGGGTTGGAGGGATTTTGAAGCTGCTGAAGTCAATGTTGAGACTATCGGGCTATAAGCTCTAAGGTAAAGTATCAGATGTTGTTCCTCCAATTTATGTTTGGCGTCAGTCTGACAGTGGAGGAGGCCAAGGATGGATACGTTCCCAGGGGAGTGGAAATTAAAGTGAATGGCAACCGGAAGGTCAGGTTGCTCTGTCAACCAGTCCCCGAGTCTGTGTTTGATCTCCCCAATATACAGGAGACCACATTGTGTTCAAAGGTTGCAATAGATCAGGTTGGACGAAGTGCAGGTAAATCTCTGCCGGATCTGGAAGGATTGCTTGGAGCCTTAGACAGGGGTGAGAAGGGAGATGTAGGGGCAGGTGTTGCACCTCTTGCGGTTGCAGGGAAAGGTACTGGGTGTGGTGGAGAACTTGGTGGTGAGTGTAAAGCTGACCAGGGAGTCGTGAAATGAATAGTCCCTGCGGAAAGCAGACAGGGGTGGGGAGGGAAATATATTTTTGGTGGTGGGTTCTGATTGTAGTTGGCAGAAATGTCAGAGGATGATGTAGTGGATTCAGAGGTTGGTAGTGTGCTACATGAGAACTAAGGGGACTGTATCCTTATTGTTGTTGGGGGGAGGGGGTTTGAGGGTAGAAGTGCAAGAAATGAAGGAGATGCGGTTAAGGGTGTCCTTAATTATAGAGGAGGAGAAATGACGGTCCCTAAAGTAGGAGGATAACTGGGATGTCCTGGAGTAGAGCGCCTATCCTGGGAGCGGACGTGGCGGAGGCAGAGAAATTAGGACTATGGGATAGCATTTTTGCAGGAGGGTGGGTGAGAGGAGGTGCGGTTGAGGAAGTTCTGGGAGTCAGTGGGTTTGAAATGAAAGTCGGTGGTGAGTCGGTTTCTGGAGATGCAGACGGAGAGGTCCAGGAAGGGGAGGAACGTGTCCGAAATAGTCCAGGTGAATTTGAAGGTGGGGTGGAAGGTGTTGGCGAAGTTGATGAACTGCTCGAGCTCCTTGCAGTCACCAACATAGTGGAGAAAGATGAAGAATGGTGCCGGTGTAGTTGTTGAACAGGGACTGTTCCACAAATCTTACAATGAGGCAGTTATAGTTTGGGCCCATGGCAACCCCTTTGGTTTGAAGTAAGTGGGAAGAATCGAAGGAAAAATTGTTGAGAGTGAGGACCAGTTCAGCCAAGCAAATGACAGTGTCAGTGGAGGGGGACCGGTTGGGCCTACAGGAGAGGAAGAAGGGAGGGCTTTTAAGTCCTCTATGTGGGGGATATGGGTGTACAGGGACTATACATCCATGGTGAAGATAAGGTGTTGCGGGAAAAAGGAATTGAAAGTTTTGGAAAAGGTGGAGGGAATGGGTTGTGTCACGAACGTAGGTAGGGAGTTCCTGGACCAAAGGGGAAAGAATGGAGTCGAGGTAGGAGGAAATGAGCTCGGTGGGGCAAGAGCAGACAGAGACAAAGGGTCGACCCGGGCAGTCGGGTTTATGGATTTTGGGTAGGACATAGAAACAGGTGGTGCGGTGTTGGGGAACTCAGGTTGGAGGCTGTGAACAGGAGATCTCCCAAAGTGATGAGGTTGTTGATGGCCTGCAAGATAATGGCTTTATGATCAGAGGTGGGGTCATGATCAAGGGGATGATAGGAGGTGGTGTCAGAGAGATGGTGTCTGGCCTCAGCAATGTACAGGTCAGAACGCCACTACCACTGCGCATGTTAGTGTTTATTCTTCACGCAAGCCAATATCCTAATTCCATATCCATGATTTTATGATGTGGAGGTGTCGGTGTTGGACTGGGGCAGACAAAGTCAGAAGTCACATGACACCAGGTATTAATCCAACAAGTTTATCTGAAATCACAAGCTTTCAGACGCTGCTCCTTCGTCAGGCGGCCTATAAATTCTGTGCCTATGCACTTCCCTCCACTTTACTTGACAAAGAAGCAGCGCTCCAAAAGCTTATGATTTCAAATAAACCTGTGGGACTATAACGTGGTGTCATGTGACTTCTGAGTGGATTTTACAGTCAGCACCAAAGTGATGGCACTCACAACTGACCTCCACAAAGTTTGGTCAAGCTCTTCAGAATGGATCTAACTTTTTTGTTATGAAGTTGTATTAGATTATACTTTAAAATATCCATTTAATTTAAATTGAAATAAAATACGAAGATGAGCCTGTTATTTCACGAAATGCTGCCCAACAAACAGGCCTGTGGGATTTGATTTCCATGGAGACTAAGGACAGAGATCAGTCAGCTGGATGGCTGGTCTGCAATGCAGCATGATGACAACAGCACAGGTTCAGTTCCCACACCAGATGAGGTTACCATGATAAACTCTCCTTTTCAAACTCTCCACTTGTCTAAAGCAAGGTGACCCTCAACAGTCATCTCTCTCTGATGAGAGAGCAGCCCTGTGGTCCTTTGGGACTATGATGACTTTACCTTTACTTTTATTGAGAGCAAGGTGCAAAGTGTTGATGTTTGTAAACAAAGACAAGAATAGTTATGGGAGGACAGACAGAAATAGCTATGGGAGGACAGACAGCAAAGGACTCGAGAGAAACAGCACGTGAGAAAAAGGTCTCACAGAGACAAAGGCTGCAGTTGGTGCAGTCAGCAGAGAAGGCTACAGGTCTGCTGCAAGCTACTAAGTAGAATGCAGGAGAGAAGACAGTGTCTGATCAAGCAATACATCTAGACACTGGAAGATTTGCACTGGTGAGACTCTGAGGAAAAAGAAAAGAATGGGCTTTACTTCTGGCAATTATAGAGTCAAAGGTTATACAGCACAGAAACAGACCCTTCAGTCCAAGCTGATCATAATCCCAAACTAAGCTAGTCACACATAGCTGTGCTTGGCCCAAATCCCTCTAAACATTTCTTATTCATAATTTTATCCAAATGTCTTTTAAATGTTGTAAAGACACCCTGCATCCACCTGGAAGTTCATTCCTCACACGAAATACTGTGTAAAAAAAAAAAAAAAACCCTCATGTCTTTTTAAAAATCTTTCTCCTCTCATCTTAAAAACATGCCCCCAGTCTTGAAATCTCCCACTCTAGGGAAAAGACACTTGCCAATTCACCTTATCTATACCTCTCATTATTTTATAAACTCTGTTCTACAACATTATCCAAGGCTCTATTTTGTATAAGTCTTGCCTTTGTTTGTTTTACCAAAATGCAATACCTCGAATTTATCCAAAATAAATTCAGTCTGCTAGCCTTCAGCCCATTGACCTAACTGATCAAGATCTCTTTGTAACCTCACATAGCCTTCTTCACTGTCGACTGTACCACTAATCTTGGTGTCATCTGCAAACCTACTAACCATGCTTTCTATATTCTCATCTAGATCATTTATTTAAATGACAAAAGTGGACTCAGTAGAGATCCCTGTGTAGTAGGTTTGGAAATTCTGAGCAGATCGAGAAAGAGCACCTTGGACGGTCGCAGGATGTCACAACTCTGCAAAACAGGAACAGATGGAACCATTGGAAACTCGGAATGACTCTGGACTATTTCCAATAAGGACTAATACAGTAGAGAACATGCTGTTAAGTGTAAATGTGGCATGGCATTATTAGTTGCATTTAGCCATTCATAAAGGCTATTTTTTCTGTAGTTTAGTACCTATTTGACCACTAGGTAACATTTAATCGATGTTCTTTAATTTATCGTGGAATGGAGAAATTCAACATTCCACAAATATAAAAGTTACTTAACCAGTACTAAGACAGGTTGTTCAAAAAAAAGAGTTTAATGATCAATTTGGTGTTGAAGGTCCAGTCACCACTCATCCAGCATAGTGCAAATTTAAGGGTTTTTACAGTGAGGTCAGCATTAAAAGTGGAGGTTCACTTCAATTCGGTCATATATGGTTATCTTGCAACGAACACACACATACAATTAAGGAGCAAGGGAATCACCACGGGCAGCTTTTTGTGATTTTGTAATCAACCTGTTCAGAGTTGTTATTACACACCTCTGGAGCAGGTGGGACTTTGAGCCTGGGCCTCCTGGTTCAGAGGTAGGGATGCTACCACTATGCCTCAAGGGCCCTCCATTAGAATCCTTTAGATTTCTATGTCTAACTAACTGCACTGCTGGAGTTGTCAGGGGTTGTCACCAGCTTCACAGACCAATGAAACATTAGAACAGCAAAATTCAGGTCATTGTGCTCACCTAGTTGTCAATCCGTTTCCTCCTTTCAACTATCTCGGCAACCTTTATTAGATGGCATTATGAACTGTGGGATTGTGTTTCAATAATGATCGAGATTGGGGAGTGGTGAAAATAGCCTCTTTATTGAGCACCTGCAGTAGCACAGTTTGAGATGGTGATGGAATCCGAAGTACAGTTTTACAGTAGCCTCTTTATACACTGTTCTTACGTATATTAAAATTTTAGCACTATAGTGTTACCTAGTTGTATCTATTGTACACAAAAGCTTGTGTGGCATCTGTCCTGGGGAAGCAGGAGATGGTTTAAGCAGTTGCTAAATGCTGACTGTCACGCCTGATGGGATCTGAGCTTGCTGTCTGTCCGGTCTGAGCTTGCATAATTAAGAGGTGTTAGTCCTTTTATCTTTAAAGTTAATAATGTTAGCAACAATACTTGACCTATATGATCTAAATAAGTGAGAAATTATACATGCACTAAATAGAGGATACTTAACTGATCTCCCAAAACGGAGTCATGAAATTTTATTTACCGTTGCCAGTTTTGATTGTTCTTACATATTCTTTCATGCAATTTCACAGAAGCGCTGTTTTGATAGTAAGTTTCTTAAAGGGGATAGCAGCCCTATTTAATATGTATTTAAAAAGTACATACTAGTGGAGGATGTTCTGCAACATATTCAGGTCCCGAGAGACAGTTGCTAAGGGCTAATTAATATTATAATCTTTCCATAATTTTGAGTGAGTTATGGACACACCATGGTGGGGATGTCTGAGTAGGTTACGGTATTAACACTTACTCAGGGGTAGCCTTTGATACAGGAACAGATCTAAACACTGCTTGCAGCATGGGGCTGATAAGAATTGAAAGGTGTGAAGAAACAGTATTGGGTTAAAAGGGATGTTTAATTAGTTTATCTTGTAAGTGTAAAGCGTACAACAAAAATGTGGTTTTATGAATGAGTGAATGGAAACGTGATATAGTAAACATAGTGCACTTGTGAGCGAGTTAGTAAAGAGAATTATAATACAATATCTCACAGAACTCAGCTTTAATCATTAACCTCAGAACGTTGTTTACAACTCATTAGCTTGCCACAACACTTCATAGAGCATTGAGAACTAAAAACAGATAATACACTAAAGGCAAAAGCAAGATTTTCCCTTAACAATAATAGCATGCCAGTTACATTTTCAAGTCAGCTCAGAAGTTTGAATATGTTTGGGAACACAGGAATAGAAAAATAATCTTTCCATGCTGTTCTGCAGGGATTTCTGCAGAAATTGGTAAAGCATCTACATGACTTTATCGACATGTATGCCTACATAACATGCAATTGCCCAGAATTGTTTGTAGGAACAATTAATCCTGCTTGTTAAGTCAGTGGTTTCAAAATAGGGATTCTGTAGTGAAGGAGGTAGGTACCACTGCTATATCAAACGGTGGCTTCAATTATACTTTCTTCAATGCAGCTACTGACCATATTATTTGTGAAAGGGGATTCAAAAGGGGTTAAACACGCATAATTCACCTGCAAAAGCGCAGCACTTTTAGATCTCCCCAGACCCATGCGCTTGCACAATGAAACGTTACTACCTAATTTACACCATCTCAAGCAGGCCAAAATAATGTAGGATATCCTAGGACATCTACAGACCATCTATCTGAACTAAACCAAGGAAAGTACATACCAATAAGCTGGAATTAACTTGTGAAGTTTAACATATGCGAAAGCCATGCAGTTTAATTTGAGAGATAATGAGTAGGCAACACCACTTTGGAGAGATGAACAATTATTGAATATTAACATGAACATAAAAATGGGGAATTGGTTGATGGGCAATATTCCTGTCAAAGCCTTTTTCACATTTTGGCTATTCAGCCAGACACAAACTGGCACAAAAAGTAATCAGAACTCAATGCAGATTTGACACACTCTCACCCATATTTGACAATAGAATCATGCCAACAGAATCATGCCAACAGATCAGAAATTCAGCGGCAAGTGGAAATGAAATAGAGAAGCAAAATTTAAACATGTTGGAAAGAAAATAGTCTAAATAATGCTGCATAGACACAAGCCAACCATCAAGTCTCAGGAAATCAATTCCAAAGGAAGTGGTACAGTGCAAGCTAATCAACACACTTAAGGACCGAGTTTAAGATAAACTTAAATAGCTAAAAGCCAGCAGGAACCATGAGGCATGGTTTGCGAACAGCCCTTGTCATCAAGTATGAGTATGCTATAACATAGTGGATACAGGAGTTTATACTTCTTCAGAAGAAGGGTCTAGGCCCGAAACGTCAGCCTTCCTGCTCCTCTGATGCTGCTTGGCCTGCTGTGTTCATCCAGCTCTACACACCTTGTTATCTCAGATTCTCCAGCATCTGCAGTTCCTACTATCTCTCACCAACAGATGTGACCTTCAAAAACCATTCTGAACATGTTACATAAAAGTCAAGAGTTAGGCTGAAATTACTGCAGAAAATTAGCCTGTCAAAGCTTAAGCTGCAGGTAAACCCAACAAAAGAATAATTCTTTCTTAGATTTCTCTCTGATAAGATATTGTCACATGGGAATCTCACTCTCATGAACATTTCCTAAAACTGTAATTACTCTCATACAGATTTTAAGCAACTATTGTCCTGTGTGGGACCACGCTTCTCAATAGTAAGCGGCAATATACAATGTTTAACCTAATTTATGTCTCTACAGAAAATCCACTATGTACAAGATAGGAAAGACAATTTTAGGTAGAAGTTACTTTCTATTTTTCTCAATATCATATCACCAAACAAAGCACTTCTTTATTTGGCATAATACTAGCTAAAAGCATCATAATGTGATTATATTCTTGAAATCATCTCGTGAAATTCATCTTCAGAAACATTATTCTTTACAGCATCAGACCTTGGTTTGAAACGCCAAAGTATCAGGAAAGCTAAAATTAGAGTCATAGAGTCTTACAGCTTGGAACAGGCCTTCAGCCTAACTCATCCATGCCGACCAAGTTTCCTAAACTGAACTAATCCCATTTGCCTGTTTGGCCCATATCCCTCTAAACCTTTCCAATCCATGTGTCTATCCAAATGGCTTTAAATATTGTAATTGTACCAGCCTCTACCAGCTCATTCTGTATGCATACCAACCTCTATGTGAAAACGTTCCCCCTCAAGTCAGTTTTAAATCTCTCCCCCTCACCTTAAACCTATGCCCTCTAGTTTTGCGCTCCCCTATCCTGCGGAAAAGACCTTGGCTATTACCTTAGCTATGCCCCTCATGACTTTATAAACCTCTAATAAGGTCATTCCTCAGCTAGGAAAAGAAGTCACAGCCTATTGTTATAACTAAAACCTTCTAGTCTTGGTAACATTCTTGTAAATCTTTTTGCACCCATTCCGGTTTAATAACATCCTTCCTATAGCAGGGCAACCAGAATTGTACACAGTACTCCAAATATGGCATTACCGACGTCTTGTACAGCTGTAACATGATGTCCCAACTCCTGTCCTCAATGCTGTAACCAATGAAGTGCCAAATGTCTTCTTCACCACCCTATCTACCTGTGATGCCACTTTTAAGGAACTATGAACTGGCACCCTTAGGTCTCCCTGTTTGATAATACTCTCCAGAGGCCTACCATTGACTATCTAAGTGCTACCCTTGTTCATCTTACCAAAATGTAACATCTTGCATTTATCTGCATTAAACTCCATCTGCCACTCCTCAGCCCACTTGATCAAGATCCTGTTGTACTCTTAGATAACCTTCTTCACTGACCATTATACCACCGATTTTGGTGTCATCTACAAACTTACTAACCACGTCTCCTATATTCTCATCTAAATCGTTTATATAAATGTCAAACAATAGCGGACCCAGTATTGATCCTTGCAGCACACCGCTGGTCACAGGCCTCCAGTCTGAACAACCATCCCCTACCACCACCCTGTCTCCAAAGCTATCTCATGTCCACTTTCTGCCCTCCTGACTTCCCTCTTAAGGGTACTTTTATACCCTCTATACTCAAGGAATTCACTTGATCTCAGCTACTTACACCTGACATATGCTTTATTCATTTTCTTGACCAGAGGGACCATTGTCAGAAACATCATGATCTATAGATCCCATATTGCCTCTTATCTTACAGCGCAAGTTGAGAAACAGCACATGATGTTAAGCAAAGCAGGATCTGTACATTCTACACAAATGCTTATTAACTATTGCCCATGTATGTTATATAGTTCAACAGTGGAATGGTTACAGAGGTATCTGCAGGCAGTTCACATCAGCACTCTTCATAATTGTATAAACATTTCATCATGTTTATCAAAAAGTAGAAATTATTTGAGTTCTGAAGGGCAGTAACAGAGAGTTACTGTTATTGACATTGTGATTTCTACCATCCAATTACATCTCTCTGCATCTACACTGAAATCTAAAACAGGCAGTTCTATACATACACGGGAACTTCGGAAGGACTTAAGGTACAGACCACAAACACATCGAGTTCCCATTTAAGTCTCATCTTCAATACTATTGACTAAATGTGTTTGTGCATTTGATACTGCAACAACTGCTAAAGTAAAAAATGAACTGTAAATTATCCTAAATACATATTACTCAGACAGAAAAAATACAATTCCATCACATTGCATTTTAATTCATCAATATCCTCCCACCTTAGTCTCAAAATGCCCACTCCAGTGTTGACCATAATACAGCTCATAATGCTCATCTATTCAACCTGTGATGCAGCTAGCAAGGTCTTGTTCCAGCAAAGACACTCATGTTTCATTCTATTTGCACATCTCAACTGTGTCTCAGTTTGTAGTAATCTTGACTTTGAGTCATAAGCTTGTGAACACATTACCAGATATGAACAAAAATCACAGGTGACAGTCTAGGAAGTATTGTGGGAATATTACAGTGTAGGAAGTGCCATCGTTTGGCTGAGATGTCAAACTTTGTCTGCTCTTTCAGATGGATGTAAGAAGATCCTACAGCAATATTTCAAAGAATAACAAGGGAATTCTCCATGGTGCCCTGGCTGATATTTGTCAGTATTTGATTTAATAGAAAAATAAACAGATTGTCTGGTCATTATTACAATGGTGTCTGTGGGAGGATCTTTTATGGATATTGGCTGTTGCCTTCCCTACAATACAACAATGACTGCAATTCAAAAATACTTAATTGGTTACACAGTGCTTTGCGACATTCCAGAGCTGTAAAAATGGTGACATAAATACATGTCATTCTTCATCACAAAGAGGTAAACAAGTGATCGGTAATTTATATAAAACTACACAACCAGCTTGCTAAACCTAGTACTGAATCAATCTACAGAATTGAATAGGAGGTTACATTTTTGTCAAACTAGATATTGCATTACAACCAGAATTATTATACTAATAATCTTTCACGTAATACATTATGACTCTTACTCCACTGCCACTGTATTAACAAACCATTCGTCTTTTCCTGAAGAAAAATTCAAATTTACAGACTATTCCCAGACAAAGTCAGTGACAATAAAATGACCAACAATCCAAAAAAAAGAACAAGAGTTTAACAACCTCAAATAACTTGTCAACTTTGCAAAAATTGGCAGTAGTCAAGATGTATCCTAGAAACAGCTATCAAGTGAGACATAGAACACAATTGTATAGCACAGGCACAGGCCCTTCAACCCACTATGTTGTGCTAAACATGCCAAACTTAACTAATCCCTTCTGCCTGCCCTTTTGTCCATATTGCTCCATTCCTTGCATATTCATGTGCTTATCTAAAAGTCCCTTGAATGTCCCGATCGTATCTGCCCCCACCACCACTTCTAGCAGCATGTTCCAGACTCCTATCACTCTGTGTAAAAAAAAAAAACTTGCCCCTCACATCTCCCTTGAACTTTCCCCCTCTCACCTTAAATGCATGCATCCTGGTATTAGACAGTTCAACTCTCGGAAAAAGATTTTGACTGTCAATCCTATCAATGCATCTCATAATTTTATAGACTTCTATCAAGACTCCACTCAGCATCTTGTAGATAGCACACGCTGTTGCTACGGAGCATCAGTGGTGGATGGAGTAGATGCTTGTGGAAGTAGTGCCAATCAAGTGGGCTACTTTGTCTGGGATGGTGTCAAGCTTCTTGAGTGTTGTTGGGGCTGCACTCATCCAGGCAAGTGGGGAGTATTCCAGCACAATCCTGACTTATGCCTTATATATGGTGTCAGGAGGTGTGTTACTTGCCACAGTATTCCTAGCTTCTGATCTGCTCTTGTAGCCTCTGCATTTATGTGATGAGTCCGATTGAGTTTCTGGTCAATGATAACCCCCAGGATGTTGATAGTGGGGGATTCAGTGGTGGTAACACTATTGAATGTCAAGGGGGCGGTGGTTAAATTATCTCTTATCAGAGATGGTCACAGCCTGGCATTTGTTGGTGCAAATGTTACTTGCCACTTGCCATCCCACACCTGGACATTGTCCAGATCTTGTTGCATTTGAACATGGCCTGCTTCAGCATCTGAGGAGTTGTGAATGGTGCTGAATATTGCGCAATCATCAGCGAACATCCCCACTTCTGACCTTACGATGGAGGGAAGATCATTGATGAAGCAGCTGAAGATGGTTGGGCCTAGGATACTACCTTGAAGAAGTCCTGCAGAGATGTCTTGGAGCTGAGATGACTGACCTCCAACCACCATGACGATCCTCCTATGTGTTAGGTATGACTCCAACTATCACCCAATCCCACAACTGATCTATATCCCACTGTATCCTTTGACAACTTTCTATAGTATCCACAACTCCACAACGCTTTGTATTATCTGCAAATTTACTAACCCAATTATCTACATTTTTATCCAAGTCATTTATACATATTACAAACAGCAGAGGTCCCAGTACTGTTCCCTGCAGAACACCACTAGGCACAGAACTCCAGCCAGTAAAATATCCTTCCACCATTATCCTTTGCCTCCTATAGGGCAAGCCAGTTCTGAATCCACATGGCCAAGTCACCATGGATCCCATGCATCACATGCATCTTAATCTTCTGGATGAGTCTACCTTGTCGATAGCCTTACTAAAATCCATATAGACAACATCTACTGCTCTACCCTCATCGATCACCTTTGTCACCTTGGGAATTTTTTCAAATAGATACAGTGATTATCAGTAATCTCCAATCAAATCTCAGATTCTGATAAAAATTAAATCAGATAATGTTAGTTTTTTTAGCAAATCAAAACATTTAACAATAGTTCAACTTTCACTTTTTAGTTATGACTTTGCTACTTGCCAAAAATCACGGAGGTTGTTGAAAAACATCAATTTCCAACCAACACACCAAATCAATTTCTGTCCTGCAAACTTTAAGGTGGACACACATACTCGTGTGCAAATAACATCTTTCCAGTTGGTCAGCTTGTAAATTGTGTGATTGTGCTACTCCACGCGTTAAATTGTATAACGCACCTATTTCCTGCACTTCACAGAACAGGAAATACAACCTGAATGGACACATGTTAGCCAGTGAACAAGTAGCTTCTTCATCTCTGAAGCAGTAGTTACATAAAACACATTTTACATACCATCTAGTATTCTGTTGCTGGTTATATTGTTGCGGGATTCCACTAATGGCGATTGTTCCTCGCATCTTTTTGGCTTCAACCTTCGTGGCTTGGCCTCAAGGTTAGGTTGGACCATGAGAAGCTCCTGTCGTTTCTTCCTCTGCTTCTGTTCTAGTAGTGCACGCTAGAGAAAAAAGTTAAAGCATTTGTTATGAAACAACACTTCAACTATCAAGAGGGAAATGTTACTAAATAAAATCAACATATTTTAAGAGAACAGAAAAAGTATCTTGATTAATATCCCAGTAGTCAGCTTTGGAGATTTTCAATTATAGAACTCTGGAATGATTACAGCACAGAAGATGGTCCTTCAGCCTGGCTTCTCTGTGCCAGTTCTCTGAAAGTGCCACACAGTAAATTCTGCTTAACTGCCATTTCCCTGTAGCCCTGCAAATGTTCTCTCTTCACTTTTGAGAGGCACGGTTGATTTTGTCTCCATCACATTGTTTGGTAGTATATTCCATCCTAGCCACTTGATCTAAAAGTAGTTTTGGTCACCTTGCCAGTGGTTATTTTGCTTTTTACCTTAAATCAGTGTCCTTTTTCCTCAACAAAGGATTCCCAGCAAACTTGACTGACAGAGCCCTCAGCCATGTCCAACCTATTTCCCACACTTCTGCCCTCACCGTTTCTCTCCTGTCCCACAACAACGATAAGGTATCCCTGGTCCTCACTGTTCACCCCTCCAGCCTCTGCATCCAAAGGATCGTAAGCCACCATTTCTACCACCTCCAACGGGTGATAACCACCAGAAATATATTCCCCTTGCCTCCCGTGTCAGCACTTCACAGGTAGCACTCCCTCTGGGATACCCTGATCTACTCGTCCCACACTCAACACTTCTCCACACCCCCACAGCACCTTCCCATGCAATCACAGAAGGCACATCACTGGTTCAATTTCCCCCTCCTTCCTTGTTATCCAAGGCCCAGACACACCTTTCTAGTGAAGCAGCAATTTATCTACACTTCATTCAATCCTATCCATGTATTCGCTGTACACTAGGGAGACTAAGCCATAGCCCTAACATACCATACAGGTGCTCTCTTATTGGAGAGAGATGACTGGTGGTGGTTTAACCAGAGCATCACCACACCCGAGGTGAACATAACATAACATAAGAACATAAGAACTAGGAGCAGGAATAGGCCATCTGGCCTCTCGAGCCTGCCCCGCCATTTAATAAGATCATGGCTGATCTTTGAGACTCAGCTCCACTTACCTGCCCACTCACCATAACCATTAATTCCTTTACTATTCAAAAATTTAATCTAGCCTTGCCTTAAAAACATTCAGCGAGGTAGCTTCAACCACTTCACTGGGCAGGGAATTCCACAGATTCACAACCCTTTGGGTGAAGAAGTTCCTCCTGACCTCAGTCCTACATCTGACTTTTGAAGGCAGAGGTTGAGAAGGAGAGTCCTTCATGGTAACCTCAACCAGTGCAGGAACACTGCGGAGACTAAACGCAGACTGGCTAACCGATTTGCCATACACCTACACGGTGTCCATAAAAACGGTTCCGAGCTTCCAGTTGCCTGCCATTTCAGCAGACTCGTGTTCCCATGCCAACATTTCTGTCTCAGGCCTACTGCAGTGTTCCAACAAGGCTCAATGCAAGTTGGAGGAACAAGACCTCACACTGTTCCTAGCCACCTTACAGTCTTAATATTAAGTTTAACAATTTCAGAACACGAGTACACTCTCCTTTGTTTGTTCCACTCCTCTAGACCTCTAGGTCCTGTCCTGTATGGTTGCTCCCAGCACAGTCAACCCATTTTCAAATATTTAAACTTCTTGCTAGCACCCCACCTAGCTGTCGTCTCTTTTCTGGCTTGTCAACAAAATCTGTTTGCCTATCCCTTCTCTCGCTTGCATTCTATCTCTGGGCACTGTCTCCACGTTCTCTCTCCCCCTCCCCTCCCCTCCCCTCCCCTCCGACCTAAACCACACCCTGTCACCAGAATACATACCACCCTTCCCCAGCTATCTTCAGTTCTGATGAAGGTCACTGGACTCGAAACGCTAATTGTTTTCTCCCTACAAATGCTACCAGATCAGCTGTGCTTCTCCAGCACTCTGTTTTTGTTGTTGAAGGTATAGCCATACTGTTTTCGTATTACTGGTTTCTGCCCAAAAAGCAGAAATTTGTCCAGGTTAACGCTGTTCACAAAGAACAGCTTAAATTCAATGAGGACAATTACTATGTAATCAGTCTACTCCTAAACATCAGCAAATCAACAGAAGTTATCATTGACTGTGTTATTAAGTGGCACTGACACATCAATTACACATTCACCAAAACACCACTTGAATATTTGGCTTTTGCTCTCATTACAGCCTTGGTCCAAACACGCACAAAAGTGTTGAATTCCAGAGGTGAGGCAAAAATGATTGCCCTGAACATACACTCATGTTTGACCAAGTATGACACTAAAGAACAAGTAAAATTTAAGCAATGGGTATTAGAGAAAACTCTCAACTGGATAGGATAGCACTGGTAAAGGGTAGTACTAGCGCTAATTTTCACTCAGTTTTACATTGATTTAGAGCGAAAGGTCACATAAATACACCTCCTAACTCAATCATAACCACATTCTCAATAAATATCTCTTCATACTTCTTCAAACAATACCCCAATAATGCTCTCAGCCTGAATATAATTAAACACAAAATATATTCAATTACCATTAGAAGCATACTCAGCACAAAGGAAGATGATTTTGTGGGGGCTTTTCTGAAGCAGTAGTAGTGTCCCTAGCTCTGGGCCAGAAGGCCTGGGTTCAAGCTCCCATGCTACCAAGTTGTGTCGTAACATGTTATGACCTAAAAAAAAAAGTGTTGGGTTTGAAAGAAAAGGAGGCACTTTCTTAGTATTGTGCCCTGCCTGACACACAGGAGACTGGGTATCAATTTCCCAATGGGGAGTGGTTGATCATGAGGTAGGGTTTCCAAAGGATGCAGAGTGCTAGTGTCTCTGCCTTTCAGCCAGAAGACCTCGTTTCAAGTCCCAACTGCTGTAAAGGTATGTCATAACATGTCTGAAAATATTACGATTTAAAATACAATCACCATCTGCTGTAACCCAGGGTGTCAGTGTCTCACTGATGCTGATTTCCAAGTGACTGCAACCTGGTTATTGCGGTGTTGCATCATCACAGCAGAGGCAGGCATCCGAGAAGCTGCTGGTTTACATGCCAGACAAGGAAGTCTGGTTCCGGTGGCTGGTGAATCTGCACCACTGGTGGGTGAAGGAGCAGGAGCAGGAGCCTGCACAAACTCATGCACATACATATCCATTCACGACTAATTATAATTAAACCAACTATGCCCATGAGAAATAAGATCTGGACAAAATACAGGCTTGGGCTCATAAATGGAAAGTAACATTCTTTACACGCAAAGACCCACATGCATCAAAAGAAAATCTAACCATTATCCCTCGGCATCCATGATCACTCAATTGCCCACCATCCACATGCTGGAGCTCAACATACCAGAAACTTAACTGAAGCAGCCACATAGATCAGATCAGGAGCTAGGAATTCTGTTGAGTGCAACTTAACATCTGATTTTATTTTATCATTCATTCATGGGACGTGGGCATCGCTGACAAAGCCAGTATTTATTTCCCAACCTTAGCTGCACTTGAGCTATCAATGGTGAGACACCTTCTTGCACCACTGAAGTCCAAGTGGTATGTGGGAAGAAAATTCAGGATTTTACAGAAAAAAGATAAGGAAAATAAAACTCGTATTTATGTCACACTTCTCATGATCACGGGATACCTCCAAGCTCTGAATGGCCAATAAAGTACTTTAAGTGTAATTATGTTAATGGAAAAATGGCAATATGTTTCCAAGTTAGGCTGGCATGTGACTTAGAGAAAACAGTAGGTCATGGTATTGGAGACGTAAGGACTGCAGGTGCTGGAAGCTAGAGTCAATAAATGTGGAGCTGGAAAAGCACAGCAGATCAGACAGTATTCCGAGGAGCAGGGAAATCAACGTTTCAGGCTGAAACCCTTCATTAGGACTGGGGAGGGGGAGGGGAGCCCAGAAATAAATAGAGGGAGGGAGGTGGGGCTTAAGGGAGGGTGGGTGAGATGGAGATAGATGGATGCAGGTAGGGGGTTATTGTGGTTGGTCACTGTGGAATCATACTGGTCACAGGTCACCAATGTGAAAAGAAACCCTTATCCCCACTCACTGTTTCCTACACCAAGTTAATTCTTTATCCATGCCAATATACACTATCTCCAGCACCATGAACTCTTATGACAATTTTTTGTCGGTACCTTGTCAAACACCTTCAGGAAATCCAAATACAACACATCTACTGGCTCCCCTCTATCCACTCTGGTTAAAACTTCCGTGAAAAATTCTAAAAAATTTACCAGGCACGATTTTCCTTTCATAAAGCCATGTGAACTCTGCTTGATTAGAGTATGATTTTCCAAATGTGCTGCCATTATTTCCTTAATAATTGATTCTAATACTTTTCCAATCATAGATTTTAGGCTAATCAGCCTATAGTTACTTGTTTTTTTGCCTCCCTCCCTTTATGAATAGAGATGTCATGTTAGGAGTTTTCCAATCCTCTGATGCTTCTCCAAAATCCAACTATTTTTGGAAAATTACAACCAAAGCATCCACTATTTTAGTAGCTCTTCTAGGATCCTAAAATACAGGCCATTAGGCCAGGTGACTTATATGCCTTTTGCCCCATTATTTTGTCAGAAGATGGCAAAAGCAGGGTCATTAAATATTTTTTAAGTCAGAGGTATATAGTCTTTCTCTAGGCAAGGAATCAGAGGATATCAGGGATAGATGGTAATGTGGAATTTGAAATGTAAACAAAACAGCCATGACCATGATCTTAATGAAAGGCAGGGCAGGCATGAATAGCTAAATAGTTATTTCTGCTCCTAATTTGTACAAATTGCCTTTTATCCATTGTTAATTTGTGTGTTCACATTTATAATGCAAACTTTAGGAACTTGCCACAAAATACCTTGCATGATCTGGCCATACAGTGGAGCTATATTTAAACTAAAACTTAATTCAGAAAATGGTGATTTTTTAAAAAAAAAAGTCTGATACCTAAAATAAGGGATTAAAATGATCATTTGACTTTTATTTTGTATATTTCATGATTGAATCCCAATATCTCATTCTGAAATTTTTTGGAAGTATTGTTGAATCTATGCCGTACTGTTCTTCATCACAAAACCAACATGTATCCTTCCTGAGGTGAGTGCATTATTTCAAGTAGGATTCCATCTATGCTTTGTATATCTGAAGCACAACATCAACATCCCCTTTGTATTGCAGAATCCTGACAATTATTACAATTATGTATATATTTATAACTAAAAAATGTATGTCTTATTTTATTTAGCAGATATGTAAGACAAGATGGTAGTGAAGAGAGATATTTCAGGTCACATTACAGAAGAGGTACTATTAGAATGGTGGCCCTATTAGGAGAAGGGTGATATTGAAAAAGTACTGAAATATGGTTTTGGGTGCATTAGGAAGGGAAAATATTTGATTGGGGAATAATGGGAGAGATTGTTTTTATAATCTAGGAGTAAAACTAGTAGTCCCTTTCGAGGATGGAAGTAATTGGAAGATGCATTATATATTTAGCAGAAATATTAGTCATTGTCAGTGACTGTTATCAAGAAAGGAACTATGGCATTTTCATCACACATACTGTTGCAATGGTAACACGTTATTTGAAGAAACACTTGGCTATTCTTCACACAATGAGCTGATTTTTGGAAAACTTCATAA
>NC_063349.1:22882085-22907621 GCF_021869965.1 Rhincodon typus | reverse complement strand
TCCTCCTATTCATATACCTCTCCAGATAACTTTTAAATGTTGTAATTGTAGCAGCCTCCACCACTTCCCCTGGCAGCTCATTCCAAACATGCACCACCTTCTGTGTGAAAAAGTTGCCCCTTTGGTCCCTTTTTAAATCTTTCCTCTCTCACCTTAAACCTATGCCCTTTAGCTTTGGACTCCCCCCACCCCCATCCCAGGGAAAAGACCTTGCCTTGCCTATTTACCCCATCCATGCCCCTCATGATTTTATAACCTCTATAAGGTCACCCCTCAGCCTCCAACGTTCCAGGGAAAATAGCCCCAGCCTGTTCAGCCTCTCTGTATAGCTCTCCACCAATCCTGGCAGCATCCTTTTAAATCTTTTCTGAACCCTTTCTAGTTTCACAACATCCTTCCTATAGCAGGGAGACCAGAATTGCGCACAGTATTTCAATAGTGGCCTAACCAATGTCTTTTACAGCCGCAACATGACCTCCCAACTCCTATACTCAATGCACTCCTTGTAAAACAACCACTTATCCCAGGATAACAAGGTGTAGAGCTGGATGAACACAGCAGGCCAAGCAGCATCGGAGGAGCAGGAAAGCTGACGTTTCGGGCCTAGACCCTTCTTCAGAAATGGGGGAGGGGAAGGGGGTTCTGAAATAAATTGGGAGAGACAGGGAGGCGGATAGAAGATGGATAGAGGAGAAGATAGGTGGAGAGGAGACAGACAGGTCAAAGAGGCGGGGATGGAACCAGTAAAGGTGAGTGTAGGTGGGGAGGTAGGGAGGAGATAGGTCAGTCCAGGGAGGAAGGACAGGTCAAGGGGGCGGGATGAGGTTAGTAGGTAGGAGATGGGGGTGGGGCTTGAGGTGGGAGGAGGGGATAGGTGGGAGGAAGGACACGTTAGGGAGGCGGGGACAAGCTGGGCTGGTTTTGGGATGCGGTAAGGGGAGGGGAGATTTTGAAGCTTGTGAAATCCACATTGATACCATTGGGCTGCAGGGTTCCCAAGCGGAATATGAGTTGCTGTTCCTGCAACCTTCGGGTAGCATTGTTGTGGCACTGCAGGAGGCCCAGGATGGACATGTCGTCTGAGGAATGGGAGGGGGAGTTGAAATGGTTCGCGACTGGGAGGTGCAGTTGTTTAGTGCGAACCGAGCGTAGGTGTTCTGCAAAGTGGTCCCCAAGCCTCCGCTTGGTTTCCCCAATGTAGAGGAGGCCACAATGGGAACAGCGGATGCAGTATACCACATTAGCAGATGTGCAGGTGAACATCTGCTTGATGTGGAAAGTCTTCTTGGGGCCTGGGTTAGGGGTGAGGGGGGAGGTGTAGGGGCAGGTGTAGCACTTCCTGCGGTTGCAGGGAAAAGTGCCGGGTGTGGTGGGGCTGGAGGGGAGTGTGGAGCGGACAAGGGAGTCACGGAGAGAGTGGTCCCTCCGGAAAACAGATAAGGGGGTCTATGGACTGCTCCAACATTGGCCTTCCATGCCTTGTTATTTCCTACCTCCACCCATAATAATCCAAGATCATTTCATGCTATCATACTTATTCCATCCCATACTAACGTTGTTACTCCATCACACTTTACTTCTTGACTGTTCTTTCAACATATATAGTTCTCAGCTTCAATCTCTTCAGAACCGTGTCTCAATATATCTATAAGGTCATACCAATTAAATTCCATTGTGCTGTAAATTCATTTATTTTGTTCCAAATGCTATGTGCATTCAAGTGAAGAGGCATTAAACTTGTTTTTTCACCATTTTTTTCACCTTTGACCTTAATTACTCCTGTTTTTCTATGTTTGTACATTTTGTTCCTCCTGCCGTACTCATTTGTCAGTGTATAAATAGCTGACCTGCAAGGTTGTCATACTCTTTTGCTTTGTAAGCTTACACTTTTGCTCTCCCAAACACTCCCCTCTCTCCCCCAAATTAGTTTAAAGTCCTCATTATAGCACTAGTCATTTGAATTACCGGGACACAGTCCAAGCATGGTTCAAAAACCTGTCCCACCAGAACAGCTCCTTTTGACCCCAATACTGGTGTCAGTGCCCCACAAACTGAAACCCATTCCACCCACACCAAACTTTGAGGCATATATTTAACTCCTTGACTTTATTTACACAATGACAGCTTGCCTTTGTCTCCAGTAGTTATCCAGAGATTAATACGTTGGAGGTTCTGTCTTTTAATTTAGCTCCTAACTATTCAAATTCTTTCAGCAGAACCTCTTTTCTAGTTCTGTCAATGGTGTTGGTACCACAATGGGTGACTCTCCAAGTTCTTCTCGAGCCTTAAGAAAATGTCCTTAATGCTGGCACCCAGCAGGCAATATGGCCTTCAAGACTCCCACTCACAGCTGCAAAGAATAGTTGCTGTGCATGTCTCCAAACACGAGCATTCTAGCTGAGCTGTCTATGCCAGCAGTGTCAACCATGGGATAAATTTTGCAACCTCCACACCTGACAATAATTCCTCCTGGTTCTGTCCCATTCACTTATGTTGAGACAGGTCTTTGAGCTGGTGCTAATGCAGAGAAATGCTTGGTCCAGAGCCACAATCTTTATTATTTGGTCCAATGTTGCAGTCCTTGGTGGAGAACCCAATTTCCTGAGGTCAACTGATCTAGTCTTGCAGTCACCAGCCCACACCCCTGATCCCAGAGCATCAGCTTTTAGCACATCTATCCGGTGGCCGAGATATCCCACTCAACTTGGTTCCTCAGTGCCTGCTGCTTTGAGACACTCAGCACATCAGAAGGGCCTCCTGAATCATCTAGAAAACATAAGAACATAAGAACTAGGAGCAGGAATAGGCCGTCTGGCCCTTCAAGCCTGCTCCGCCATTCAATAAGATCATGGCTGATCCTTTCGTGGACTCGGATCCACTTACCTGCGTTCTCACCGTATCCCTTAATTCCTTTATTGTTCAAAAAAAAATCTACGTTTTTTTTAAAAACATTTACTGAAGTAGCATCAACTACTTCACTGGGCAAGGAATTCCAAAGATTAACAACCCTCTGGGTGAAGAAATTCCTTCTCAGTTCAGTCCTAAATCTGCTCCCTCTAATCTTGAGGCTATGCCCTCTTGTCCTAGCTTCACCTGCCAGTGGAAACATCCTCTCTACTTCTATCTTATCTATTCCCTTCATAATTTTATATGTTTCTACAAGATCCCCCCTTAATCGTCTGAATTCCAATGAATATAATCCCAATCTACTCAGTCTCTCCTCATAAGCCAACCCCCTCAACTCCGGAATCAACCTAGTGAACCTCCTTTGCACCCCCTCCAGTGCCAATACATCCTTTCTCAAGTAAGGAGACCAAAACTGCACACAGTACTCCAGGTGTGGCCTCACCAGCACCTTGTACATAACCTCTCTGCTTTTTATTTCAATCCCTTTAGCAATGAAGGACAAAATTCCATTTGCCTTCCTAATTACTTGTTGTACCTGCAGACCTACCTTCTGTGATTCATGCACAAGGACACCCAGGTCCCTCTGCATAGCAGCATGCTGCAACTTTTTACCATTCAAGTAATAATCCTTTTTACTATTACTCCTACCAAAATGTATGACTTCACATTTATTTACATTGTATTCCATCTGTCAGACCTTTGCCCACTCACTCAATGTATCTATGTTCCTCTGCAAAGTTTCATAGTCCTCTGCACACTTTGCTTTGCCACTCATCTTAGTGTCATCTGCAAACTTTGACACCCTATACGTGGTCCCCAACTCCAAATCATCGATATAAATTGTAAATAATTGCGGTCCCAACACCGATCCCTTTATACTTTATACTTTAAAATTAATTCAAATATTTTTGTTACTTGTGTTTATGATGTTGCATTTTTTGTGCATCAATGCTTGTTTAAGATTCATGTTTGATGCGAGAAGTTGCTTGAATGTATTTTTTTAATTGTTTGTTAATACAGAAATTCTGAAGTATGGGAAGCAATAAAAGAAGATAGTGATGCCATTTTATGTTATCATCATCTTGTGGTTGAGAGCCATTTCGCTAAGGTTTTGGAGTAGATCTGTAGCTCGGGACGTGGGTGTTGAGGTTGGTTGGCTCGCCGAGCTGGTTTGTTGTTCCGCAGACGTTTTGTTACCGTGCTTGGTAACAT
The DNA here is from genome assembly GCF_021869965.1 of Rhincodon typus. Lineage (NCBI taxonomy): Eukaryota > Metazoa > Chordata > Chondrichthyes > Orectolobiformes > Rhincodontidae > Rhincodon > Rhincodon typus. The sequence continues at coordinate 22,903,502 of NC_063349.1, read as the reverse complement.
CCTCAGTGCAGCCTCTGATGAAGCGTCAGTGTGTTTTCCCATCCGGTTTTTAAACTCTGGGGTCCGTTGCGATGGATTGCCTCACTTCCGGGTTTCCTCCGTAGTGGAATGTATATGGGGTCGAGTTCAATGTGTTTATTAATAGTCTGCTTCGTGGAGTGCCAGGCTTCCAGGAATTCTCGTGCTTGTCTCTGCCTAGCCTGTCCCAGGATCTTGGTGTTGTCCCAGTCGAAGTCGTGGTTCTCTTTGTCCATGTGGATTGAGATGAGTGAGTATTGGTCGTGTCTTTTTGTAGCCAGTTGGTGTTCATGTACTCTTGTTGTTAGTTTCCTTCCTGTTTGTCCGATGTAGTGTTTCACGCAGTCTCTGCAAGGGATCTTGTAGACGACATTGGTCCTGTCCATGGTGGGGAGTGGGTCTTTAGTTCGGGTGAGCACTTGTCGTAGGGTTGATGTGGGTTTGTGTGCCACTCTGATGCCCAGCGGTCGTAGAAGTCTTGTGGTGAGTTCTGATGTGTTCCTGATGTAGGGTAGTGTGATGAGTGTGTCGGGGTGTGTTGAATCTTTCTGATGCTGTGTCTGTAGGCATCTCCTGACCAGTTCTTTGGATATTCATTATCCTTGAACACTTGGAAGAGGTATTCCTCCTCCTCTTGGCGTAGTTCCATGTTGCTACAGTGTGTTGTTGCCCTTTTAAATAGTGTTCGCACGGAGCTTCATTCATATGTGCTGGGATGGTCACTATTGAAGTTCAATAATTATGGGTGATTTTAATCTTCATGTTGATTGGTTTAATCAAATTGGAAAAGGTGGCTGTGACGACAAATTCATGGACTACATTAGGGATAGTTTCGAGAGTAATATGTCATATACCCAACCAGGCAGCAGGCTATCTTGGATCTGGTAATGTCTCATGAGGCAGGTTTAATGTGTGACCTCCAAGTAAAAGATCGCTGAGGAAGTAGCGATCATAACTTGATAGAATTTAGTATTTAGTTCAAGAGTGAGAAACTTGGGTTGGAAACCACTGTATTTAACTTGAATAAAAGGAATTACAATGAAATGAGGACCGTGTTAACAGGAATGACAGTAAGGAAGCACTGGCAGACATTTAAGGAGGTAATGCTTGACATTCTGCAAAAATGCATTCTGGTAAGGAGGAAAGAATCTAAGAGAGGGATAAACCAACCATGCCTAACCAAGGAAGTTAAGGAGAGTATTAAGTTGAAAGATAAAACATATACAGAGGTCAAAGTCAGTGATAGCCCTGAGACGGAGATAAATTCTGAATCAGGCAAAGGAGGACTAAAAAAGGTAGTGAAAATCAACTACAAGGGACAAGAGCAAGGATTATAAAAACTGATAATAAGAGCTTCTTTAAATATATTAAAAGGAAGGGAAAGGTCAAAGTGAACATAGGCCCATAGGGAAGGTGGTTTTTGAAATGGAGGAAATGGCAGAAGATTTTGCATCTGTCTCAATGATGGAAGATATGTCAAGTATTCTATTAATACTAAAGAATACGGGGAAGAATTAAGTACCATTACCATCGTTACAGAAGTAGTATTAGACAAACTAATGGGGCTAAATACGAATAAGTTCCCTGGCCCTGATGACTTACATTCTAGGATCCAAAACAAGTAGCTACAGAGATAGCAGATGGTTGTAATTTTCCAAAATAAATCGTTGGATTCTGGAGAAGTACCATGGGATTGGAAAACTGCTAAAGTGACATCCCTATTCAAAAAGGGAGGGAGGTGAAAAGCAGATAACTATAGATTGATTAGCCTAATGTCTATTGTTGGAGAAGTATTGGAATCAATTATTAAGGAGTAATAGCAGCATATTTGGAAACTCATAATCTAAACAAGCAGCGTTAGCATGGCTTTGTGAAAGTGAAATTGTGTCTGACTAATTTATTAGAGTTTTTCGAAAAAGTCTCAACCAGAAAGTAGATAGAAGGAAACCAGTCGATATATTGTACTTGGACTCCAAAAGGTGTTTGATAGTGTTCCTCACAAAAAGTTGACATAGTAAGAACCCACTGTGTTTGAGATAGAGGATAATGGCATGCACAGAGAATTGGCTCATGGGCAGGAATTAGGGAGTGGGGATAAGGGATTCTTTTTCAGGTTGGCAACCTGTGACCGGTGAGGTTCTACAGTGTTCAGTGCTGGGACTGCAACTGCTTACAATATATATTAATGATTGGAGGAAGGAAGTGAATGTACTGTAGCCAGATTTGCAGGCAACACAAAAGTCGATGGAAAGACATGGTGCAAGAGGAATACAAACTGTCTACAAAGAGATATTGACAGGTTAAGTAAGTGGGCAAAAAGTGGCAAATGGAGTATAATATGGGAAAATGTGAAGTTGTTCATTTTGGAAGGGAGAACAAAAGACCAAAATATTAATTAAATGGAGAACAACTGCGGAAAACTGCAATACAAAGAGCCTTGTGGATACTTGTACGTGAAACACAGAAAGCTAGCACACGGGTGTAGCAGGTAATCAGGAAGACAAATGGAATATTGGCTCTTATTTCATGGAGGTTGGTGTATAGGAGTAGGGTAGTCTTACTGCAACTGTACAAGTTGTTGGTGAGACCACATCTGGGGTACTGTGAGCAGTTTTGGTCCCGTTATTAAAGAAAGATATCATTTCATTGGAGGAAGTTCAGAAAAGGTTCTCGAGGATGATCCCTGGTATGGAGGGGTTGTCTTATGAACGAAGATTAAACAGGTTGTGACTGTACTCTCTGGTGTTCAGAAGAATGAGAGGTGATCTCATTGAAACATATAGGATTCCTTAAGGGGCTTGACAGGGCAAATACTGAGAGGATGCCCCCCACCCACCCACCATCGGAGAGTCTAGAACCAGAAGGCATAGTCTTAGAGTAAAGGTGCACCAATGTAAGACTGAGATGCGGAGGAATTTCTTCTCTAAGTTGAGACTTTAGAACTCCTTTCAAGAGCTGTGGGAGCAGAATCGTTGTGTATTTTAAGTCTGAGATGGGTAGATAGATTCTTGATCAGTGTAGGAATCAAAAGTTACAGGGAAATGCAGGAAAAAGCTCATGAGGAATGTTGGATCAGCCATGACCCTACTGAATGGTGGAGCAAGCTTGAGGGCCCAAATGGCCTACTCCTGTTCCTACATCTTATGGTACAGAAACAAAGTTGCTGGAAAAGCTCAGCAGGTCTGGCAGCATCTGTAGAGGAGAAAACAGAGTTAACGTTTCGGGTCCGGTGACCCTTCCTCAGAACTGCTTCTTATGGTCTTGTGCATCGAGGGAAGCAACATATGACGTTAGCAACCTTGTGTGTAGCGGCCAGGGATGAAATCAGTGTAGAGGTTGTTGTTAAAGCTTTCAAGAATGCAAGATATCCAATGCCTTTGAAAGCACAGAAGGTTACCTTTCCTTCGGCAGATGCTACAAGTTGTGACTTGAATTGGATAAGTCAGAGACCTTTCGTAAGTGAACCAGCCACTCTGTGCCTCTTTCAAACCAATGGAAGTAGTTGGAAGGTCGAGGCGAAACCTTTTAGGTCTGTGTGCCTGTGTGTAATTTATAGGGGTTTAGAATTTTAATGTGTAGAGTTTAGATATTTTAGACCTGTTCAGAGATGTTAGACACACCTCAGGAGCAGTTGGGACTTGAACCTGAGCCTCCTGTTCTAGGAGTAGGAGGTTACTTCTGTGTCACAGAGCCCCAATTTATAGAGTTTACGTTAGAACAAAGAACAAAGAACAAAGAAAATTACAGCACTGGACCAGGCCCTTCGGCCCTCCAAGCCGATCCAGATCCTCTATTTAAACCTGTCACCTATTTTCTAAGGATTTGTATCCCTCTGCTCCCTGCCCATTCATGTATCTGTCTAGATAAATCTTACATGACGCTATCGTGCCCGCCTCTACCACCTCCGCTGGCAACGCGTTCCAGGCACCCACCACCCTCTGCGTAAAGAACTTTCCACACATATCTCCCTTAAACTTTTCCCCTCTCACCTTGAAATCGTGACCCATAGTAATTGAGTCCCCCACTCTGGGAAAAAGCTTCTTGCTATCCACCCTGTCTATACCTCTCATTATTTTGTAGACCTCAATCAGGTCCCCCCTCAAACTCCGTCTTTCTACTGTAAATAATCCTAATCTACCAACCTCTCTTCATAGCTAGCGCCCTCCATACCAGGCAACATCCTGGTGAACCTCCTCTCCACCCTCTCCAAAGCATCCAGATCCTTTTGGTAATGTGGCGACCAGAACTGTATGCAGTATTGCAAATGTGGTCGAACCAAAGTCCTGTACAACTGTAACATGACCTGCCAACTCTTGTACTCAATGCCCCGTCCGATGAATGAAAGCATGCTGTATGCCTTCTTGACTACTCTATCGACCTGCGTTGCCACCTTCAGGGTACAATGGACCTGAACACCCAGATCTCTCTGTGCATCAATTTTCCCCAGGGCTTTTCCATTTACCATATAGTTTGCTCTTGAATTGGATCTTCCATAATGCATCACCACGCATTTGCCTGGATTGAACTCCATCTGCCATTTCTCCACCCAACTCTCCAACCGATTTATATTGTGCTGCATTCTCCGACAGTCCCCTTCACTATCTACTACTCCACCAATCTTAGTGTCATCTGCAAACTTGCTAATCAGACCATCTATACCTTCCTCCAGATCATTTATGTATATCACAAACAAAGTGGTCCCAACACGGATCCCTGTAGAACACCACTGGTCACAATTCTCCATTTTGAGAAACTCCTTTCCACTACAACTCTCTGTCTCCTGTTGCCCAGCCAATTCTCTATCCATCTCGCAGTACAGCCTGGATTCCATGCGACTTCACTTTCTCCATCAGCCTACCAAGGGGTACCTTATCAAACGCCTTACTGAAGTCCATGTATATGACATCTACAGCCCTTCCCTCATCTATCAACTTTGTCACTTACTCAAAAAATTCTATCAAGTTGGTAAGACAAGACCTTCCCTGCACAAAACCATGCTGCCTATCACTAATAAGCCAATTTTCTTCCAAATGTAGATAGATCCTATCCCTCAGTATCTTCTCCAGCAGCTTCCCCACCTCTGATGTCAGACTCACCGGTCTATAATTACCTGGATTATCCTTGCTACCCTTCTTAAACAAGGGGACAACATTAGCAATTCTCCAGTCCTCCGGGACCTCACCCGTGCTCAAGAATGCTGCAAAGATATGTTAAGGCCCCAGCTATTTCCTCTCTCGCTTCCATCAGTAACCTGGGATAGATCCCATCCGGACCCGGGGACTTGTCCACCCTCATGCCTTTTAGAATACTCAACACTTCCCCCCTCCTGCCGACTTGACCTAGAGTAATCAAACATCTGTCCCTAACCTCAACATCGGTCATGTCCCTCTCCTCAGTGAATACCGACGCAAAGTACTCATTAAGAATCTTACTCATTTTCTCTAACACCTTGCATAACTTCCCTCCTATTAATTTGGTTTGATTGTTTAGCTGTTTACCTGTAATAAGTGGTGATTTATTGTAAGTACAGAAGCCTGGCCCATGCTTTCTATCAACCTGGGTTTGGAAACAAAACACAGTTTGGGGATTTTATGTATTTCTTTTAAAAGCTTGAACTTTTCTGACAACTTCAGGAATAGTAGAGCTTGATTTTTAAGCGTGCTATCCCTGTGAGTCGTGACCAAACACCACTTGCCTCCATTAAGGGTTATTACTTTTCTAAGTAAAAATTCAATTATACTTTTTTTTTGCTTGTTTTGTGCTAATTTTGGGACAATTGCTGTGAACAGTAAAAACCAAAAGAACTGTGGATGCTATAAATCAGGAACAAAAGCAGATGTTGCTGGAAGCTCAGCAGGTCTGGCAGCATCCATGAAGAAAAAAAATCAGAGTTAACGTTTCAGGTCCAGTGACCATTCCTCAGAGTTCTGAGCTTCCAGCAACTTCTGTTTTTGTGCTGCGAACAATGTTTAACTTGCCAACTCTGAGAGCAGCTGATTTACTGCTGTAAACAGGTCATGAAGAAACAGGAGGGAGTGGATTTTAACTCTTTAAAAATATTGCTCGTATATAAACGGATATCCTCCCTTTTTAGCTTAAAATCTGGCCTCTGGAATTCTACTTTTACAGAGGAAATCAGATATTTTCTAAATATGAGGTTGTCACCAACCTTAGTTTAGAATCCATAAAACTGTGGTAAGTTTCAGAATTACATAAATATTTAGTGATGTATTGGTTAGGAACCAATGAAAAATGGATCCCTACAGTGATCTAATATTTATAACATTCAAGCAGGATATTTTACCATGCTTCTTCTCTCAAGTGGTCTCACTGCACTCTTCTGCCCTTTCTTCCAAGATCTTAAGATTTGTTTATCCTCAGATGCTTGTTCGATTCTCTTTTGAAAAACCTCTATTTGTCTCGCCCCAGCACATGCACACTCTAACAGTGTTTCTAGACCCTAATCATTCACTGTATGTTTGAAGATTTTTTTTTTCTCTCATGTCACCGATGGTCTTTTTGACAGTTACCTGTGTCTCCTGGTTCTCAGCCCTTCTGGCAATAGAAACAATTTCTCTTTCTTGTGTCCAGACACTTCAACCACTAAAGATTTTCAACATCTCAATCAATCTCAGCTGTCTCTAAGGGGAACAACCAAGCATCTCCAATCTATCCACAAGTCTGAAGATATTAATTCCTGAACAAAAAATAATGCAGATGCAGCATCACTGAAGTCTCTTATCCTTCTTAATTGTACATAAATGTACACAGTGCTCCATTTGAGACCAAACTAGTGTTTCGTAAAGGTTCACCTTAATATCCTTGCTTTTATTTGTATTCAGTGCCTCCATGTATCCACAAAACCCAGGGATTAGACATTTTGAGCCACTTTCTTAACCTATCCTGTTACCTTCTACAGTTTGTATACATACACTGTTTTAAGGTTCGTTCCTGCACTCCCTTTAGTTTACATTGTCTCTGGCTACCATAATGAACAACATCACCTTCTCCAAATTAAATCTCAGCTGCTGTTTGTCTGCCCTTTCCAACAACTGTTTTGTTTTCTTTTCGTCCTCCTCACAGTTAGCGATAAACATCCAAGTTTTGTGACATGGGCAGATGGTACCCTATATAAACCCAGTTGAAGGGGGGAGAAAATAGTTGTAGGTTCTTGGTGTAAATCAAGAAAAGAACCTGTGCTGGTATAGACCCCCTGGAGGACCCATGTATATAAACCCCTCTAGTCCAAAAACAGCCATTTTTTTGCTACTCTGTTTGCAGTCATTCAATCAACTTCATATTCTTGTTACCACTGTCACTTATTATTTGCCATAGGCATTCATTTTGACAGCTCTGTTGCATGGTATTTAATCAACGGCCTTTTGGAAATCCATCCACTCATCAGCTGTGTTACCCTCATCAATCTTCTCTGTTACTTCATTTGAAAAGCTCAATCTAGTTTGTTAGAGATTATTTATTTTTACTTTTTAAAATATTTTTAATATATTTTTCTTCTTATTATGATTTACTTTTAACTGTCTTTCCTTAATTTAATCTACATTTTTCTGTTAGTGGCTGTTAATTTTGTCCTGAATAATTGTTTTGAAATCTTCCCCACCACCAAGGTTAAATTGTATCATTGCTGGGCTTAACGTTATATTAATTGCACAAAGATGTAACATTTACAATTTTCTAATCCTCTGGCATCACCTTGCCATCTTTGAAGGATTGTGGTCAGTTTCCATGCAATTTTCTCCCTCATTTTTCTAAACATCCTCTTTGATCCTGGTAACTTATCAATTTTATGGTCAGCCTTGCTGCTTCCTCTAACAATTTTTAGCCCATCCAGTCAGCTGTTTACTTCTCTTTTTTGTTATGACTTGAACAATATATTCTCCTTAGTAAAATATGTAATTTATAATTAATACCTCTGTCTCCATGAGTAGATCTGCGTTTTTGTTTTTGGTCTAACTGCAGCCTAACCCCTCTCCTCACTCCCCTTTTTTTTTGCTATTTATATTTCAGTAGAAGACTTTGGATTCCATTTCAGTTTGGCTGCCACTTCCTCCTCATAGCTTCTGTTCGTTTTTTATTTCCTTTTTCACTTTCCCCATTGAACTTTCTGTATTTAGCCTGATTTTTCATGTACATTATAACCTGGGGAATCTGTCATAAGCACCTATTTTCTGCTTTACCCTGCACTATAAAATTTTTTGTCATCCGGGAAAGATGTCTGACATGGTGGTTCAATAGTTAGCACTGCTGCCACACAGCACCAGTGACCTGGGTTCAATTCCACCCTTGGGCAACTGTCTATGTGGAGTTTGCATATTATCCCTCTGTCTGCGTGGGTTTTCTCTGGTTTCCTCCCACAGTCCAAAGATGTACAGGTTAGGTGGATTGGCCATGCCAAATTGCCCATAGTATCCAGGGATGTGCAGGCCAGGTGGATCAGCCATGGGATATGCAAGGTTACAGGGATAGGGAAGGGGGGGTGAGTCAGGATGGGATGCTCATTGGAGGGCCAGGGTGGATTCAATGGGCTGCATGGCCTGCTTCTACATTGTGGGAAGTTCTGCTTTTGGTTGTCATACTTTGTCTTTGCATGGGCCTGTCCCTAAACCATCTCGTTTAAATGCAGCCAGGGTGCCATGATAATTTTGCATGTTGACCTTTTTGATTCCAGTTTACCCTCGGTCGCATCTTTTTGCTGCACTGAAAGTGTCCCTGCCACATCAGTTATTTCTATGCTGGATTGTTCTTTGGCCTTGTCCATACTTACCTTAGGCTACAAAAGTCACTGACTAATGCTGATAGTTGATCTGTGTGACCTACCTCATTCCCCAGAGGCAGATTGAACAATGCCGCATTTTCCTTTGAGTTGAAGCCACACTGATTATGAACATTTCTGTTAAAATGTGGCGGAACCTTTTAATTGGTGAAATCGACGTCGAGAGGGAGGCTGACAGTGTTGGTCTATATTCTTAATAAACAGTGGAGTTCTGGCAATTATATCCAGTTTTTGGGGGTGGGAGTGGGGAAGAGTCTGGTGTATATTAGGCTGTCCTTGGTATCCCGTGTATTTCTCTCCATTACCTTGTCACCCAGTGAAGACTCCTGCACATTCATGGTGTCATCCCATTCATCCCAATGTGCAGTACTACTCCTCCTACTCTTCCTGTTGTGACAGTTCTTCGCATTACATCACTGTATTATGCAGTGCACAGCAGACCATAACTGTTATGTGATGTCCAATGTAGTGGGTATTGCAGAACCCTTCTGGACTGCTCAATGGCTGTGGAAGCACAGTTTCATCAAACAGATGTTGTTCAGTGATAACTCAGCAGGAGGTATGAGCTCCATTGCGCTATGTACATGCCTGACTGGAGTCAGCAGTCAGTTTCAGAACAGATAGTCCTTGACACCCAGGTTCTAACCATCAACTTTAGGAGAAATGTCACTGGGCACGTAATCCACAGACACAGGCTGATGCTCTGTGGACAAGGGTTCAAATCTGACCACAGCAGTTGATGGAATTTAAATTTAGAATCATAGAATCCCTACATTATGGAAACAGGCCATTTGGCCCAACAAGTCCACACTGCCCCTCCGAAGAGCATCCCACCCAGACTCAGTCCCCTACCCCTGATTTCCCATGTCTAACCCACCTAACCAAAACATCCCTGAACACTACGGGCAATTTAGCATGGCCAATCCACCTACCCTGCTAATCTTTGGACTGGGGGAAGAAACTGGAGCACCCGGAGGAAACCCATGCAAACATGGGGAGAATGTGCAAATTCTACACAGACAGTCACCCGAGGCTGGATTCGAACCTCGGTCCCTGGTGCTGTGAGGCAGCAGTGCCAACCACTGAGCCACCAGGCTCTTGAATAGAGAGCTAGTCTCAGTGACAGACATCATGAAAGTATCATTTGTTGACAAAACCTATTCAGTTCACTATTTTGATTCCAGGCAGAAATCTACCATGTGTACCTGGTCTGGCCTATGTGTGAATCCAGGCCAATGTGCAGTGTGGCTGACACATAACTGCCCTCTATATCACTTCACAAGCCATTCAGTTTAAGGACAGGTAGGAATGGAAAACAAATAGCCTTCGTCAGTAATATCCATGTACCATGAAAGAATGTAAACAAAAGACAAACCTGGGCCAGGGCCTTTAAAAGGGACCAGGGCGTCAAAATGTGTTTGGGGTTGCTCAAAATGTATGAGTCAATGAGAATTTTCTGGGAAGCAGGTGCAGGCAGGCGTGATCCTTTGCCTGCCTGTGGTCACAGACAAGCTGCATGTTCAAAAGGTAAAAGCTCCTCTGATTCCCATACACCATTGGCTGGTCCCTGGGAGCTGTAATGGCCACAAGTGCAGTCAATGACCCTTTACATTCTAGAGAATTAACCAATGGCCCTGAAGTGCAATGCTCTTGATGTCTGACTGTCCTTATCTATGGAATCATTGATGCATCATGTCATGTGACAGATGAGGGTTTTGGTCACCTCTTTCATGTACCTGTGTATGACAGACTGTAATATGCCACATGTATCTCCCTTGGAGCTGTGGAAAGCACCAGTGATGAGCACTTGAAACAGTGTAGGATCCAGACACAGGATGACATATAGCTGAGTTCCCACAGCATATTACTGCCCTGACCTCAACATTTGTATTGCCATCAGGAATGTGAAATTTTAAATCTTGACCAATTAGGTTCCCACGTCTGTCAGCCCTATAAAATTCTTAATTTATTCCATTGTTTAATACCAATGTCTTGCATTCAGGTACCCAGCTGCTTGCGTGGTAGGTGAAGACCGGCAATATGAAAGATATACAGAGGATTTATCAATAAGTCCAGAATGAAAAGTAATGCTGTATTTCGTTGATGACATCTTATAATATCAATTTGTTTCTGTCATCCCTGTTTGTGAATGCAAAGTGAAGCGTATCTCAAATAACCAAGAAATATTCATAGAAGGAAGAGAATAAGAACCTTTACAAGACTTTGGTTAATGACAGCACGAGGATGAAGCCCTTAATTGAGCATTAATTTCCCGCTTATGGGATTGAATTGGCAGAGCAGGAAGGTTGTGCCATGTGACATTTGGGATAATGATCTTGGCAGCTGTCCAACACTGTAATAAGTAATAAGCACTGCTTCCTTTCCTGGAAGCTGTTGTAACATTTCCACTTCAGAACTATTGCCAGTTGCTATTAGGTTTACTGTTAAACTCCATGGTGAGGAGGCAAGACCATTGTTTCAGAAATATAGAGTCTTAGAGTCATAGAGCTGTACAGCACGGAAACAGACCCTTCAGTCCAACTCATCCATGCCAACCAGATTTCCTAAATTTATCTAGTCCCATTTGGCCCATATCCCTCTTCCTATTCAGATACGCATGCAGATTCCCTTTTAAATGTTGTAATTATACTAGCCTTCACCACTTCCTCTGGCAGCTCATTCCATACACGCAACACCTGCTGCGTGAAAAAAGTTGCCTCTTAGGAGGCTTTTAAATCTTTCGTCTCTCACCGTAAACCTACGCTCTCGAGCTTTGAACAGCACCACCTCCCCCCTCCACCCCCCACTCTGGGGAAGAGACCTTGGCTATTCACCCTTCACAATTTTATAAATCTCTATAAGGTCACCCCTCAGCCTCTGGCATTCCAGGAAAACAGCCCCATCCTATTTAGCCTCTCCTTATAGCTCAAACCCTCCAACCCTGGCAACATCCTTGTCAATCTTTTCTGAACCCTTTCAAGTTTCACAACATCCTTCCTCTAGGAGGGAGACCAAAATTGCACGCAGTATTCCAAAAGTGGCTGAACCAATGCCTTGTACAGCTGTAACGTGACCTCCCAACTCCACTGCACTGACCAATAAAGAAAAGCATACCAAGTGCCTTCTTCACTGTCCTTTCTACCTGCGATTCCACTTGCAAGGAACTATGAACCTGCACTCTAAGGTCTGTTTGTTCTAGCCACTTTTTTAAAAAAAAAGTCATTTCACAATGTATTCTGTTCTTCTCTGCAGTGTCTCTCTTGCCAACTTCAAGTTTATAAAATGAGAAAAGAGGGGAATTTGATTGAACCTTCATTTATTCAGTCTTTGTTGCAGACTCTATCCTTTTCCCTGGCCACCATCTGAGACGTACCAAAACTGTTTGCAACTTTCATGTCTTATTTGGCCCTTGGATGTATTTCTGACCATATGTATGTCAGCTTATTACCATATTGCCACCTCTAACATCACTGACATTTCCCCTGCTCACCTTGCCTCATTTGTTTCTTTGTTACTTCCAGACTTGACGATTCTAACAAAGCTCTGACTGGTCTGTGCCTTCTACCCATTCAAAACATGAGGTCATCCAAAACTCTGTTCCTGATGTCCTCACTTGCACCAACTTGTATCAATTTACATGACAGCTTTGCTTTATAACGCTCTTGTCAAGCACCTTGGGGAATTTTATTACATCTTAGATGCTGTATAAAGAAAGCTGCTCACAGTAAAACTGGTTGGTTGATGTGTTTGATCCTCTCTACCACAGGCACTGCAAGGCAGCAGTGTCCATACCATCCACAAGATGCATTGCACCAAATGTTAAGTCTGATTTAACAGTGCGACTCAAAAGGCCAAGGGCAGCAGGCACACATATTAGGAAGGGGAGGTCGAGCCCCTCTGATAATTAAAATCAAAACACAAGTCCCCAATCTATTCCAGTGGGAGTAGAGGTCCCCTTCTCATAATTAAACCCGAAACACACAGAGAAGCTCACCTCACCTTGCCTAATCTGTTAAAAAGGAGTGGTTAAATGAAAGAAAATCCCTGATATTCACTTTATAAGCAACATGTAGCAATTTATTTATTTAATCCTAACGGTCAACAAATTAACAGAACTACTAACAAATTGAACAATTCCCCCTTAACCACTGACTTGTCCTTAACTGAACAAAATTCTCCTGGTGTGCTGTTCCAATAAACACAAGTCCCACTTAGCTTTAATTTAGTTTTCTTATTACTTATATAAAACTTTAGACTCTCAAAGTCCATACAGGTAATGTTTTCTGGAATGTTCTGCCTTTGCTGTCTCTCCAGTCATAACTGCCTTTCTTCCACAATCCCTCTGTCAGGGATATTTTCTGAAAATTTATTTGTGCACATAAACAGTGATCCAAGGGTAACTTGGAATTTTATGCCTTTGATCCCTATTCCCATGATGTTTCATGTCAGCATCAGCAATATTAAATTTTGAGCTGTGCGCTAAACTACGTTCTGTTCTCATGTTCTTTGTCTGTTAAACAGCATAATGTCTTCAGGTTGTGATTAAATTAATTCTCTTTGTCTGTTCTATTAATTTAATTCTCATTTTCATAGATGACGTCATGTCATATTTTGCTGCTATCAAGTTATGCCTTGGAGCCAAAAAGAAACATGATGTTGGCTTATATGCTTTTACCAAGCTTTTGCTCATTTTTCTTTGGGGAACTGTAACTATACCAGCGTAGAGGACAATATATAACCATTTTTCCTTGTATTGAAGCAAGCCATTAACCAAACATTGTCTGGTCCTGGTAGTCATAACCATGTTGAACTTTGCTGCAGCCTCAGTCTTGAAATCCAATATTTAGTGCTTATTGTTGCATTACGTTGCCCAATTTCACCAGTCCAATAAGTATAAGTTGCATGCAAATAATGTTCAACGTTATTCAGAATCCCTTTATGGTATTTTTGTACATATGGCAACCCCATATTCGCTTTTGAAATGCAGTCACTCATGTCCTAACAAGTAAAAACCCAGACAAGTGTCATAGAGTTGTAGAGTCATGCAGCACGGAAACAGATCCTTTGATCTAACTCATCCACTTGCCTGGGTTTGGCCCGTTTCCCTCTAAATCTTACCTATTCATGTACCTGTGTAAATGTCTTTTACATGTTGCAAATGTACCTGCATTTACCATTTCTTCTGGCAGTTCATTCCACATATGAACCATTCTTTGTGTGAAAAAGGTGCTCCTTAGGTCCCTTTTAAATCCTTATTCTCTCACCTTAAAACTATGCCCCTTAGTTTTGAACTCCCCTCCCCGAGGGAAAAGACCCTTGTCATTCACCTTATCTACGCCCCTCAGGATTTTATTAACATCTATCGGGTCATCCTTCTGCCTCCTATGCTCCAGTGGGAAAAAAAAACGTCCCAGCCTATTCAGCTTCTCCTTATAACTCAAACCCTCTAGTTCTGGCAGCATCTTGGTAAATCTTTTCTGAGCCCTCTCAATTTAATAATATCCTTCCTATAGCAGGGTGACCAGAACTGTGCACAGTACTCCAAAGTAGCCTCATCAATGTCCTGTACAACCTCAAATGATGTCTCAACTCCCATACTCAAAGGTCTGAGCAATGAAGGCAAGTGTACTAAACACTTTCTTAATCGTCCGGTCTACCTGTGACACAACTTTCAAAGAACTATGTACCTGGACCCCTCGGTCTCTCTGTTTGACAACTACTTGTTTGACAACAAGGGGGAGGCGTGGTATTCTCGCTGGATTGTTAATCCAGGGACCCAGATAATGTTCTGGGGACCCAGGTTCGAATCCTGCCATGGCAGATGGTGGAATTTGAATTCAATAAATATCTGGAATTAAGAATCTAATAATGACCACGAATCCATTGTCAATTGTCAGGAAAAACCCATCTGGTTCACTAATGTCCTTTAGGGAGGGAAACTGCCATCCTTACCTGGTCTGGTCTACATGTGACTCCAGACCCACAGCAATGTGGTTGACTCTTAACTGCCCTCTGGGATGGACAATTAGGAATGGGCAATAAATGCTGCCTAGCCAGCGATGCCCTCATCCTGTGAATGAATAAAGTACTGCCTTGGTATATCCCGAGATCTGATATTTTGTGCAAAACTGACAATTTGCTAATAAAATCATAATAGGATCTAATACCATATTTCTATTTGCTGTCAATGAGAACAATGAAAAGGAGCAAAGATAGACAACTCAACTCCTTAACCTGCTTTACCAGAAATAAGAGAAAAGTTGATTTGATTTTGACCTTAACTCCACTTTCCTGTCTGCTCCCATAATCTTAGAGTTTTGATCAACGAGGAATTGAATCCTGGTTTAAATGTATTCGACGATACAGCCTGAATTGCTCTATGTTGGCGAGAATTCCAAAGACTAACGACCCTCTGAAAAGAGAATTATTTTCTCATTTTGGTTTTAAATGATCTTTTATTTTTATGCCGTGCTCCTCAGTTCTAGAATCCTTGATGAGAGAAAACATCTAAGTATCTACCTATCAAGCCCCCTCAGAATCTTTTAAATGTATCAATAATATCACATCATTCTTCAAAACAATTGAGTATAGGCTCAATCTCCTCATCCCCTCATCGAATCATAGAGATGTACAGCATGGAAACACACTCTTTGGTCCAACTTGTCTATGCTGACCAGATAGCATAAATAAATCTAGTCCAATTTGCCAGCATTTGGGCCATATCTCTCTAAACTCCTCCTATTCATATACCTCTCCAGATAACTTTTAAATGTTGTAATTGTAGCAGCCTCCACCACTTCCCCTGGCAGCTCATTCCAAACATGCACCACCTTCTGTGTGAAAAAGTTGCCCCTTTGGTCCCTTTTTAAATCTTTCCTCTCTCACCTTAAACCTATGCCCTTTAGCTTTGGACTCCCCCCACCCCCATCCCAGGGAAAAGACCTTGCCTTGCCTATTTACCCCATCCATGCCCCTCATGATTTTATAACCTCTATAAGGTCACCCCTCAGCCTCCAACGTTCCAGGGAAAATAGCCCCAGCCTGTTCAGCCTCTCTGTATAGCTCTCCACCAATCCTGGCAGCATCCTTTTAAATCTTTTCTGAACCCTTTCTAGTTTCACAACATCCTTCCTATAGCAGGGAGACCAGAATTGCGCACAGTATTTCAATAGTGGCCTAACCAATGTCTTTTACAGCCGCAACATGACCTCCCAACTCCTATACTCAATGCACTCCTTGTAAAACAACCACTTATCCCAGGATAACAAGGTGTAGAGCTGGATGAACACAGCAGGCCAAGCAGCATCGGAGGAGCAGGAAAGCTGACGTTTCGGGCCTAGACCCTTCTTCAGAAATGGGGGAGGGGAAGGGGGTTCTGAAATAAATTGGGAGAGACAGGGAGGCGGATAGAAGATGGATAGAGGAGAAGATAGGTGGAGAGGAGACAGACAGGTCAAAGAGGCGGGGATGGAACCAGTAAAGGTGAGTGTAGGTGGGGAGGTAGGGAGGAGATAGGTCAGTCCAGGGAGGAAGGACAGGTCAAGGGGGCGGGATGAGGTTAGTAGGTAGGAGATGGGGGTGGGGCTTGAGGTGGGAGGAGGGGATAGGTGGGAGGAAGGACACGTTAGGGAGGCGGGGACAAGCTGGGCTGGTTTTGGGATGCGGTAAGGGGAGGGGAGATTTTGAAGCTTGTGAAATCCACATTGATACCATTGGGCTGCAGGGTTCCCAAGCGGAATATGAGTTGCTGTTCCTGCAACCTTCGGGTAGCATTGTTGTGGCACTGCAGGAGGCCCAGGATGGACATGTCGTCTGAGGAATGGGAGGGGGAGTTGAAATGGTTCGCGACTGGGAGGTGCAGTTGTTTAGTGCGAACCGAGCGTAGGTGTTCTGCAAAGTGGTCCCCAAGCCTCCGCTTGGTTTCCCCAATGTAGAGGAGGCCACAATGGGAACAGCGGATGCAGTATACCACATTAGCAGATGTGCAGGTGAACATCTGCTTGATGTGGAAAGTCTTCTTGGGGCCTGGGTTAGGGGTGAGGGGGGAGGTGTAGGGGCAGGTGTAGCACTTCCTGCGGTTGCAGGGAAAAGTGCCGGGTGTGGTGGGGCTGGAGGGGAGTGTGGAGCGGACAAGGGAGTCACGGAGAGAGTGGTCCCTCCGGAAAACAGATAAGGGGGTCTATGGACTGCTCCAACATTGGCCTTCCATGCCTTGTTATTTCCTACCTCCACCCATAATAATCCAAGATCATTTCATGCTATCATACTTATTCCATCCCATACTAACGTTGTTACTCCATCACACTTTACTTCTTGACTGTTCTTTCAACATATATAGTTCTCAGCTTCAATCTCTTCAGAACCGTGTCTCAATATATCTATAAGGTCATACCAATTAAATTCCATTGTGCTGTAAATTCATTTATTTTGTTCCAAATGCTATGTGCATTCAAGTGAAGAGGCATTAAACTTGTTTTTTCACCATTTTTTTCACCTTTGACCTTAATTACTCCTGTTTTTCTATGTTTGTACATTTTGTTCCTCCTGCCGTACTCATTTGTCAGTGTATAAATAGCTGACCTGCAAGGTTGTCATACTCTTTTGCTTTGTAAGCTTACACTTTTGCTCTCCCAAACACTCCCCTCTCTCCCCCAAATTAGTTTAAAGTCCTCATTATAGCACTAGTCATTTGAATTACCGGGACACAGTCCAAGCATGGTTCAAAAACCTGTCCCACCAGAACAGCTCCTTTTGACCCCAATACTGGTGTCAGTGCCCCACAAACTGAAACCCATTCCACCCACACCAAACTTTGAGGCATATATTTAACTCCTTGACTTTATTTACACAATGACAGCTTGCCTTTGTCTCCAGTAGTTATCCAGAGATTAATACGTTGGAGGTTCTGTCTTTTAATTTAGCTCCTAACTATTCAAATTCTTTCAGCAGAACCTCTTTTCTAGTTCTGTCAATGGTGTTGGTACCACAATGGGTGACTCTCCAAGTTCTTCTCGAGCCTTAAGAAAATGTCCTTAATGCTGGCACCCAGCAGGCAATATGGCCTTCAAGACTCCCACTCACAGCTGCAAAGAATAGTTGCTGTGCATGTCTCCAAACACGAGCATTCTAGCTGAGCTGTCTATGCCAGCAGTGTCAACCATGGGATAAATTTTGCAACCTCCACACCTGACAATAATTCCTCCTGGTTCTGTCCCATTCACTTATGTTGAGACAGGTCTTTGAGCTGGTGCTAATGCAGAGAAATGCTTGGTCCAGAGCCACAATCTTTATTATTTGGTCCAATGTTGCAGTCCTTGGTGGAGAACCCAATTTCCTGAGGTCAACTGATCTAGTCTTGCAGTCACCAGCCCACACCCCTGATCCCAGAGCATCAGCTTTTAGCACATCTATCCGGTGGCCGAGATATCCCACTCAACTTGGTTCCTCAGTGCCTGCTGCTTTGAGACACTCAGCACATCAGAAGGGCCTCCTGAATCATCTAGAAAACATAAGAACATAAGAACTAGGAGCAGGAATAGGCCGTCTGGCCCTTCAAGCCTGCTCCGCCATTCAATAAGATCATGGCTGATCCTTTCGTGGACTCGGATCCACTTACCTGCGTTCTCACCGTATCCCTTAATTCCTTTATTGTTCAAAAAAAAATCTACGTTTTTTTTAAAAACATTTACTGAAGTAGCATCAACTACTTCACTGGGCAAGGAATTCCAAAGATTAACAACCCTCTGGGTGAAGAAATTCCTTCTCAGTTCAGTCCTAAATCTGCTCCCTCTAATCTTGAGGCTATGCCCTCTTGTCCTAGCTTCACCTGCCAGTGGAAACATCCTCTCTACTTCTATCTTATCTATTCCCTTCATAATTTTATATGTTTCTACAAGATCCCCCCTTAATCGTCTGAATTCCAATGAATATAATCCCAATCTACTCAGTCTCTCCTCATAAGCCAACCCCCTCAACTCCGGAATCAACCTAGTGAACCTCCTTTGCACCCCCTCCAGTGCCAATACATCCTTTCTCAAGTAAGGAGACCAAAACTGCACACAGTACTCCAGGTGTGGCCTCACCAGCACCTTGTACATAACCTCTCTGCTTTTTATTTCAATCCCTTTAGCAATGAAGGACAAAATTCCATTTGCCTTCCTAATTACTTGTTGTACCTGCAGACCTACCTTCTGTGATTCATGCACAAGGACACCCAGGTCCCTCTGCATAGCAGCATGCTGCAACTTTTTACCATTCAAGTAATAATCCTTTTTACTATTACTCCTACCAAAATGTATGACTTCACATTTATTTACATTGTATTCCATCTGTCAGACCTTTGCCCACTCACTCAATGTATCTATGTTCCTCTGCAAAGTTTCATAGTCCTCTGCACACTTTGCTTTGCCACTCATCTTAGTGTCATCTGCAAACTTTGACACCCTATACGTGGTCCCCAACTCCAAATCATCGATATAAATTGTAAATAATTGCGGTCCCAACACCGATCCCTTTATACTTTATACTTTAAAATTAATTCAAATATTTTTGTTACTTGTGTTTATGATGTTGCATTTTTTGTGCATCAATGCTTGTTTAAGATTCATGTTTGATGCGAGAAGTTGCTTGAATGTATTTTTTTAATTGTTTGTTAATACAGAAATTCTGAAGTATGGGAAGCAATAAAAGAAGATAGTGATGCCATTTTATGTTATCATCATCTTGTGGTTGAGAGCCATTTCGCTAAGGTTTTGGAGTAGATCTGTAGCTCGGGACGTGGGTGTTGAGGTTGGTTGGCTCGCCGAGCTGGTTTGTTGTTCCGCAGACGTTTTGTTACCGTGCTTGGTAACATCCTCAGTGCAGCCTCTGATGAAGCGTCAGTGTGTTTTCCCATCCGGTTTTTAAACTCTGGGGTCCGTTGCGATGGATTGCCTCACTTCCGGGTTTCCTCCGTAGTGGAATGTATATGGGGTCGAGTTCAATGTGTTTATTAATAGTCTGCTTCGTGGAGTGCCAGGCTTCCAGGAATTCTCGTGCTTGTCTCTGCCTAGCCTGTCCCAGGATCTTGGTGTTGTCCCAGTCGAAGTCGTGGTTCTCTTTGTCCATGTGGATTGAGATGAGTGAGTATTGGTCGTGTCTTTTTGTAGCCAGTTGGTGTTCATGTACTCTTGTTGTTAGTTTCCTTCCTGTTTGTCCGATGTAGTGTTTCACGCAGTCTCTGCAAGGGATCTTGTAGACGACATTGGTCCTGTCCATGGTGGGGAGTGGGTCTTTAGTTCGGGTGAGCACTTGTCGTAGGGTTGATGTGGGTTTGTGTGCCACTCTGATGCCCAGCGGTCGTAGAAGTCTTGTGGTGAGTTCTGATGTGTTCCTGATGTAGGGTAGTGTGATGAGTGTGTCGGGGTGTGTTGAATCTTTCTGATGCTGTGTCTGTAGGCATCTCCTGACCAGTTCTTTGGATATTCATTATCCTTGAACACTTGGAAGAGGTATTCCTCCTCCTCTTGGCGTAGTTCCATGTTGCTACAGTGTGTTGTTGCCCTTTTAAATAGTGTTCGCACGGAGCTTCATTCATATGTGCTGGGATGGTCACTATTGAAGTTCAATAATTATGGGTGATTTTAATCTTCATGTTGATTGGTTTAATCAAATTGGAAAAGGTGGCTGTGACGACAAATTCATGGACTACATTAGGGATAGTTTCGAGAGTAATATGTCATATACCCAACCAGGCAGCAGGCTATCTTGGATCTGGTAATGTCTCATGAGGCAGGTTTAATGTGTGACCTCCAAGTAAAAGATCGCTGAGGAAGTAGCGATCATAACTTGATAGAATTTAGTATTTAGTTCAAGAGTGAGAAACTTGGGTTGGAAACCACTGTATTTAACTTGAATAAAAGGAATTACAATGAAATGAGGACCGTGTTAACAGGAATGACAGTAAGGAAGCACTGGCAGACATTTAAGGAGGTAATGCTTGACATTCTGCAAAAATGCATTCTGGTAAGGAGGAAAGAATCTAAGAGAGGGATAAACCAACCATGCCTAACCAAGGAAGTTAAGGAGAGTATTAAGTTGAAAGATAAAACATATACAGAGGTCAAAGTCAGTGATAGCCCTGAGACGGAGATAAATTCTGAATCAGGCAAAGGAGGACTAAAAAAGGTAGTGAAAATCAACTACAAGGGACAAGAGCAAGGATTATAAAAACTGATAATAAGAGCTTCTTTAAATATATTAAAAGGAAGGGAAAGGTCAAAGTGAACATAGGCCCATAGGGAAGGTGGTTTTTGAAATGGAGGAAATGGCAGAAGATTTTGCATCTGTCTCAATGATGGAAGATATGTCAAGTATTCTATTAATACTAAAGAATACGGGGAAGAATTAAGTACCATTACCATCGTTACAGAAGTAGTATTAGACAAACTAATGGGGCTAAATACGAATAAGTTCCCTGGCCCTGATGACTTACATTCTAGGATCCAAAACAAGTAGCTACAGAGATAGCAGATGGTTGTAATTTTCCAAAATAAATCGTTGGATTCTGGAGAAGTACCATGGGATTGGAAAACTGCTAAAGTGACATCCCTATTCAAAAAGGGAGGGAG
>NC_063349.1:22826972-22881585 GCF_021869965.1 Rhincodon typus | reverse complement strand
TTTACATTAATGATCCAGACAAAGGAACTGATGGCACTGTTGCTACTTTTGCAGATGACACAGAGATAGGTGGAGGGACAGGGAATGTTGAGGAAGCTGTGAGGCTGCAGAAGGATGTAGACAGGCCAGGAGAGTGGGCAAAGAAGGGGCAGATGGGATATAAAAAGTGTGAGGTTAAGTACTTTGGTAGGAAGAATAGAGGTGTGGATGATCTTCTAAATGGGAAAAGGCGTCAGAAATCTGAAGCACAAAAAGGTACTTAAGAGTCCAGTTAGGAAGTCAGATGCAATGTTGGTGCTCATTTTGAGAGGGCTAGAATACCAGAGCAGGGATGTATCGCTGAAGCTGTATAATGTTTGGTCTGACACCACTGGAATATTGAGAATAGTTTTGGGCCCCATGTCGAAGGATAGATGTGCTGGCCTTAGAGGGAGTCCAGAAGAGGTTCACAAGATTGATCCTGGGAATGAAGGACTTGTATTATGAGATGCGGTTGAGGAGTCTGGGTCAGTACTCAATGAAGCTTAGAAGGATGAGGAGGGATTTTATTGAAACTTACAGAATATCGAGACTCCTGGATAGAGTGGACGTGGAGAGGTTTCCACTTGTCGGAGGGACTAGGACCCAAAGGAACAGCCTCAGAATGAAGGGACAACCCTTTAGAACTGAGATGAGGAATTTCTACACCAAGTGTGTAGTGAATCTGTGTAACTCATTGCCACAGAAGACTGTGGAAGTCAAGTCATTGAATGTCTTAAAGACGGATACAGGTTCTTGATTAGTAAGAGAATCAAGGGTTATGGGAAGAAGGCAGGAAAATGGGATTAAGAAACAGATCAGCCATGATTGAATGGTGGAGAAAATGCAATGGGCTGAATGGCCTAATTTTCCTCATATGGTTTTGAGATATTAGCACTACACCACTGCCTCCCCTACAATTACTCTCCATTGTGTGGTGTGGCATTACTGCCGTGCTGAGTGAGATAGATTTCAAATAGAGATAACAGCTCAAGACTGGGCGTTCATGAGGCACTGAGGGCCATTAGCAGCCACAGGATTGTATTAAACCACAATTTGTAACATATTCCCCACTCTATCATTACCCCTAAGCCAGCATCAACCCTGGTTCAGACAAGAGTGTGGGGAAGAAATGCCAGGAACTGCATGAGGCATACCTAAAAATGACATATCAATCTGGTGGAGCTACACCTCAGGACTTCTTGCATGTCAAGCAGTATGCAATAGACAAAGTTATGAACTGAGTTAATGTTAATGCTAGACAAGTCACATACCAGAATGAAAGCTGGCTTGTTAGATTTTCATGTTTCCTTTAAAACTATGAAAGTTGATTACAAACACAAGAGGTTGTCAGTGTATTTTTAACACAAAGAATAAAACATTTATTCAACAAGAAAAATATGAACTAAATTACACTAAACAAAAAAAGGTCAGAAAGATTTCATTACAGACATCAGAAAAGGATACATATTTTCACTCAGCATCTAGAGGAAAGGAGCAGTCAACATTTCAGGTATTACCCTTCAAGTGTAATACCTGAAACTTTGACTACTCCTTTCCTCCAGATGCTGCCTGGCCTGCTGCGTTCTTCCAGCCTCCTGTTTGTCTACCTTGGATTTCAGTACCTGCAGTTTTTTTGACTCTACATATTTTCCCTATTTATTTCATCCTAGCAAGATCCTTCCAAACACCCAAACCTCAGTTAAGAGCCACTACTATCTTCACATTGAGGGTTTTTTGCTCAGATTGGTATGGCTGTAAACGGATTTTATTTTTGGCAAATTTCTGTGCACTCACTAGATGCTCTTTTCCTTTAACCAGTATTTCTTCCTACAACACAATAAATAAACTGTAAATTAAACTCATTACAACTTTGATTTCAAAGCAAATACATGATGGTACTACTGATCAAGTCAGATCTCAGAATGAAACCTGGATTGATAAATCATTTTCTTTTTGGTGGTTAATCATTGAAGCACACAGTCACACACAACCGCAGAGTTTCTTCAAATACAAAACAGAAGCTCATTACACAAAAAGGGAAAACCAAAATCAATCAAACCAAGCTCTCAATATAGAACATAGTTAGAAAAATCTAAAAGCACCGAGCAAAACAAAGTTTCAACCTATTCCCCAATACTATCACTTTACAGATATTCAACTCCAGGGAAATTATACCTCAATATCAAGACTTTAAATTTGGCTTAACAGATTCTCCCCAGTTTCTGACCTGTGAACTATGGATGGAGAAGTCTAGACATTCAGTACAATAGGCAAAGCTGAAGCATTTGCAACATTTTTCATTTCTGAAGTTGTGTGGTTGAACCATCTCAGTCTCCTCCCAAGGTCTCCAGCACTATAGAACTAGCCTTCAGCCAATTCTATTCAATCCACAAGACAGAGATCAAGAAAAATCTGACTACAAAGGCTAGGAAGAAGGGCAATACCAGAAACGTTGACTTCTCCTCCTCCAGAAGCTGCCTGGCTTGCTGTGTTTTTTCAGCCTCCTGTTTGCTCTGTTCTGTACACTGTGTTTGACCTGTCATCTAAGGTTGTGGTTCATCCATTTGTCTGTACATCTGCCGAATACACTGTTTGCTTTTGAAAGCCTCTTGTCCACTTCCTTATCAATGGTGCCATGAAATGAGATGACATTTCCCAAATAAATAAATGCCCAGTGAGATTCAGCTCAGTTCCCTTGATAACAATGTTGTTTAATATTCTTGAATAGACTTGTAGCTTGGGTTGTGGATTCTGTGGTTGGTTCGCTCGCTGAGCTGGTTCATTAGTTTGCAGACATTTCATTACGCTGCTGGGTAACATCATCAGTGCAGCCTCCAATGAAGCGTTGTTGTATTTTCCTGCTTGTTATTTAAACTCAGAGGTCCGTTGGAGTTGATTACCTCATTTCCGGTTTTTCTTTGCAGTGGTGTGTATAGAGGGTCTAATTGACAGCACTGTGTTAATTGACAGCCTTCTTGGTGGAGAACCAGGCTTCTAGGAATTCCTGTGCTTGTCTCTGTTTGGCTTGTCCTAGGATCCTGACGTTGTCCCAGTTGAACTGGTGGTCCTCCTTGTCTGTATGTATGGTGACTTGTCAGTATGTATGGAGACAAGTGAGTATTGGTCATGTTTGTTGCTGGTTGGTGTTCATGTATTCTTGAAGCCAGTTTTCTTCCTGTCTGTCCAATGTACTGTTTGTCGCAGTCCTTGCATCAAATCTTGTATATTACATTGGTTCTGTTCATAGCGGGTAAGGGGTCTTTGGTTCTTTTTAAGCAGTCGGCATAGGGTTGATGTGGGTTTGTGCGCCACTCTGGTGCCCAGTGTGGCTGTAGGAGTCTCGTGGTCAGTTCAGATACGTACTTGATGTATGGTAACGTGACAGGTGTGTTGGGGCGTACTGTATCTTCCTGTTGTTGTTTGTGTGACGACAGGCATCGTCGTACCCAGTTGTTCAGATATCTGTTGTCTCTAAATACTTCGTGGACGTATTCTTCCTCATTTTAGCATAGTTCTGGGTTGCTGCAGTATGTTGTGGCTCGTTTGAATGGTGTTTTCACGCAACTCCATTTGTGGGTGTTGGGGTGGTTACTAGGCATCACAGTGGCACACAAATCTTCCACAGGCATGGCCCTTCCACAGATCCAACCCAAACTATGGATCCGATATGTGGATGACACTTTCGTCATCATCAAACAAACTAAACTGGAAGAAACATACCAACTTACAAACAACATTTTCACCGGCATCAAATTCACATGAGAAGAAAAGAACAAATGGCTCCCATTCCTGGATGTGATGGTAGATCGGAGGGCCAATGGGGAACTTCTGACCAAAGTAAACAGAAAGGCCTCACACACGGATCAAGTCCTAATTTTCAACAGTAACTACCCCGACACCGACAAATGGAGTTGCGTGAAAACACTATTAAAATGAGCCGCAACATACTGCACCAACCCACAACTACGCCAAAAAGAAGAAGAATACCTCCACCAAGTATTTAGAGATAACAGATACTGGAACAGCTGGGTACGGTGATGCTGGTCATCACATAAACAACAGGAAGATACAGTACACCCTGACACACCTGTCACGTTACCATACATCAAGTACGTATCTGAACTGACCACAAGTCTCCTACAGCCACACTGGGCATCAGAGTGGCACAAAAGCCCACATCAACCCTTCGTTGACTGCCGACAAGAACCAAAGACCCCTTACCCACTATGAACAGAACCAACATAATATACAAGATTCCATGCAAGGACTGCAACAAGCACTACATTGGACAGACAGGAAGGAAACTGGCTTCGAGAATACATGAACACAAATTAGCAACAAAAAGACATGACCAATACTCCCTCGTCTCCATACATACTAGGAGGACCACCAGTTCGATTGGAACAACGTCAGGGTCCTAGGACAAGCCAAACATAGACAAGCACAGGAATTCCCAGAGGCCTGGTTCTCCACCAAGAAGGCCATCAACAAACACATAGAATTAGACCCTATATACACACACCACTGCAAAGAAAAACCAGAAATGAGGTAATCAACTCCAACGGACCCCAGGGTCAAATAGCAAGTGGGAAAATACAACAACGCTTCATCGGAAGCTGCACTGATGATGCTACCCAGCAGCGTAATGAAACGTCGGCAAACTAATGCACCAGCTCTGCGAGCGAACCAATCACAACAATGTTGTTTAGTCATCACCTTCTTGGTGTGCAGGCTTTGGGGCAGGACTTCAGTTTTCTTTAATCTGATGTATATCCCAAACAGTTGTGCCATCTCTATAAAACATGTTGTTATATGTTGCAAGTCTGACTAATTATGAACCAGGAAAGCACAGTGATTAGCAAAGAAAATTTCTTAAGAGGAACAAGTATTGTGTGTCTTTGTGTGAGCTTGAGGATGCCAGAGAATGAAACGACCTCTATCAGTTTGGAAGTTCCATACCCTTGATTAGGCCTTTAGTTGCCATCTACAGCATCATGATAAATAAGATAGTTAATAAGATCATAGCCAGCTATCAACTGTTTCAAGACAATGTAGATTCAGAAGGGACTTGAAAAATCCCTGTTGTACTCAACTGGTTTTCAAGGACCACTTCAAGATGGATGCCCACTCAAGTTCCTAGGTACATTTTGAACTTAGGAAACAGGAGCAGGAGTAGGCAATTTGGCTCTTCAGGCCTGTTCTATCATTCAGTATACTGAATGATCTTTTACCTTAACTCCACTTTCCCACTTTATCCTCGTATCTCTTAATTCCCAGTACCCAAAAATCAATCTCCGACAAACATATTCAATAACTAAGCATTTGTAGCTTTCTGTTGTAAAACAAGGTGATCCTAGACCATTTTAAACAGCCAGTAGTTGAGATCAGGTTCTATCTAAGAACATGATCATTTCCAGGATACCTGTAAAAGGGCTCACAGGAAAGTGTATGAAGGTGCCACTAGTTAAAAAGTATTTACAAAGTGAGCTTATTATGGGACTGTTAATCATGGGTGTAAGTCCAAGCTTTTATTAGGGAATGACCTTGCTGGTTGAAGGCTGTTACTCTCTCAAACAATGAAATACAGTCCAAAGGGACTGGGAAAGTTATAGTAAGCCAGCAGGGATCTGCAGAAGCGTGGGGAAACTGAGAAAGATTCCAAGACCCTTCAGTGAATTATTGAACCTTATGGGGTTGGAGTGGCTGAGTAAAAGCTCTTTGGACATTAAAAGGGTCAAACTCAGGCCGGTCAGGTCAGAAAGGATCAGGATAGAATCTAAAGAGGTTGAATGGGTCAAAGCCAGGCCAGCAAAAGTAAAAGGAGAAAAAGAACAGAATGGCCCATGAAGGTTGAAGAAGTTTTTGTCACTCCAGGTTTTTAGTGAATTGAACTTTCATCACAGTGGGGTCTGAATGCATGTCCCATGGAAATTAGCCTGGTGTTTCGTATACTCAACAGAATCATTATCACAATACCATCGCCTCCATTGCAATTATTGAAATTATCTGGAAAAGAACACAAGGACAAAAACAACAGCACCTCCTCTGCACAAACTGCCAGATATAAAGGAAAGCTACCTCCATTATGTAAAAAAAGGTTGTAAAGATTCACCTCTTTCGATAGCATCTCAACAGCTTTGACAATGGGATAAAGCATCTTTGTGAACATAAATTGTCCTAATTGCATGCCAACAGTCAGCTATCACTTGCCGAAAATGCCCTCGTGAAAAGCTATGATTATATGCTGGTCTTTTGGTTACAGAAAGGACTAACAACTTAAGAAGGTCCAAATACATGAAATAATACTGTCGCTCTCTCAACAGTTTTTCAAGCTCAGAACATCACAGAGGCAGATAAGTTAAAACTAACAGAACTGCAAGCACCATAGCAGAACCTAATTTTACAGGACAAAGCCGGGCAAGTGGTAGTTAGATCAGTCAGGTAGCATTTTGGTCATAGTGACCATAAACCAGTAAGATTTAAGGTAATTAAGGATAAGGACAAATATGGACTGCAAGTAAAGGTTCTGAATTGGGAAAGGGTCAATTTTAATAAAGTAAGACAGGATCTGGCCAAAGTGGCTAGGAACAGCTGGTTGCAGGAAAATCCACATCAGAGCAATGGGAATCATTCAAAAGGGTGATAACGAGAGTACAGGGCCAATGTGTTCCCGTAAAGGTGAAATGTGGGATCAACAAGTCCAGAGAACCCTGGATGTCAAGGAATGCACAGAAAGATGTAAGGAACAAACAAGAAAGCTTATGACAGATATGAAGGGCTCAAAACAACCAGTGCCTGAGAGAAGTATAGAAAGTGCAGGGGTTTACTTAAAGAAAATTAGAGCGAAGAAGGGGCATGAAAAAACACTCATGAGTTTAAGGAAAACCCAAAAGGTGTTTTAGAGGTAAATCGAAGGAAGAAAATAACCATGGAAAGAGGAGGACCCTTTAGGGACAAAAGAATGGTAATCTATGTGGAAAGCATCACTATAGAGAGGGACCAAATAAGTATAGAATTCAAGGAGAGAAACTGTGGTACTCTTGAAAAAATTAATAATGAGAGAGAGAAGGTATTAACAGTTTTAGCCGGCTTGAAAGGCTGAGGGGGCCTGACTGAGGTTGGCAAAGTTATATTTGATTGGATTTGATTTTGAGAAAGGGTCAAGATTTAAGGTAAATAGGAGATTTAGAGGGAAATGAGGAATTTTTTATTTTACCCAGAGGGCTCTGGGTATTTGGAACGTACAGCCTAAAAGGATGATAGAGGCAGGAACCCTCAAGGCATTTAAGAAGTATTTTGATAAGCACTTGAAAACACCATAGCATACAAGTCTATGGGCCAAATGCTGGAAAGAGATTCCTATAGATGGATGTTTGATGACCAGCATGGACATGATGAACCGAAGGGCCTTTTTCCATGCCATAAAAACTCTATGACCCCAAGGATCTGAGCAGATAAAATACATTCAAAGTTTCTGGAGCGAAGTTGGATATTGGGCAGGTAAGCCTCCTGGCCCTGACAGTTTGCACCCTAAAAGTAGCTCCAATTATAGTGGATGCATTGTTTGCAATTTTCCAAAAATCCTTGGATTTGGAAAAGTACTGGTGGATTTTTGAACCCATTGTGCAGACTAGGAGGATTAGCCATGGGCAATACAGGGTTACAGGGATAATGTGGAGGTGAGGGGGGTCTGGAAGAGCTGCTCTTCGGAGGGTTGGTGTGGATTCGATAGGCTGAATGGCCTACTTCCACACTGTAGAAAATTGCCCACATAACACCCCTTTCAAAAAGGCAAGGGAGGCAAAAAGCAATTTGCCTAACATCTATTGCTGGAAAAACATTATCATCAATTATTAAAGAAGTAATAGCACAACATTTGGAAAATCATAATCTAGTAAAACAGAAACAGCATGGCTTCATGAAAGGGAAATAGTTTCTGACTAATTTATTATCATTTTTTGAGAAAGAAGGTGTGAATAATAGAAATGAGATCAGTGTTGCTGAGAGCAAACCTATACAAATAAGGCATGGTTTGGGAGTGGTGGGAAATGTGAATCAAAATGGAGGACAGACTTCATGGTCTGAAATTGTTGATCTCAAATGACGAGTCCCGAAGGCTAGAGGTAAATTGCCTCAGCTGAAAATGACATGCCATGTTCCTCCAGCTTGCATTGGGTTTCATTGGAGCACTTCAGCAGGCCTAGGATAGAAACATTCACATGAAAAGCATGGTATTTTGAAATGGAAGCAACTGGAAGGTCAGAATCATTCTTACAGACAGAACAAAGTTATTCCGCATTATGAGCAGCAAATATAGTAGAATAGATTGGAAGTAGTGCAAGTAAACTGCTGCTTCACCTTGGAAGTGTTTTGGAGGCCTTAGACAGTGAGGAGGGAAAGAGATAGAAGAGCAAGTTTTAACCTTCTGCATTTGCATGGAAAGGTGCCATGGTGGTGGTTGTGGGAGGTGTTAGGGTCAGAATGATGTGTTTGATGATAGCATCCTGCTTGATATGGCGGAAATGGCAGAGGATGATTCTCCAAATGTGGAGATTGGTAGGGTAGAAAGTGAGTACAATCGGAACCCTATTGTTATACCTCGGGGATACAGATTCCTGTGGCACTCCACTTGTTGTAGGTTGCCATCCTGGAAAACGTCCCTTGATGCCAAATCTCTATCTTCTATTAGTTAACCAATCATGTATTTATGCTAATAGACTCTCACAACAACATGGGCTCTTATGAAGTAGCCTTATGTGTGGTATGTTATTGAACGCCTTCAGAAATCCAAATATATTATATCTACAGGTTCTCCTTTATCTATTTCACTTGTTACCCCCTAAAAGAATTCTATTAAATCTGTCAAGCACGATTGCCTCTTCATGTAGCCACGTTGACTCTGCTTCATTAGAATATGCATTTCTGAATGTTCTGCTGCTATATCCTTTACAAGAGCCATAGAGTTGTACAGCACGGAAACACACCCTTCGGTCCAAGTCATCCATGCCAACCAGGTATCCTAAATAAATCTAGTCCCACATACCAGCATTTGGCCCATATCCCTCTAAACCGTTCCTACTTATTTACCCATCCAGATGCCTTTTAAATGTTCTAATTGTGCACACTTGCACCACCACCTCTGGCGGCTGGTTCCATACACGCACCACCCTCTGTGTGAAAAAGTTGCTCCCTTAGGGCCCTTTTTAATCTTTCCCCTCTCATCTTAAACCTACAACCTCTAGTTTGGGACTTCCCCCACTCTGGGAAGACGACCTTGGCTATTCACCCTATCCATGCCCCTCATCTTATAAAGTCACTCCTCAGCCTCCAATGCTGCTGGGAAAATTGCCTCAGTCGATTCAATCTCTCCTTGTAGCTCAAACCCTCCAACCCAACAACATCCTTGTAAATCTTGTCTGAACCTTTTCAAAGTTTAATAACATCTGTCCCATAGCAGGGAGACCTGAAAATTAAACGCAGTATTCCAAAAGTGGCAATGGACTCTCATATTTCTCCAATGACAGCTGTTAAGCTAACTTGCCTGTGGTTAACTTTTATTTTGTCTTTATGCCTTTTTGAATAAGACAGTGTAGTAATGGCAGTTTTCAAATCATCTGGCACTTCTCCAGAATCTAAGGATTTTTAGAATATTTTTGAAAGATTGTGCATCCACTATTTCTGTAGCTACTTCTTTTAATATCCTAGGATGGAGGTTGTTCAGGACTCCTTTCAAGAAAGAAGCAAATAACTTTCAGGTCATCTTGACGGGTAGAGATTGTACATCCATGGTAAAGAGGTGGTGGTTGGGCGAAGTACCTGGAAATTGCAGAACCAACATAAAGCACCATAAGATTCACAAATGCAAATGTCAAGAGACTGGAAAGGAGGAGGAAAAAATGTCAAGAAACATGTTCAGTGAGGCAGGAACAGGCTGAAACAATGGGTCTTGTTTGAGGATTTTGAATGGAAGGTAGAAGAGAGCTGGGCTGGGTTGGTGGACTATAACGTGCAAAGCCCTCGTGTCAAGGTCTCCAGAGGAGGTGAGGTCAATGACAATTCTGGAAACAACAGCTTGATGCTCAGTGGGCTCGCAGTCCAGGGAAGATAGGAGTAAGCACATGAGAGTTGGGACTCAAGCCTCTGCAAGATAGACGTTGTCTGGCATGCAACACCACCCTTCTCAGCAGGTTTGAGAACAAGTCAGGGTTAGACCTGAGAGATTGGAGTCCAGAAAGTTCAGTGAAAGGCACATTAGAATGGGTGAAAGGAGAAGTGAAATTAAGATAACTTTTGACATGACATTGGCTATCACTGAAGAGATAGAATACAAGCATAAGGCCAGACAGAAGGTCCAGTTTGAGGAATAATACCGGAGACAGGTGAAAGAGTCTGTGAAAAATGGAGGATTCCTATTTAAAGAAGTTGGAATGGAGGTAAGGGTGATAGAAGAAGAAGTCACCATCATACCATGCCTGAAATACACTGCTCTCCTCTTTTCTCTTTCAGGATTTGATTTGATAAAAAAAAAAAATAAAAATTAACAAAAAAATTGACAAAGATCTCACTCTAATTTGCACTACTGCTGACACAGTATCTCCGAATCCTTCAACCTGGTTAGTTCAGGAAATACATAGTTGGCTGCCCCCTTCACTCAGATCCCAAATGCTCTATTTTTGTCACTGCACCAATATCTGGTCATACCTCAAGTCATCATTTTTATTAAACTGAATGGTGCTAGGCAAAGCTCAACTAACAATAAAAGCATTCTACAGGAAATCTGGATCAATAGCCCCAGTCTGGTCAAAAACAAATAGTTGCAGAGTAACTTTCTCCTCAACGCTCTAACCTGTGTTCTAAATAGTTACTAACAAAAGTAGGTGGAATCCACTATAAAGGGTTTGTTAAACTGTTTAAAACTAAATTTTAAGAAAGCAAAGATGAAAACAACAAATTTGGAAATAACGTGAAAGCTGGAAACACACAGGTAAGTAAACATCTCAAGAAATACATAATGTTTATGAAAGTAACTTCTGATTAAGATTCATACCTGAAGTGTTAAGTTATCTTTCTCTTTAACTTGAAACACTCTGCTATATATTGCCAGCAGTTCCTGTTTTGCAACAGGACTTTTGACTTATTCACTTGGCAAAATATGATCACAGCAATTTCTGGGAAATTGAAAGAGAAAAAGAGGGAAGGATAGAGGCAAATAAATTTAAGGATGAACAAACTAGGCATCGTTTTATGAACCTCTTATGACCATTTCAGCCATCTCAGTCAAAATGAAGCAAGGATACAAGGAATGGATTGGAGTAGGAGAAAACATATTACAAGTAACAGAAATGTATTGGAAAAGATAGATATCATCTATCAGTACAGAAAACTAGCTAGTGAGTGTTACCTTGACGCCTTAAAAGCTTTGTCTAATAGACTCAAACAGTGTCTGCAGGGGAGAAGTACAATTGCAGCAGATTGTACAACCTGACAATGCAGAAATGCTACTAGCACTGTTCAAGAATTTGAGAAAACACATCTCCAATTTCAAACATCGGAAATATTATTACTTATTTTTTAATTTTGATGAATAAAGTCACAGATAACCAGAGTTAAGATAATTTGCAGAAAGCAGCTTTGCCGTTATAACTTACTACAATAAAGTGGCAGCAAGCAGAATAATTGGTAATGTTAAAGTTACCCTCTAGTGGATAGGGGGAAAATATTTTATGGGGAAAAAGGTGGGGGAAAAGAGAGCGAGAGATGGAGAAGATACTCATTGAGGTGTTGAACAAGTATTTAGTGCAGATCCGAGCTCCAACGCTAGCAGCATTTATTTTTGATTTTGAAAGTTGTCCAGCCCTGCTTCCCCAAGACAAAGGGGAATCAAGTCTTCATTAGGAAGCTTACACTGACAATATCACATAAATAAGGAGGAACAATTTCACATGCAGAAATAGATATTCTCTATCACTGCAGATCTTGGTTTGATCATCAGCATCAGGAAATCAAATATCGTGGCCCAAGATGCTGCCATATCTGCATTGACAATGTAATGCTGAACATTTACAGCATCTCACATCTAGTCCCCAGCAATGTGTCATGTTGACCAAAATTAACACTGTGAAGTGTGTAAACTGATCAAAAAGCACCTTTATGTACATCTGATTGGGTTCCATTAAATACAAATGAAACTGATCTATCAAGTTGTGAAAATGAGGCATGCAGGAATGCTTAACCCTTAAAACGTTCTTCGCCACACCAACTGCCGTCATTAAATATCCTTATACAATTAAGCTAATAAGAATAAGGCATTTAAACAGTTATTGTCAAAAAAAAAAGTCAAATATGAAAATTAGTTTAGGCAAAGCCAAAATAGTTTTCAGAATGACATCTATTGATGTTTCATTGAAAGACTTGTAAGACCACAAGGGCCACTTAACTTCTAGGTATCTATGTTTACTGTTGTGGTTCCAGCTAGTAACCAGGCACTATGAAAGCGGGCTAATAATTATCGGGGATTATTCAGAGGACAAATCTCAGTGAACAATGCCCGAGTTTGTAATCTGATGACCTTATTCTGCAGATTCTATCACATGGCAACTGCATAGGTTCACTGCCATTTGTGCTCAACTAGAAACAGAAGTTATAATGGCGCAACCGGAATAATGCAATCCTCCACTAATGATGGCTCACGTTCGGTAAAAGAAAACCTAAATTGGACAACATGCTTTTTGAGCACCAGAAATTATTTGCTAGAAATAAGTTAATGATCTTCTGTATCCCCCTCATTGATTGCAAACCAACTAACGATCCCTAAAAAGAATATGGTACAAACTATAGTACAAATCTATTAAATGTAAAAATTGAACAACAAAAGAATGCTATAGTTAACCAGCTCAAATATAACAAATTACACAACACTTGGTTAATGTCATTAATACTAAACATGAACTATTGTCAATAATCCAATTAACTTGTGAAGATCAAGAAATAATCCATGGAGCTCTTTAAGACAACCTTCACATGAGCCACAGAACAATAATAATACAAGACTGATGAGTTACAAGTCGACTGCTACATTACTTTTCTTAACCTTTAAGTTGAGGCACACAATTTAAACAATTAGTCCCAAACTCTACCCAGATGCAAACACCGTCATTTTTGGGCATTACACAAGTCTTCATTTTGAAGAGTACATTATAGCTATTAAATGATTTGTATCTCCTCTGCAATCAAAATATTTTGCACATATTTGCAAAGCACAAAGCAAGATTTTACTACTCAGGTGATATCTATCTTTTCCAATACATTTAAACATCTTTATATAATTTCAACTTTGCTAATATAGACATGATAGACATGAGATTTATAAAACAAAGCACAACAGCTAACTGACAATATTCTCAGAAACCTTTAACATCTTTCTTTTGCTCATCCATGCCTACACATACTTTCAACTTCTACACTGCTTAATGAGGGCAACAAGAGTGTATAGCAAAGGGATAATAGAAGACATAATACAAAACAGACAAAAACGGAAATAAGGAGTAAATTACACCAAAAGCCAAAACAAAGATCATAATTAAACTTCAAACAACTTAAATTTGACATTCAAGGAAATTATTGCAATGGTACATAGAAAATATGAATTTCTGAAGCTTTAGGGGATTTCCTCCATACCCATGACTGAAAACTGTGATTTACACTCCTCAGCGTCCCTCAAGTCATTGTCTCTATCACCCACGTCATTGTCTCTATCACCCATGTCATTCCACAGATAAAGGAAGAAATTAGGAAAAACCACAAAAAAAAGATACAACACAATAAAGCAACACAGATGGAGATAACAAAATTTAACTGGGGCTTCACACAGCTGCTGTTGCTCTCTCAAATTTCATGTTAAAATCATCAATGCTTCATTTGTTGCTGTCGTGTAACAACAATATATCCTAACTAATAGATAAACAGATGAGTAAATATTCAAAATAGTTATTTGAAGATGCATGTGCTCAGATCCAGAACATATTCAGCTCTGATCATAACATCATAATGCTATTTAGCATTTGAGGACTCAGTTTTTACAAAAGGCTGGAAAAACATAAACTTGAACAAATTAAAGCTAACTTAAAAGGGACATACAATTTGTTGGCATTACCCCTTATGCGGCATGCCATTGTTTTTCCAACACATTTTCAGTGTATTGCGATTATTATGCTGATATAAAAAGACACAAGTTCTCCTGCACACTTCAAAATGAAAGATCTCATTCAGGGCAGCAGGCTGCTGCTGTTACAATTTACGATGTGCAGTTTCTCCTTCACAAAATCTTAATTCCAAAACTCATGCCACTCACACTACTGACAAGTTCCTTCTTACAGTTCTAGGTTGTTCCCAACTATAGGCTCATTATGGGGTGTGTAGTAGCACTTAATTGTGCCATTACATCAATTGACATAGATGTTACATGTCCTGTTGCAGTTTGCTTTGTTAAACTCATGCAGTGGTGTACTGGTTGTCACCGGACCAGTAATCCAGAAACCCAGACTAATGTTCCAGGGATATGAGTTTAAATCTCATTGTGGTTGATGGTAAAACTTGAATTTGATAAAAATCTGGAATTAAATGCTAGCATAGTGAAAACCAGTTAATCATCATCAATGGTCATAAAAAGACATTTGGTTCACTAATGTCTTAAAAGAAGGAAATTTGCCATTGTTACCTGATCTGAACAACATGGAACTCCTAATCCACAGCAATGAGGTTGACTCTGAGCTGCCTTTTGGGAATTTTGGCTTAATTAAGCAATAAATGCTGGCCTAGCAAATGACACTGACATCCTATGAAAAAAAATTAAACAAAACCTGCTTAGCATTCTTTGATTTTCCATTTGATTGGCATGTGAAACAGCCACAGGCAGCGAGCATGCTAGGTTCCTCTTTACTCTTCCATTTACATGTTTGTTGACTTATTCACATTGGCACCTAATAAAGCAGTTTTGTTCAGGTTATAATTTGGCAATCATCCATAAAATGCAGCAGAGAAGCAGCAGCCATTTGATTTATTGCACAGCGTTTTCTCTCCATGAGCTGCTAAAGTTCATATATTCCTAATGCTACAGTAAGGAAGAAAGGGAGCAAGGTGACTAAAACTTACAATTAGTCTTTGAGGCAGATGCTGCAAAGCCACAACAGAATGAAAATCCACATACGGAGTACAATCAGCCAATGATCCACATTAGGCAACAATGGCATAGACATTACTTAATGGACAACTGTATAAGTAAAATCTGCAGGAAAGTACCATTGGAAATACTTTATTTTTTCTTCCAATTTCCATGACTGAAAAATATATGCATTTTAAAACGTGAAATCAAAGTCTATTATAAGATGAACACTAATGTAGAATTTAAGAACACTTAGGAAAATGGACTGGAAAAAGCATGCTGTGGTAGTCATGTCCACAATGATACAATAAGTCTCAAATCAGCCAGACTGGGTAACTAACTTTCAATAGTACATTGCTGGACATGACAATTTCTGTGCAGCATTTAGAGTGCACAAATAACACCTAATATCACAATGGCCTTTATAATATAACAGCAACTTACAGAAATCCACACAATTAATCAACGCCAACAGGAACCTGGTTATTTCCTTCTATCCTTTGCGCATTGAAATTGTGTTTCAAATTTTAAGATTATACACATGGTCTGGTTTAACCCAATTGTGTGTTTTAAGATTCATCCTTGCAAATGACAAATACAATGAAATAAATGGATAAAACTGATAAATATGTTTTAGTCAAGTCTCCATCTCAACTCATCATTCTCTTTCCTTCAAGTTCACAGTCCTCTTATCCTCCCAAAATCTCTCCCTCTAAAGTCCCCAACCCATATTATGGCTCCCTTGACCTTGCCATCTCATGTGACTGAAACTGAGAGACCACAGGTAAGGCCATTTCTGATCAATTACTTATATCACTCAAAACCCATACACCGCAACACTACTTCCTCCCAATGTCTACACTTGGAAAAAGCTATCTTCTAATTACTATAATTGCACTTTCTGTTTAGCTTTGGCCTTCCATACATCACATTTCGGCAGCAGCTGGTTTACTGACCTATACCATCACCTCTATCTTTGATGTGCTAGCCCCCAGCCCCTCAGCTGTTTATGTTGTCTTGCCCTCATCTCTGAAGTCAAAGGGAGGTATATTTGAAAGGGTACGGCCACCCAACACTACCAGATCTGGCAGGGTTTTTAAAAAATTGTTCACAATTCTAGGATCACCCTGGAAACTCCCAGTTTCTTTTCTCGACTGCAGATGATCTCCTAAAACTTTGCTCTACCCATACCGCCAACAAAAAAAGTGCAAGGAGCTCATGGGCTTCTCTAACACCGAACTGGAGACTATTCAATCAGAAAGCTCTACCAGTTCCCTTCTCTCCAGGAACCCATCAGAAAAACTCTCTCAAACTCTACTCTTTGCCCAAACCCTGAACTGGGTTCTTTCTCCAGTTTTTCCCTCTATCTCCTGCAATGTCCTCTTTGAGTAAATGCTGTTTATAAGACCAACTTCTGCTCCCTTAATCCAATTCAGACTAAACTGGCCCTCATTCAAGCTGATACAGGACCATAAAGAGTCCTCTCTCCAAACGTCCATATCTCCTTTAACTCTGTTGTCATTAACCATCTGCTCAAAAAAGCTAACCATTAACACATCCATCTTTGGAATCAAGTCTTCGTTCCAGTAA
Organism: Rhincodon typus; assembly: GCF_021869965.1. Classification (NCBI taxonomy): domain Eukaryota; kingdom Metazoa; phylum Chordata; class Chondrichthyes; order Orectolobiformes; family Rhincodontidae; genus Rhincodon; species Rhincodon typus. The sequence continues at coordinate 22,864,814 of NC_063349.1, read as the reverse complement.
TCATAGAATCTCTACAATGCAAACAGAGGCCATCAGCTCATCAAATCTAACCCTTCCAAGAGCATCCCACCCAGACCCACTCCATCCTCACAACCCCACATTAACCATGGATAAAGCACCACACCCACACATCCCTGGACATTACAGGGCAATTTAGCATGGCCAATCCACCTGACTTGCACATCTTTCGACTGTGGGAGGAAACCGGAGCACCCAGCGGAAACCCACGTAGACACAGTGAAAACGTGCAAATTCCACACAGACAGTCACCAAAGGCTGAAATTGAGCCACAGGTGGTAATACCTGTAATACAGGCAATACCTGCAGTTGAAAACATGCAAAAACAATTGAATGTCTCATTGTGAGATATACATTCCAGAAGATGGGTTTTAATATCCATATGTAGATATTCCTTTATATCCTCCTGAGAGTTTGGCAACCATTTTAAAATGTCCCAGCTCACTGTTTTTCTCTTTTTAAAGAAAAACTGTGGATTTTGGTATCAGTTGATGAGATTTTAAAAAGTTATTACTTTGTTTTTCATATCATCATTGCATTAAGACTACAAGTTTTGACGATGACTCAGTGGCAAGAGAATAGACAGATTAAGGGAGTAGCAACATGGAGATGGATGGAATTTAATATGGGAAGTGTGGGGTTATTCACCTTGGTTGAAAAAAGGCACTGTATTTCTAATAGCTACAAAATGTGTTAATATTGTGCTCGTACAAGGAATGCAAAGTTAGCATGCAATCTGGAAAGCAAATGGTCTTTATTCTTGTACTACAACCCCCTTACACTAAAGATATCTTGCTACAATTGCATAGAGCTTTGGTGAGACCACATCTGGAATACTTTCTGCACCTTAATTCTCACCATTTAAAGAAATACACATGTGCATTAGAGGCAGTACAGTAAAAGGTTCACTAGATTGTCCCTAGGAACAGAGGGTTGTCCTACGATAACAGGCTGACTGAATTGAGCCTATATTCTCCCGAATTAATAAAAGAAGAGCAGATTGTTTTGAAACATCCAAAATTTAAGGTGCTCAATAGGGTGGACACTACATTTGAGCTGCCAGCTAGGAAAACAAAAGCAAGGGGGTCAGAGTTTCAAGATAAGGAGTCAATCATTTAAGAAAAAGAAATGAAGAAATCTCTTCTCTCAAAGGCTTAATGTATCTTTGAAATTCTCTACACTGGACAGTTGTGGATTCTGCACTGTTGAAAATATTTAAATCTGGGATAAACAGATTTGTGTTATCTCCGTGATGAAGTCCATAAGGGTGCTGGGTGGCTGAGCTGGCTTGACAAGACCATATAGACTATTCCTGCTTCTACCTTGTATGTTCTTCTGTTAATTTTCCATAATAATTGCTCTGTCACTGATAGCCACACCTTCAGTTAGCAAGCTCTGGAATTCACTAAACCTCTACACCTCACTTTCCTCCTATGTGAAACTTCTTGAAGCCAATGTTGGCTTTTGGTCATCAAAACAAATATATGCTTACATGACCAAGTATCTTACTTAATTTTAAAATGGTCCTGTGAAACACCTTAGTAAGTTATGTTAAATATACAATACAGATGTAAACTATTGTTGTTGCCAGTCCCAAATTAAATCTTTAGATGGAACATGCTATCACAAGGAGTTGAGTTGAATAGTATAGATGTATTTAAAGAAATAAACAGATAAGAACGCAAGAGTGAACAGGTTAGATTATAGGGCTTGAAGATGCTTGTATTGAGCATGATCACTGGCAAAGACCAATTGGTCCAATTGTCTCTGGGCTGTAGTTTATGTAATTCATACTGTAAACATTAGTTCCTTTGTTATCTCCAATGTTGAAAGTTGCTTCATGACTTCACAAAGTATCAGAGCTTTGAAACCATTGTGACATTGGTCATTCTTCTCATATTATGAAGAAAACAATTTGTGTGCTTATTTATACAGGAAATACACTTAATACCTTGTACAGTACAGGTTATGGCATCACAATAAGTGGCATTACTAGGGATACATTTATGATGTAAAGCATTTGCAACAATAACAATGTCATAATAAATCATTAACTGTAGAATGGAAATATTACAAATGGAAGCACAGCATCCTTTCACAATAAAATATCTTTAGTCAGCTCCAGTTTATTTTGGCATATTGAAATTGAACATAAACAGCCCATAAAATTGTCAATTATTATAACAACTATCTGAAATATTCTGCAGCTGTCTATCCCTGGAAATAGCATAAAAATAAAAAAGTTCAACTTTTGTTTCTACAATGTAGGTAACTAAATCTTAAACATGAATAATGGCGCTACAATTCACAGTAATTTCCAAGGACAGCAGCTGAGCCACAAGACCATGAACTTGACGTATATCAGCATCAATAGCGTACATCATATTCAACAACTTCCATTGATAGCAACAGAGTGAAAACAACTAGCGAGCAACGTCAAAAGGTGAACATTGAAGGAGACAAAATTTGAAAGTTCAAAAACACACGGGCAAAATGAGCGATTCCTCACAGAGCGTAAGACCCAAAATAAAATTCACCATTTGAAAATTATACGAGTTAAAATAACTCGGTACAAAAAGGAGATTAATATTTACAAACCATTTAGAGCACATTACAAATAGATTCGTTAACAGTGTCTTATTTAAACTCAGTACAGAAGATTTTTTTAAAATCTACGTAACACAGCTGCAGAAGTGTTGTACAAAGGAACTTTGCTACTAGTAAAACAAGATAATTGAAAATAGGGGAAAATGTCCATCTTCAGACTACCAGATTGTTATGCGGGATTTATGTGCCGACGATTAAAAACTATACACGTCAAAATTAGATTTTAAAAGCAGCAGTATTCAAAAAGGACTGTTGTACTAAAAAGCGCCGTGCCTTCTGATGTGTGAAAGTGACACAGTCTCGAACATCGCACAGTGGATAAATGCACGCATCTGGAGATTAGGAGCGGATTTTGCTCAAAATGCTGCTACCCAGTGGGGAGTACACACCTCCGATTGAAACTCCTGCATAGCCAAGTTTTAGCGATGCCCAATGCAAGGGCGAGTTCGGTGCAGAGCTGTCGAGTGTGCAGGATACCCAGCCATTAACAGCCTGCCCTTCCCCTTCACTACCCACTCTACTCCTCTCACCCTCCCAGCCAGCCCGCAACGCTTTCTCTACCTGACACTGTAATAGGACATCTTTGGGCACCGTTGCTATGGTGCTGGCGGCCGCTCCTGTCTCCCGCTCCCGCTCCGTCACTGAACTTCCACTCACTCCAGGAGCCCAGGGCCCTAGCAACGTACCCTCCAACAAAAACCATTCCCATTGGTCCTCCCGCTGCTCCCTACCTCGACACGTCACCCCATTCAGCCAGGGCCTTTCTAATTATAGCCTTGGTTTGGAGCAGTTTCTTCAGTAAAAAGGTAACGCCAGGTCCTGTCTGGAACAGCCTGAATCTTGGAATCATCCCAATCGCTAGATAACGTTTATATAGTATACAGACAATGTACTCAGGAGCATCCTCATGGTTTGTGACGACTTCCCTGTTGTGCAGACGAACCTCCAGCTTGCGCTGCTCAACTATGTGGCCCTCTCTGCATTCTAAACTTATGACAATACAAACCATGTTCATGTGACCTGCATTTTCTCGTCCCGGTACGATTCTAGTGAATCGACACTTCAGCTCCAGCAAGGTCAGTGCATCTTTCCCTGAACTGACATGGCCGAAATGGAGGATAGTATAGTGCTGGACTCATTGTGGTTAGAGGTATTATGAAGTCCATAACCCATACTTACGGTTACACTAATTTCCTTGCATACAATTTACGATCACTGTAGGTAGTTCCAGGAATTTAAGTGGAGAATGGTGGGTTACTTCACTCTTCAGTCAATGTAGTCTGGGTCCCTTGCATGTCTGTTGTTCGCTTGTTCAACACAGAAGGGAATTTCTGGAGGCCTGGTTCTCAACACGGGACTCCATTAACAAACACATTGAAATAGACCCCGTATACAGACCGCTACTTAAAAAAAAAACAGAACCAGAAGTGACAAGACCCACCACACTGGAGGATCCTACGAATTCAGAATGGAGCAGAACACCAAAGCTTCGATTAGAGGTCACACTGATGATGTTGCGTAAAATGATAACGAAACGTCTGCATGGAACAACCTAGGCGAGCAAACAAATAACTGCATCCACAATCGAAGCTACAAATTTTCACTAAGACCGTAAAAACAATGTGTCAGTTTCAAAACGTGTCTGCATTATGTTTAACCCTGTCACTTTCTTCAAAACCACTACCTTCTGAAATCTTTACACTCCAGTTCTGGCCTGCTGTATGTCCCAAAATCTTTCTCTGCACTTCTCGAAGTAGCAGTGGAATGGAGAAAATCCTTTTCTATTCAAGAATTTTCTACTTATTTGTTGCAGAGTATTCAAACATTTGGCAACATCTAGTCCACAGAAAGACACGTGTACAATTTAACACCACATTCCTAATAATTAGTGTTTCTAAAAAGGTGGAAATTCAGAATCTGTGTTAACACTAATTCTGCCCCAAAAGGACAGTAGAACTACAAACTATCAAAACTGCCAAGTGAACCTGTTCAGAGGACATACCAGCAATCAGAAATCCTTGTGCATATAGGGTGGAGTGATCTGGGTTAAGGGTCGGAGATTGTAGCCTCACATTGAATACCCTGGATAAATAAAGGTTTGTCAGGACACTTAGAGATAATAATAAAACAGCTTAAAATATCCAGTTAAAAATATAGGAATAAGTTTGTAAAGATGGTCAGTTGTTTTATTCACCCACCTACCTCTGAACACAGTTTTAAAAAGAGAGAAATTCATAACATTAAAAATGTAGCTAATCCTCTCTGTTTCCCAGTTTTTCTTGTCATTTTTCATTTTACTGGTATGGAGCAGAGGAAAAGATAGAGGGATTCATGTAGAGGAACATATTTTTCATATATTCCCATCTAACAGTTATCAGATAAATTATTTCCATTTCTTGAATTAACCACTCAATTGAATTCAAATTGTCAAAACTTTTTTTTGCCAGGCTATAGGTCATTTTATGCTATGACCTACAAATCAATATGGACTCATCTGAAATCAACCAAATCAATGGAGGTAGAATTCTTATAGTTTACAGACAGTAATGACTTTTATTCTAAAAATCTGGAGCAAAAGCAAAAAAGTGTTGTTAATTGCATAGTGGGATGATCAGTTGAAACACATTACTCGGAAAGATATACAGCATAGTTGTTGTGGGCATGAGCCAATTACAGTTCTTTTCCACAAAATCACATCTGACTCTATATTACGTTTAGATACTTAAATGAAGTCTGGACCCAATGTTGCACTAACACAGAAGATGCCACGGTTGAGGATTGAGTTCAAAATATAAAATGTCAATGAGCGTTAAAGAATTCTGAGTCTCAATGAGCTACACAGCAACATGGACAGGTCAAAGGATAATGCTGTCAGGTAGCTTCAGTCAGCCAATTTCCCAGATATTCTTTATAAGTAGTAAACAGTAACTAAATTAAATGACAATACCATTTAAAGTGAAAAACTTATTACTATTTGCATTTTTTTTTCCCCAAATTGGTCAAATATCCTCTTTATTTGCCAACAAGCAAATCACTACTGGTTAGTTTTCCACGATCTTTCAGATACTGCACAATGTGTGGCCGTCTTCGCCAGGTCGCTTTGAGTCCATATTCATGTTCTGGAGTGTCCTGTACCCAAACCTCTGGAGGTAGGCATACTTCAGAAAAATCATTTAGTCCATAATTTGTGTCTAAGCAGTCCTCTGGTCTGCTTTGGAAAGAGATCCTATTGGATATGTCTGGTGTCCTGTCCCTTAATAGATTAACATTTCCTCTCAAACTACCCACTGGAAGTAAGCTATCGATTGTGGGAGTGCTAACTTGTGGCAGGATGAAATCCTCATCAGCTGACTGCACAAAGTGATCAGCAAGGGAGAGCTCCTTACCAACAAACTCTGCATGACTTTGGTGGTCGACACAATACAATGGAGAACTGAAACTGGAGCATTTCAACGAACTGTGGGGCATGTCCCCTACTGAACTTTTGACACTGTTTATTTTGCCAAACAAGCCTTTTGCCACAGATCCTCGGTGGCGACACTTGAGCTTCTGACCCAGGGCATCTATATTTTGAACGCTTCCAAAGAGACTGTCATCTTTAAATCCTTGCGAGGTGATGCCCATAAGTGAAGTTTTATCTGTTGGTAGTCGAGTTTGTTTAGGAGTTCCAACTTTCTGACAGGTGCCAGAATGAACTTGGTGGTTCTTCTTCCGAACAGGCAATGCACCACAGCCCAGAAAGGTCAAAGGCACAAAGTTATTATGCACTTTTCTCTCAGCTCCTGCTTTTAGAGCAGTACTCTGCTTCTTTTTGTGGTTATGTTGTGTTGTGCGATCAGATTTGTTACATTTGCGTAGTTCTCGTGTTGTGTCCAAAAACTCAAACTGTGGTAACACCTGGAAAAAGATAAGAAAAAAAGAATTTATATAGCATAATTCATAACTAACCCTACATCTTAAAGCATTTTACAGCCAAGGAAGTACTTTTGAAATGTAGTCATCGTTGTAGGATATATGAGAGACAATTGAATGTTAAATACTGGTTAGGATCCTGGGAATAACTTAGTTGCTTTTTCTCTATAGACTAATGCAATTTTTTACATCCACCCTTGAACATTGCAGCACTCCCACAGCGGTGCACCAGAGACAGGGCCTTGATTTTGCAGTCTACTGACTATGCATTAGACTCAAAAGAAACATAGATGTTAGATCACACAATATTTTAGGACCATTTGTACCTTCCCCCTCACAAAGCTATTAATTTACCTTAATATCAGTTAGCAAAAGTTTCATCTTCAAAGAGAATACACCTGGGATGATTATTAAAAAAAAAACCACAGTAAATGATCCAAATACATACTTGTTGAACATGGATTTTAGAAGGAATAACGTAGAACTTCAGTTACATTTGTCCAGGGGAAATACACATACACACACACCTACTTTATAGTTTTGAAAGGGGCAAACATTTACTTAATTGACAGTTTTTGGCTGTTAAGTACAGATTTGGGACAGCAGGTTTCATCACATCAATATGTGACAATGTGGGTCTGAACACAGTAACCAAAAATTGAATGCTATAGGCCCGTGCCCATCAAAATGCTCTGTCATAATGTGACAATCAAAGCCGATGCTGTAAAGGCACTGGAGGTGCCTAGGGGATCAGACTGTATTGTAGTCAGGACCGGTCATGTATTCTTATGTTAAAAAGTGCAAAAAAAAAACAACATACCCAAGTAAAGGACGATCTCTGGTCAACTGGTACACAGGATACATGACGCGGGTTTACCGCAGATTGAAGAGGCACGACTTGTATGCACTTCTCTCCTTTTTGTGGACTCTCTAAAAACTGCAGAGGGGGCTTCTTGGATTGGCTAGGCTTCTTCTTGCGGGGCATCAAGCATCCTACATCTTAGCCTTGGAATTAATTGGAATAGAAATTTTTAAAATCATTAAGCTGATCTGCTGCAATAGTTCAGTGCACAAATACATGAAAAACACGCAAGATCAAGTTGATCCCCAATCTCTGCTGATTTAGAAAATTTGAATTAATAGAAGTGCTACAGTTTTTGGCATGGATAGCTGTGTCTAATCATAATTTATATTTACTGGTAAAATACAAACATAGAACAACAGTTGACCATCTTATAGCAGGGAGCAAAATAATTTTTTTTAAAAAAGTGTTCTTCGCCATAAGTTGTACTATTGCCTTTTAAAAGACGAGAAATGTAACTCCTGCCTGCCAAATTATATCCAACAACATCAGGGAAAATTATGCGTTTCACTTCTTTCAGAACCTAACAACGTAAAAGAAACATTTGAGTTCATGGTACCATATTCCATCCAATCATATCCCCCCCTTTATTAGAGGAGAGACAGTACTACTGCAGTCCACACACAAGATGCTTTTCTAATTTCATCTTCATACAATTAAACACAAGATAAAGGATTTTCACTGGCAATCATTGTGCCTCTATAAATAGCCAAACTGGAACAGGTTGTTGAGGTTAGAGATCCATTGCATAAACAAATACTTATTAAAACATATAAAGACTGGCTCTAGTTCTGTCCTTCATGAACTAGCCTTCTGAGAAGAGATATTGCTGTTGATCCTGCATTATAGTGTTGAAAAGAACAGTGAATGATGTTTTGGACTGTTTGGGGAAGGGGAGTGGCCAGTTGGGCATGGGAGCCAGGGAGAAAGTGTGGTGATTCGGGAGGTGCTCCTCTCCTCACACAGAGTTATCAGTGTCTTGTGTCCCAAATAGAGCAATCTGGCTATGTAAACACTGACACATGATTTCATTTCTTAACAGGCATCTCTGCATGTCTTGGCACTATGCAATCCCAAATTATCCACTCCGACCTGTTCTACATACTCCCATATTGGAAAACTGTTTTGTTAAAAATAAATGCCAAACAGAGTACTCTTGGTCCAGAAATAGGTAATTTACATTGGCTACCTTTAAAAGTTGTAGTACTGAACACTGTATTCAGCAGCTGAAAGGGAGAAACTGAACCATATTTGTATTTAGGTTGGTTGGCTCGCCGAGCTGGTTTCTTGTTTCACAGACGTTTCGTTACCATGCTGGGTAACATCCTCAGTGCAGCCTCCGATGAAGCATCGGTGTGTTCTCCTGCCTGGTTTTTAAAACTCTGGAATCCGTTGAGATGGATTGCCTCACTTCCGGTTTTCCTTTGTAGTGGAATGTATATGGGGTCGAGTTCAATATGTTTCTTGATAGCATGCTTCGTGGAGTGCCAGGCTTCTAGGAATTCTCGTGCCTGTCTCTGCCTAGCTTGTCCCAGGATTTTGGTATAACAAGGTGTAGAGTTGGATGAACACAGCAGGCCAAGCAGCATCAGAGGAGCAGGATTTTGTGTTGTCCCAGTCGAAATAGTGGTTCTCCTTGTCCATGTGGATTGAGATGAGTGAGTATTGGTCGTGTCTTTTTGTAGCCAGTTGGTGTTCATATACTCTTGTTGTTAGTTTCCTTCCTGTTTGTCCGATGTAGTGTTTCTCACAGTCACTGCAGGGGATCTTATCATCGGTCCTGTCCATGGCAGGGAGTGGGTCTTTAGTTCGGGTGAGCAGTTGTCGTAGGGTTGATGTGGGTTTGTGTGTCACTCTGATGCCCAGCGGTGGTAGGAGTCTTGTGGCGAGTTCTGACGTGTTCCTGACGTAGGGTAGTGTGATGAGTGTGTCGGGGCGTGTGGTATCTTTCTGATGTTGTTCATGTAGGCATCTTCTGACCCAGTTTTTTGGATATCCATTATCCTTGAAAACCTGGAAGAGGTATTCTTCTTCCTCTTGACCTAGTTCCGTGTTGCTGCAGTGTGTTGTTGCCCTTTTTTAATAGTGTTCGCACGCAGCTTCGTTTGTGTGTGCTGGGATGGTTACTGTTGAAGTTCAGTACCTGGTCTGTGTATGTGGCTTTTCGGTGTACTTTTGTTTGCAGTTCCCCATTTGTCTTGCGCTCTACCATGACATCCAGGAATGGGAGCTGTTTGTTCTTCTCCTCCTGTCTGGTGAATTTTATTCCAGTGAGTGTGTTGTTTATAAGTTTGTGTGTCTCCTCTAATTTCGTCCGTTTAATGATGACAAAGGTGTCGTCCGCAAGAAACCAGCTCAGCAAGCCAACCAACCTCAACACCCACAACCCGAGCTACAAATCTACTCCAAAACCTTAGATATTTGCATTTAGTTTTCTAGAAAAATGTTAATCTGTAATTGCCAAGAGGCTTCAACCTCAAGAGGTACAAAACAAGGTCAATTTAAAGGTACGATCTGAAGAGATTTGCCAGAGGACAGTGGTTCCATCAAAACATGAGTAAGTTTAAGTTCTTACTAGCACATTCCTCTTCCCCAGTATTATAGATTTAATATAAAAATACATTTTTAATTGTTTAAACAAAGACAGTAAATACCAATATCAAAGGAATATTTCAAGGAACAATTATCATTTGTCTCAACAATGTCAGTTTCTTATTTAAATAAGCAAACTTTTGTTTACTTGACTTTAAGTATGGGTCTCAACAACTCTGATTACTGGTTGCAACACTAGTATCCTCACTTTCTGATGTTCTAAACATGTTGCTGTATCAAAATGAGTTGTTTATATAAAAAAAAACACACCAGTGTCTCAATTTCTGAAATTTAACATTGATCCATGACAATAAAATGAACTTTAAGCTGTGAGGCAGCATATCCTTTCAGAAGACCCTACGATCTTAAATGATAGAATGGGTTAGGCTTGTCAGATAAAAGATCCAGGAGGTAAGTATTGCACTAAAAGTATTGAATGTACCAAACAGTTCGAGTGTGTAGTTTCACGTCCTTTTGTATTTTGTTACATTGTAATACCCTCCCACCGTGTTAATCCTAACTCCGTTGTCCTTTCTACTTGTGCTATTCCAAAAGGAGACAAGCATGATATATGAAATATTCCATCTCTCAATGCATTACTTTACAAACTATGTATAATCAAAAGACTTTTAGTGTTAAACTAATGTTGAATAAGCTTATATGGTAAAGATTATTTTGCTGCGACAAATTCAGTGCATTTAAGGAGACAAGTAGATGAAGGAGGAAAGATTAGGAGGATGGGATAAAGCAAAAGGAGATAACACTATTATAGAACATGAGAGCTATTTTTTGAAGGACAAGAGTTGTTTCTGTGCTTTAAATTCTATCTCAGAGACAGTAGTGACCGATATTTTAAATCGAGCTGTAACCACCCAAAATCTTTCTTGATCCATGCATACAGTATTGTCTCCATCCCAGTTACACTATATTAGAACTATGATCTCCTTAAATACAGTTACAAGGTGCTCTCTCCCCTTCCTTAAAAACCCCAGTCTCTGACTCCAACTATCCACTACATACCTGCTGCTCCGATAGCGAATTTCAATAGCCCTTTCCAGCTTCAGGCATCCTACTTTCACTTTCCCCACGCTCTGGATCCGCTTCGCCCCTCCTATTGGCTGAGGGAAACGGTTGCACTGCTCTTATTGGTTGTCCGGCGCCAAACGGTAACATTTTGCTGCTGCTACTGATTGGTACATTTGCGTTCTAAAGTCTCCGCCAACCAGGTGCGTTAAGCTCGCTGATTGGACTCCCCGGTGCCACCTGATCGCAACGGCATGATTCGATTGGTTTGTGCTGACAGAACGCTGGAAATTCAAAAAAAATCCAACTAGCTCCAAACTGTAACAAAAAATTCAGCAGATTCCGGGGCCGGGGCTCGGATAAAGAGGCTGCAAAATCCGGCCCAAGGTCAGGGAGTCGCTGACTTTACCCAAACCAGGAACTGGCGGGGACAGAGCCATTGATATATCGATCACCAGGAGACGCCGAGGGAGGGTGGGGGATTGTGAACCGGGAGAGGTAGCTGGATCCGCCGTGCGGAGCCCGGTAATATGCCGGTGAGTGAATGGGAGCAGGGACCGTGGACCCGGGGTGGGGTACAGTATGTCCCGAAAACCGATCAGTACCTGATCCCTTCCCGGTCATTCGCATTAGCTTCAGGGTGAAATAAACTGTAACAACGGTCTCGGGTTCCAGAGTCGAGTGTCAGCTGAGAGTTCACCCCATCCGGCCGTTTGTTCGTCGCCAGCCAACGCTGTCTGTCGCCTTGGCAATGTGACCAGATGCCCATTACTAAAAGAGTCATCTTATGGTACATCCAACGTTTATAGCATTGTTACTTGCTTTACAGCGGAAGATCGGTCATGAGGAAACACTGGAGAATATACTTGACCTTTACTCCAAAGCTGCAGTTAGCATCATGTCTCTTTCTCATTGTACACTCGTACTTTCAGTTTGTCAATTAGATTGATCTTCGTCCCGGAGAGGACATTTATGCAGTTCTTTTGCTGAAGATACTGGGTAAACAAGCCACGAAGACCTCTTACCGTCCCTTTCAAAAACATAAATCTTCAGGACATTAAGTCTCGTGTCTTAATTGATCTCTATTGGTCTCACATCCCTCAGTGTATCCATTCAGCATTCTCGCTTTACAAGGAAATAAATTTATTAAACATTCATTCATTCATCTCAATGGAACTAATTCTAGTAACTCGATTCTTTCCTCTCAACTATTGTTTCCCAACCATTGGAAATATACCGAATGGTATATTTTTGTTCTATAATGAGCACCCAAACATTGTATACAGCATTTCTAATTGTAGCCTAACAAATGTTTTCCATAAAATCATTATTTTCTATTTATCCTTTCATTTCAGCTCACTTTTATTTATCCACTTAATTAATAGAACAATGCATCAGCTGACAGCCCAAATCTTAGTTGTTTGTGAGAATTGAGGATTTGAAATTGACATTCTTGCAATATTTAGAAAAGGAAGAAAAAACTATAGGCCTCTTAGCTTCAAATCAGTAAAAGGAAAGATGCACAAGAGTTATGGGGAATGTACTATATAACTACTTAGATAGAGGCCGTGTTTGTGACACAATATGACTTTCCAAAAGATCTCGTATCTGGGACACATGCTATGGAAAACCCAGTAGATACGTGTTGGGACAATCAGAAAGTGGTTGGGTAATGCATAAGACATTTCACTATAAGGATGAATCTTCTGAAATTTATGTTGATTGTGATGCTCAGTTGAAAATTGAAATCCCCGTGCAAGAAGTTGAGAGTACTTGGAGTCTTATCAACAGTGATGGTCCGCACGGATTAAAATTAATATTATTGTTACTTTAATATTCTAAATGGAAGTGCAGATAAGAATTAGGACTGAAGAGAATGCTGAGTTGGTACAAACAATTTGGATGTCATGAGTTCCTGTTTTTCAATTTCTCTGGTATAATTTGATAACATTGATAATGTTCATCTGAATTCTGACCAGCACCAAATTGGTGCAAGAATCTGTTTTCTCACTTTACACACCAATTAGTTACAGAGAAAAAACAAATTGTTTCATCAAAATATTACATCTCGTAGAATCCCCACTGTGTGGAAGCAGGCCATTCGGCTAATCAAGTCCTCACAGACACTCTGAAGACACTGCCAACCAGACCTATCTCCCTACCCTATCCCTGTAACCCTGCATTTCCCATGGCTAATCCCACCTAGCCTGCACATTCCTGGACACTATGGGCAATTTAACATAGCGGGTCCACCTAATCTCTGCATCTTTGGACTGTGGGGTGGAAAACCGGAGCACCCGGAGGAAACCCATGCATATCTGTATGGAGTTTGCACAGTCATGCAAGGGTGGAATTGAACTCAGTTCCTTGGCACTGTGAGGCAACAGTGCTGACCACTGAGCCACCGCGACACCCTAAGAGTGGCATGTCATTGTCACTCGAAACAAAGCTAACCCATAACTGTGAATTTAACAGTTGGCATTTGAATCTGTTAATTGTTTGTTAATTTTATTTTTGGCTATGTGGAGAATTTCTAATTGAATTCTACTGTTGCAGGCACTGTGTGGTCTACTACTGAAGAAGCTCCTCTTACAATAATGAAGGCCAGTCCAAGAAGGCCTTTGATTCTGAAAAGGAGGAAACGTCCCCTTACTTTCAATAATCCGGTGGATATAAAGGAGAATCCTCCTGAAGACAAGAATGATGGGAGTAAACACAAACCCGAGACTAGAGATTTTGACACAGAGAGCACTTGTTCAACAAAGGATGACCTGGGAAACTCTCAGAAACACACAGCCATTGAGACTCAAAAGTTCCCTGAGAGGATTCGGATTGTAAACCATCCTTCACTGCCCAACACTCAGGTTGTGTTAATTCCTAAAAATGCAGATCTTCAAAGCATCATAGCAGCACTCACGGCAAAGGGAAAAGAGAGTGGCTCCAATGGGCCCAAGAAATTTATTCTTTTGAGCGGTAATGCACCTTCCTCCTCCCGCCAGAGCCAGTCCTTGGGAAGTAATGATCCTTGTGCACCACTTCTGGAAAGGGGAAAAAAGTTCCTGGAATTACAGGAGGATCCAAGCTTAACAGTTGCTAACTCAAGTGGCAAGGTGGCCATACCAGATTTTATAAGTAATATCAGCATCAAAAAGGAGGATGATCTCCCGCTTCAAGTCCCTCAAACACCATTTCCTTCATCTCTGTATGACCAAGAGGCTGGTACAGGTAAGAAATGGTCCCCTGTGAAGAAGTTGGAACACTAATCAAAACACTATTCAGTAACAATCTTCCTCAGATGAAATACCTTACAGGAAGCATTTTGTGTTCAGCTCTCTTTCAGATGGTTTTGTTTTTAGTCTTGAGGTATTTTATAATTTTTCTTTTCATTTCTACTCTATGAAGGAATTACTAGCTGTGCATATGACTTCCAGACAATTAGATTATGTATTACAAATTACATCACAGTTATTGATGTGCTCAAATAATCATTGAACAATCATGACAGTTTGAGAACAGCTACTGATGACAAAAGAAGACAAAAATAACATGCACTTGCAGTCTGATTGTATGAATAATTTACTGACGATTTCTTCTCAGAAGATGGATTGATACTTAGCATTTCCTTGTTAGTATTCTTAAATGATCCACACAATTAAGCTCTAGTCAATAATTCCAGTTTACACTTTATAACGGCTTTCTTATGTTCTTGAATGCGTTTAAATTGTCAAACTGATTTTTCTAAGTGCACGCAGGTTTGTCTATGGAGGTCCTAGAACGGCATGGTGGCTTGGTGGTTGGCACTACCTCCTCACAGTTCCAATCCACCATCTGTGTGGAGTTTGCACTTTCTCTCGTATCTGTGTGGGTTTCCTCTGGATGCTCCAGTTCCCTCCCACAATCCAAAGATATGCAAGTTAGATGAATTGGCCATGCTAAATTGCCCATAGTGTCCAGGGATGTGTAGGTTAAGTGGATTAGCCATGGGAGACGTAGGTTTACAGGAAAAGGGTAGGGGTTGCGTCTGGGTGGGATGCTGTTCGGGGGGTCGGTGTGGACTAAATGAGCTGGATGTCCTGCTTCCACACTGTAGGAATTCTGTGAGTCCTCTGTTGTGGTGGGAAGACGTGTGGCTGTGCTCAAATTCATAAGCCCCAGTCCTCAAGCAAACAAAAGCAGAAACTATAACTTCTTTGGGCTCTTTGTTTGGTGTTAAAATTTTTTCAGTGTTTATTGAATTTAAGGCATATACCTGTTTTCAGTGGAAATCTGACATTTATCAGTTTCGTCATTGGAGACAGCTGGGATATCATTGTTTTCTCTAAAGTAATAAATAAGCCTTTTTGACAGAATACAAAAAGTTCCACAATATTTAACATCTTATGAAGGAGAAAGTCGATAGCTCAACCATCCTCTCTCTTTCCTTCCCCACCTATCAACAAGCCACAAAGCAACAGCCCAACTGACTGTCACTATTCCCATTCAAGTACCCAGCTAACAGATTTAACAATTTCATAAAGTAAAGGAGAGATCAGATAGAGGTGTTAAACATTTAGAATTTGTTATAAGGTACCATTGATAACAGCATAGTGGGTTTTGTAGCTCAGGGGTGATACCCCTACCTCTGGATCAGAAAGTCTGCGTTCAAGTTCCAATTTAGGATGTGATAGCGGACAGAGGTGTGTCATAACATGTCCAAACAGGTGGGTTTAAAATTTATAGGTGGACTCTTGAAGCTTCAAAATCTCTCTTAAAATTCAGGGTGGACTGTAATGCCAAATATGGAAGTGCAGGCCATTGATGATCTGAACTGTTCTTTTCCAAGTGTTTTGTTTGTTCTTCAATTAAAATCATCAAAAGGTTATAGATCATCTTCAAGGTATCTGTACCTTCTTTTACGTCTTGATGAGTTATAATGTCATCAATTGCAAGTCTTATTGAAAACAATATAGTGTTTACTTGTTCAATTTGCGATTCATTAAATCACACGATGATTCACAGGGAATCGAGTTCGATTCCAGCCTCAAGCAACTGTCTGCGTGGAGTTTGCACATTCTCCCCGTGTCGGCATGGGCTTGCTCCGGGTGCTCGGGTTTCCTCCCATAATCCAAAGATGTGCAGTTTAGGTGGATTGGCCGTGGTAAATTGCCCAGAGTGTTCAGGGATGTGCAGGCTAGATGGATGAGCCATGGGAAATATAGAGTTACAGAGATAGTGTGCGGTACATGGGTTTGGGTGTGATGCTCTTCAGAGCATCAGTGTGGACCTAATAGGCTGAATGGCCTGCTTCCACACTGTAGGAATTCTATGATAATGACTAACCTGGAAGCAAATCAGTATCTTAATAGCAGTTTTCTCCAAGATGTCCAATCCTGTGTTCTATTTAGCTCATCACTGAATTTAAATTTGCTACACAATGTTATTCCTCGTGTTACTTATTCTTACTGCAGAGTTAAAAAGCTTTAAAGTATTGCAATGCTACCTTACTTGTTAAATTTAAAGGCTTGTAATATTGCAGCATCAATGCTATTTTAATCTCTTTCCCAAGTAGGTTGTTAATACTTCAACATAGTAATCTTGTTCCATTTTCCTTTTAAACTTTGCAATATAAACTCTGTATTAACTGGTGGTTTACCTGCCTTCTCAGGCCAAAATAGAGGTTTCCCGATTTTTCACAGATGTAGTGGGTGATTTCCAAACTTTCATGGCTAAAAGAAATTGCCCATCCTTTGGCACAACTTACCCAACTAAAGTAGGTGCCTGAAGTCTTCATAAATTCTTCACACCTGAAATTGTGAATGTCCCATTCTCATTCCTGTGCCCTCATTTGTCTTCTTACTACCTCCTTCTGTTAAGCTCAGTCACTTTATGCTTTTAAATTCTCCTTTTTTATGTTAATTCTAGCTTTGTGACATTATTGGTGCTGCAACCTCTCTTTAAATTATTTCTGTGGCCCTTAATTTCCTTACTGTAGTTATGCCTCATGGTGTCTGCTTGCAGTGATAGTTTATTGTGAGCTGGAAATAATTTTTTTTAAGTTCAAGCCTTCTCAGTCTGTTCTGTGCCGTTAACTTGAAGTTTTTGCTCTGGCCCAACATTGATTTTTAACTTTACTTGTGGAGCTCCAATTCATTTGCTTTCTAGCCGAACTTCGAATTGTGACTGGTCTGACAGATCTTTGTTTCCCTAATGAAACTGTAATTGCCAGATATAACTAGCTTCTGTTTCACACTTTCTTCTGCACTTTTGTTAGCAGGCTTGAAGAAAAATGCCATTGAGTGCTGTTTCTCATTTGTTGTTGTTGCCGCAAGTTTGTCTGTAGGCTGTTTCTAACCATCATTCCCTTGTGGTATTAGCAATAATGCCAATAATGTGCTGCAATGCTAAACATTACTAGCTTAATGTTGAGGTATTTGTTACCACCATCATCTTTCCTTGACTGGATCCAAGGGAATACACTCATTTATTATAGAAATACAGAAAGTCAGGTGGTCTCTGATATAGATGCTATCAGCAGCGGAACAACTTTAGCAGAACGATTGACAATTCATGCAGGCAGTCTGGAGCTGATGAATGAAGGCAACTTGATGCAGACCTCAAATAGAAGTGTGGCACTTAGAGAGGCTTCAAGTCAGAGTGAGAAAGACCATGCCAAAATGGCACAAATTGTGTCAGGTAAACAATGTTAAACTACATCTTGTGGCAGTCAATGGGATTACAGGCCCCAATAACTTACGTTCAGGCGAACTAATGGTAAATGGGTCAAGGTTAAAGTAGGACATCTGTAATGCCTCTTAACAAAAAGAGGCTCTTCACTTAATCAAGATGTAGTATGTTGCATGATAACAATCAGGTATAAGTTACATTAGTTTATTAGACATTGTTACAAAGACTACAAGGTGGCCTAAGAAATGTGGCTTCATTCTACAAAATTCTTAGCTGGTCTACCTTCTCCTCTTCCAGGTCCATATGACATCATCAGATTAGGTGGAATTTATTGCAGTCTCCAACATTAACCCATTCGGTACCATTTACCTTTTACAACAGCCCCTTTATAACATTCAGTGAGGTGTAAAACTCTGCAACCAATGAATGTTGACAGATGTGGATGATTCCATGGTCAAAAAGTTTAGAAGATGATGCAGTCATACAGTAGCCCTTAACTGTCATGCATGACCAGGAACTCCCTTGAAAACAGCTGTATTGTTGAGATATTTTGGTACTGGTAAGGAATTGTGAGTTCTGCGACAGCTTCCACTGGTGTCAAACACAAATTTCCCCAAACTGATTCAATTGCAGAATCAGCAAGGAGGAAGCTATGTTTTTATGGTGAATTGCTGTCAGTGTCCCGGTTAAAGTGGAACAACTGACTGAACTTTGTGAATTGCAACCTAATATATAACTGAGATGCAGTGAATTATGGCACTACATAATAGGCCCTGATGGCAGAATCTGACCTCAAGAAAGATGCTTCAAAGTGATTTACAGTGGCTGACCTACTACAGGCAAGATTTCTACTTTCTATGCAAAATCTCTGCCATTATTTTCCTTCTCTTAGCTCCTACAGTTCCTGAGCGCCTTCTCCTGAACGACAGTCTGACCAACATTCAATGGCTGGGTAAAATGAGTACGGATAGCCTAGGGGCTTGCAGCGTGAAAGATGAAGCTGAGAAAGAAAACCAAGAGCCTCCACCAGAAAGTGCCACTGTGAGTGCTGTTCCTGCCTGTCTGTATTCAATCCTGAGGCATTTCAAAAGCTGTATCATCTCAAAGTATTTGTCATTTCATTCATCTAGTTTACATGCAAGTATTGAGAGGAGGCAGTGGGACTAGAAACAGTAACTGAGTTTTTAAAAGTGGGTGCACAGAATGTAAAGGGAGCAGGAGGCAAATATCATTGAACAGATAAGTTTGGAAAGGAGAGGGATGGGATTAGAGTATAGTGAAAATGTGATGGTAAGGAATGGACTTGCTAATGCCAGAGGCAGCTGTACTAATCAACTCAGTTGTATAAACTAAGAAATCAGAATTCTTTGTATGGGGTATTGGAGACTGGAGGCAGGGGAAAGAGGCAGGGCAATTAGCTATGGCAGAACCACAGTCTGTTCATGTTTTTTAATGAAATCTTGGAGTAATATGAAGAAATTGTAGCATGTTAAAACTTAAATCGGTTGTACACAATCAAGCTCTGAGTGAGTGGGCCAGATATGTTGAAGCTGAGATCAATGTTTTTGGAATCGAGAGGTGAATAGAATGTGGTGAATAATTCATTTGAAAGAAGTGATGAGGAATTAGTGTAGAAGGTTTTACAAATGTTCTGTTTATCTTTGTTTTGATTGGGGCCACTTTTGCTTGGTTTAATTAAAAATAAGGAAAGTAAAATTAACTTTGCCTATATGTAACTAGCTTACACTATCCAAGTTCAAATGGTGGGGCAGTCTAAAAGAAGACCTGCTATGAATCAGTCCTTACTGTAGCTGTCCTAGGACTGACCTGACTAACATTAGAATTCAGTAGTGTGAAAGACCTTGTGTGAATCTATGTCACCTAGCATATATATTTCAAAAAGGAGCTTTTCTTTATATTTTTCCACAGTATTTTGCTTATGTTTACTTTGGACCCTCTCCTTATTATAGCTGGAGTCTGTTCATGAAAGGCCTCCATACTCCTATATGGCCATGATTCAGTTTGCAATAAATAGTACCCAGAGCAAGAGGATGACTCTGAAGGAAATCTACACCTGGATTGAGGATCATTTCCCGTACTTCAAGCATGTTGCCAAACCCGGTTGGAAGGTAATATGAAAATATCTAAATAGATAGCAATGTAAAGGTTGCCACTGAACTTTGGATCAACACTAATATGCATCACAGGATAGAGGAAATCTAGTTCAGTTGCTACTTTTAAAATCTATTACCAGTTCCTAATTTGAGCTGTGTAGGGCATAGGGCACAGAACATCATTTTGGGGAGGTTGAGACCAAAGAGCATGCATCTATTGCCTTGCCAGAATCTTGCATTGCCCAAGGAGTTGGAGAATATCTGCGTCCAGATGGATTTACTGCCATGCAAACAAATATGAAAAGTAAAAATTCATGAAACAGGTGAAGGAGTAAATCAAAAGGCCACTCAGGGCTGCTATAGCATTGTAAAAATTCATGAGTGACCACCGCCATAACTAAAAACCAAAAGAACTGCGGATGCTGTAAATCAGGAACAAAAACAAAGTTGCTGGAAAAGCACAGCAGGTCTGGCAGCATTATGAAGGAGAAAACAAAGTTCAAATTTCGGGTCCGGTGATCCTTCCTCAGAACCACCATAACTAACTTTACTGTCTGATCCCATGTCCATTAACCTCAACAATTTGAGCATTTACAAACCGCTATGGTAGAGAATTGCAAGGATTCTGGACGAAGACATTTCTCCAGAATAATCTATTTTGAGACTGTCCCTCATTCAAAATCGGGCGTGTTTCAATGATATAGCCTTCCATTTTTAATCAACTCTGGAGAGTTTTAATCAATCTCTCTTCAAAGACAAAGAACTCAATTAATGGTAAACTTTTACGGCAGCCCCCACCCCCAACCCGGGCTTCCTTGAGTACAGAAAGCAAAACTGTACACTGCTCCCCGAATTTGTTACTGAGATTGCAGTAAAAATCCCTTTCTTTTGTACTTCAGCACACTTGCAATAAAAGCTGATGAACTATTTCCTTCTTAATTGCTTTCTGTACTTATACGTTACTTTTGTATTTTTTGTAAACATCAATATTTAATAGTTTCTCACCATTTAAACATAATCTTTTTCTATTTTTCCTGGTAAAGTGGTTAAGTTACAAAGAAAATGTAATTTAATCATCAGCAAGGCACACTGAACTTAACCAGTACATTTAACCAAAAATAATATATAGGGTGGAGAATGTTTATCATGATGGTAAGTCTACTTAGTGTGCCTTCTGTTCTAAGCTGTGATTAAATTGTCCTCTGATTTTATTGTTTGTAGTTAACATAATTGGAAGGCGTGCTTTACTGACTCATTTTTTCTATATACTGTTATGGTATATGAGCATTGCTGCACAACCAGCATTTGTTGTACATCCCTAATTACCCATAGTAAGATGGTGATGAGTTGCCTTCTTGAGTTGTTGCAGTTCATTTGGTGTAGGGACGCCCACAGTATTGTTAGGGAGAGAGTTCCAAGATTTTGACCCAGCTATAATGAAGTAACTGTAAGATAGTGTCAAGTCAGGATGGTTTATGGCTTGGAGGAAGCTTGCAGGCAATGGTGTCCCTGTGCATCTGCTGCACTTATTTGTCCTTTTGAGCAGTGGAAGTTTGGAAGGTTCTGTCTAAGCAGCCTTGGTTAGTTGCTGCAGTACTTAGGTCAGATTCACATGACTCCCACTCTAGGAGGGAGTAAGTCTTTAAGGTGGTGGATGGGGTGTCAGTCAAGTGGGCTGCTTTGACCTGGATGGTGTTGAGCTTCTTGAACATGGTTGGGGCTGCACTTATCCAGGCAAGTGGAAAGTATTCTGTTACATTCTAACACGTGTCTTCTAGATGGTTGACAGGCTTTAGGGAGTTAGGAGATGAGTTATTTGTTTTAGGATACACAGCTTCTGACCTGCTGTTGTATCCCCAACATTTATATGGTTGGCCCAGTTTTGTTTCTGGTCAATGGTGATAGCAAGAATTTGCCAATTCACCAGCCTAATGTCCTTATCCTGAATGACAGAATAGTGTTTTTACCTGATCTGACTGAGGTGAAGGGCTCCCAATGGATATTTGCCTGATCTCTGCTTTGTGCTTTCCTGTGATGTGTTGCTAACAATACAATTTATGCAACACTGATTTAGGAGTCTTGATTTTTCTGGGTATATGAAATTAAATTAACAAATTTATTAAAGTTGCCTTTAATAAGGGCTTGAAATCAAAATATTTCAATTTTGAAGGTATTGGTTAAATGTGCTGTAAGGTCTGAAATTTAAAAACTAAAAAATGTGGGATTATCTCAGGTTAGTTCTCAACAATGTTAGCACTTGATGTGTGCTTTACCGCCTGACTGAAATAAAACAAACTGTCCCTTTTTTTCTGCTTTAGGTTGATTCCAAAACAACTAAAATGCAAATTGCAAAGGCCACATCATCCCTAAGTAATTATGTTGCGACTGTTGCTGGAGGAAGAATTATGTTGGTTGATTTTTTTATAACTTATCATGTTTTTTGTTGTGCTGGAAACAATATGTATCCTATTTCAAGAGGAGGTTTTTTTTTAAAAAAAATGTTCAAAAAACCATTTTCTTAATGCCAGATTTTATTAATGCCCCTATGAAGCACTTTGGGACATTTTGTTACGTTGTAAGTGCTATATAAATGCAAATTTTTGTTTTTTACTATTTACCATTGAGCATTTCAGGTTAACAAGCATTATTGTCATGATAGCTAACTTGTGTGTCCCTCTTCCAGAACTCTATTCGGCACAACCTGTCTCTGCATGATATGTTCATACGTCAGACATCTCATAATGGCAAGATATCACACTGGACAATCCGTGCTGAAGCCAACCGCTTTTTGACATTGGATCAGGTTGTTAAGGTGTGTTCTCCGTACATTTTCTAAGAAATAAATCTTTGTGTAGGTTTATGGTTACTAGTCAAGAACTGGATAAATATCAGATTATTCATCTCAATATTCTGATTGAGTTATTCCAGATAGTCACTTCACAGTTTTTTTTTATTATTTTGTCTTATATTCTGCATTGTTGAAGTCAAATGATTATTTCACCATGTAGGATAATAATAACAGATTTATATCTGGAGATTTTCTCTATTATCTTGTGGAGAAGAGTTGAACGGCTTCTTCCTTTTGAATTTTAATTTTAACATTAAGACATTAAAAATTCAGAGTAGAGGTTAATTATGTTGCAATAGAACAGAAAAAGAAGTGCTTGACCCCCATACTTAAAGAAATATCCATTAATTAATATACTCCTATGAGCCATGCTTACCCATCCAAACATAGATCAAAGATGACTTTATAATCAGGATTATTTTGACTGTTCCTTCCAACTCCAGCCTCTCTGCAAAAAGAAATCACATTTTATTATTATCTAATATATTTGAAGCAAATAATACCTGTAAAGCCAGTTCGGTGTAATTGGTAAAGTAGGTTACTCCGACCATGTTCCTGTTATATCAACTTAATGCTCCATACTTCTGGAATTTGAATATCCCAGATTTGTTATCAATGGGGCTTTGTGTGAATACCTCGTGACAGATGTAAGCAAAACAAAGAATGACTGCATCACTGAAGGAGGCCATTCCCTCCCTGAGGCTATTGTGGGTCAACCTACAGCATGTGGACTGCAGAATTTTAAGAAGGCAGCTCACCACCACCTTCTCAAGCACAACTAGAGATGGGCAATAAACGCTAGCCAGCTAGTGATGCCCATGTCCCACGAATGAATATAAAAAAAATTCAGTCAGTCATGTCCATGCGTCTCTCTGCTAAAGCAAGTTAACTCGTACCACTCCCCTGCCCTTGCCCTGTAGTCCAGTAAATATTTTCCTTTCAGGTGCTTTTGAAAGCTGTAATTAATTCTTCAATATACTCTGTCAGGCAATCCATTCCCGATCCTAGCCACTTGCTACGTGAAGATTTTTCCTAATATCACCGGTGGTTCTTCTGCTAAACATGTTAAATCAATGGCACCTTAAATTTGTGCCTTCCAGTTCTCAATCCTTTGAGCATTGGGAACAGCTTTTCTCTATCCACTCAGTCCAGACCCTCTCATTATTTTGAACACCTCTTTCAAATCCCCTTAATTTTCTTGAATGAAAACAACCTCATGCTTTTCAATCTATCCAAGTACCTGAAGTTCTTCATCCCTGAAACTATTCTCATAAATCTCTATGGTATTTACCTGCAGGATAACAATAATTACACTTCAAAGGAACTTCATTGGCTCTAAGGCAATAAGGATGTCATGAGGACTTGAAAAGATTTGTATATCAGTTCTTCTTGATGCTCCTTATAGAAGGAGGTAGATGTATGAATGCAGCATTTATTTACCTCAGTAAAAAAGTTGCTGGGAGGCACTTCATTCCAACACAATGTCAACATATTTTTAAAAAATTATATATGCATTTTAACCTTCACTTCTCATTCTTGGTTGACGTTTCATGCAGTCATCGGATTACAGCCCAACTGACCAAACCCATTGGATCCAAGCAGTGCCTGTGCTGGTCTGTCAACAAGTAAGACCCATATGCTCTTGGCAGCATCTTGTCACCTTTTTGTGCTGATCTCTATTTAGCTGGGCCAGGGAGAAGGAGGCTTTACTATTGTTGATATTTGTACCAGGATATCTATAATTTCAGCTATTATTTCTCTTTGTTGACAGAATCCCATTTTAAAAACTGAATGTATTAATTAATTTCCTTAAACTCTGGGCTTTGTCCCATTGTTGCTTTGAACAATGCTTTATCTATTCTTACAGGTAGATCTTGACTTCATACTCAGGATTGTTTTGCTTGTTTTTTGACTCTGACTTCTCTGGGAAATACAAATGCCACATGATAAGATGAAAGGATCAAGGCTGCAAATGGGTGGGAAAGAATCAACAGAAAAGAATATTAATAGAGAAGCTAAGTGAATAAAAAGAGAAGGGAAATAACAGGTTAAAATATTCCAAAATAAAACAAATGAAAGTCAGGAAATATAATCTTACGGAAAGGACCCAGACAGCACAATGGAAATGATGCAGAGGGTGTAGATCACAGAAGCAAAAATAATATTAAGCCAGGAAAAATATTTGGAACATTCCTTGGGCTATATTTCATACATTAAAGCAAACATATAGGCTAGTGGATGTTTGATGAATTACTGCCTGTAAATTGAACACTTTGTGCAATGTTATAAAATGAATTGATTGCACCTAAACCATGGATTCAACTATTAATGTTCAGTAGCATCAAATATTTATAGTTTAAGAAAGGGTTTCTGTATCATTGTATGTCATCTGGCTCTGCAGAAGGAATGTGCAGTGCATATTTACTAATCTCAAGATAATGAAAATATGCATGGTTTAATATTTTTTGGTTTAATCTGTTCAATTTTAGCAACAAAAGCGAACTGGCAATGCTGAGCTGCCAAAGAGTAATGTCGCTCTCAGCACAGGTACGTGAAAAAGTAGCAGTTCTGATAAAGGTGAACTTAACTTTTGACATACGTTGATTTCAGTGTTATGTTGTAAGCTTAAATTCGAGGAAGTACATGCAGCTGCTGAAAAGACAGGACCATCTGACATTAGCTCTGTGCCATGTTTGGCACTGGTTCACTCTGTATTAAAGAGCTGAATTGTTTTCACTTAACCTCATTTTATTTGGCTTTGTCACACACCCATGTAAGGCTAAAATTCTATAGAACAGACCAACCTATTTTAAGGGGTCCGTTTTCCACTGTAATTTTTTTTTGAACCTGATCAGACATGATGTTACATATCTCCAGGCAGGTGGGACTTAAATCCAGACCTTCTGAGGTACGGGCACTACCACTTCACCATAGTTTTCCATTGTCAATGTACCTGGATTGAGTAATGGCTGATTTAATTATTGTTGTAATATTTAAATGACTGACTTGCTTCCCCAGAATCAATTTTTCATCCACTCCCTCATTCCAACTCTGTTAAAACTAGAAGTGGGCGGTTCAGCTCCTGTTCTAGATTTCATGCATTTCTAGTATGACTTCAAACCACCTATTTTGAATTAAGTTTCAATCAATATTTATGGATTCTTGGGTTTAAATCATGTCCCCATCTCAGTGCTGCAATTTTCAGTTTAATTATATCATTTCAGTTCCTTACCCTTTTGAGCTCAGTTGCTGCTTCCATTGTTATTTTCTGATTTGGAGCTGAATTGGATCAAGTCTCATAACTTTTAACACAAGAGCAGAGATGGTGAGTCACACTTCAATAAACCTACTGGATAAATTGTTTTCATGGCTTTTTTGTACAGAAGTTAATCTGAGAAAGATGAAGCCACTGTTGCCTCGGACTGACTCCTACCTGGTACCCATTCAGTTGCCGGTCAACTCCTCCCTCATCCTGCAGCCATCTCCTCACATCACCCTACCAACAATCCAGGGGCACCGTTCCTCAACTAGCAGCAGTAGCGAGTTGGCCAGGAAGCGCAAGCGTGTTCGGATTGCACCAAAGGTAATTTTCATTCTACTATGGCTCATTCTTCTGGGGCACTCAAGCAATCATCATGTCAGCCATAGCCATTCCCACCTGAATGCACACAGCATTTGCAACAAGGTAGACAACCTAGATGCACAAATAGAAATACATGGGAATGATCTAATTGCCATTACAGAAACATGACTGCATGAGACCAAGACTGGGATCTGAAGATTTCAAGAATATTTGACATTTAAGAAGGATGGACAAGAAAGAAAAGGAGTTGGAGTTGCTATGATAACCAGAGATAGAATCAGTACATTAGTAAGGAAGGATCTTGCGTTGAAGAACAATATGTGGAATTTGTTTTGGTGGAACTAAGAAACAGTAGTTGGCAGCAGACATTGTTGGAGTTGTTTATAGGTCATCAAATTGTAGTGGTAGTGTGGGGCCTGGTATTAATCAAGAGATAAGAAAAGTCTTTAGCTTGGGCAACAGTTATCATGGGTGACTTCAATCTGCATATGGACTGGATAAACCAACTGAGTACCAAAGCTGTGGAGGACAAGTTTCTGGAGTGTTTTAGGGATGGTTTTCTGGAGCAGTATATTGAGCCAACTAGAGGACTGCCATTTTAGATTTAATATTATGTAATGAAAACAGGCTAATTAATAATCTTGCAAAGGAATCTGAGATTAGTGGCCAAAATATAATACAATTTTACATTATGTTTGAAAGTGAGGTAGTTCATTCTGAAACAAGGGTGTGAAATTTGAATAAGGGAAATTATGAAGGTGCGAAGCACAAATTTACTGAGGTGGACTGGGAAAATACATTAAAAGGCATGACTGTACATACAAATGGATAGTCTTTAAAGATTTATGACATGACTTGCAGTAACGATACATTCCTTCAAACTGCAAAACCTCAAAAAAGTCAGTCAACTGTGCCTTACAAAGCAAGTTCAGAATTGTTTAAGACTAAAAGAAAAAGCTTACAAAGTTGCCAACAATAACAACAATTTTGAGGTTTATAGAATGCAATAACAGAATACCAAGAAACTGGAAAGGTAATGGAGAATAGAATATGAATGTGATCTGGTAAAAGCTTAAAATGGGAAGTAAACGTTTTCATAGATAACATAAAAATGAGAACTTGATGGGATGAAAGTTGATAAATCCCTAGAACCTAATAGCCTACACACCAGAGTGTTGAAGGAGGTGGCTACTGAGATAGCCAATGCATTAGTGATTATCTTCCAAAATTCAACAGATTCTGGAATGATTCCCGCAGCTTCCAAGGTAGTAAATGTCACCATACTATTTGAGGAGGGAATGAGAAAGAAAACAGATAAACTCAAACCTGTTAGCTTTGCATTAGTAGTAGAGAAAATGCTAGAATCTTTTGTAAAGGATACAATAAATAGATCCAGCTGATAATGATCTGATTGGCATTGTCAGCAATGGATTTGCAAATCGTAAATCATGTTTGACGAATTTGTTGGCGTTTTCGAAGATGTTATTAATAAAGCCCTGCAACATTGGTTGATTGGCAGAGTGACAAAATGTGAAACGCCGTTCCATAGCACTAGTTCACAGGGTTCACTGAGATGTTCCTTTGGCTTGCCATGACTTTCTGTTCTTTAATGTCCTTTCTCTGGGTTCTTTCACCTCGTTGCTGGAGGCACAGGGTGATTGGTAGACTCACTACAAAGTCTCTTAGTTACTGATCAAAAGCAACAGCTTCCAGCAACTAGAGAAAATAACTGGCTCTTGTCAGGCTTCAGATATTTTATTCCAAAGGGAGAGACACACACACACACACACACAACCTCCCATTCAACAGTCCAAAGTCTCCTCACACCCACAAGCTGTTCATATGCTAAGGAGCCAATCAGGGGGGTTGTTGTCAGGCTGATGACCTTTGGCACCCATGGTTGGTCACAATTGCACAAACCAATGAGAAACTTGTTAGCATCCATATCTCACTGGTTCCATACAGCCTTTAAACATCCTTCTCCCTTTCACCCCTCCACTTCAATCATAGAATCCCTACAGTGTGGAAACTGGCCCTTCAGCCCAACAAGTCCATACCAACCCTCAGAGCATCCCACCCAGATCTAACCCCCTACATAACCCACCTAATCTACACGTCCCTGAACACTACGGGGCAATTCCCCATGGCCAATCCACCTAGCCTGCACATCTTTTGGACTGTGGGAGGAAACCGGAGCACCCAGGGGAAACCCACACAGACACGGGGGAGATGTGCAGACTCCACACAGACAGTCACCCAAGGGTGGAATCGAACCCAGGACCCTGGCGCCGTGAGGCAGTAGTGCTAACCACTGAGCCACCGTGCCACTTGAACAAAGGAGTAGTGTCAACACCACACATAATGAGTTTCAGTAACTTGTTTCAAAAGTGAACAACTCAGTCAACAATGCTTGTTTTTAAAACAGATTTTTTTCAATTTTAGTCCATACTCAAAAATACAGAAAATGAAATGGTGCAATCTTTATAATTTGCCTTACTGATCAGAGACATAAGGATGCTTCTACAAAAAAAAAACTTTTCTGTAATTTAGTTTACTTATTTTGTTGGGAAACCCAGGGAACACTTTATTCTAGGTAAAATATCCAGAAATTCCAGTAATTTGACATTTTCTAGCATAATCAAGGAAAAATTCTTGACTATCCTGAGCCACATCACAATTCCTAGTAGGCTCCGAGGGAGCATGTGTCATCTGTACCACTGCTACAGCTTTAATACCCAGTATTTTTAGAATTCCTTAGCCATTTCTACAATTACATAGGTCTCCCATTTAATTTCTAGCAATTAGCTTCAATATGTCCAGTCTTATTACATTGGAAGCAAATTCTTTAATTGACATCAATTCTTAGTTTTAACCTTTCTCATTTTCTTATTTTGGTGTCCTTCCATTTATTCCCTAAAACTAATACAGTTTCCAACCCATATTTTCTATTCCTCTGATTCCTTGTTGATTCCCATTTGGTAATTTCCCAAATGTGTGAGATATCGTGGCTGACCGCCAGAGCAGCTGCTCTTTGGATTTTTGACATCACACTTCTCTAAACAAGTCCACAAGGTTGCTCAAATACTATTTTGGGAATTTTCCGTAATCATGATTTCCCTCACACACACAATTCTTCTCCAATCATTAAAACCACCGATCCTACAGCATTTCTTTCTGTCATGCATACTCTACAAATGTCTGATTAGATTAGGTTTCTTTATAGTCGTAAATTTACATTGAGCTTCAGGGACCAGACTGCTGTTCACATTTTTAGCTGTACCTGTTAGGGCATTCTGCAATATTAAACACTAAGCATCTTTTAGCCACTTCAACTTCGTAGCCAACTTTCCAAATGGAGTGAAATATCCTTCATCTCTGTACATTTAGGCATGTTAAATTAAGATTTTTACTTGAATCAAATTTCGCAGTGGAATCAGAACTCTCCTTTGAACTATGATCTCTTCTTTTTCCTTTACCCTAAACTTTTCTCTTGCCAACTAATATTTTCTTAACTCTCTCTCCTGCTCTGTATCTCTCTCTCTCTCCCTCTCTATGTCTTTCTTTTGCTGCTGTCTATCTCTCTCTTCTCCTGCTGTCACGCACTCACTGTATGTCACCTCTCGCTTATCTCTTTCTCTTCCTGCTTTCGCTCAATCTTGCTCTCCTCCCACTCTTTTGATACAGGAAACCTTATCAAGAAATCTAGTTCTTGAAGGGACAATTATCCCAGTGTAAAACAGGGCATTTTTTGCCCCACAGGCACATGGACTATCACACTGCGTTTTCAACCACCTAGTCCTCTCCCTCTAAAATTCTATGTTTGCAGCTTTAAAATTCACCTTAACACCAAATAATGGACACTACCTTCAGCTTCCCCCATTAACCCACCTCTGGCTCAATGTTAATTTTTATCTGATTATACCTGTGAAGTGTGCTGAGATGTTTATTTACATTAAAAATGAAAATGTAAAGCAAGATCTTATTTTTCACGAAAAGATTTAACACTGTTCTTGAATGTGGATGATTTCAAAGTATTTAGTCTTTTATGTTTTTTTTAAGGTTCCAAATGAGAGTCTGAGTTGTAATCATCCTGTAACCTCAATAAAGGATTCTGAGAAATTGATGCTGATTCCAACAATCCCTCCAGTTACTGATATTCAAGAGAATTCTGCAACAGCAAAAGCCTGCGAGGTCTCCAAGGAGAGCAGTTCCAGACGAAAACAGAGGCATGTTCTTCAGCCTGTTGAGGAGCCTGTTCTTCTGTTCCCAGAAGCCAGTGAGCCCATAGCAGAGAGTGGACCAGATTTGGGTTTTGTGTCTGGTTTCAATGAATCCAGAACCCTGGAGCAATGCTCAGATTTTGCCAACACCAGCATAGATTATAACTTCAAAACACCCATTAAAGAGAAGCCCCATGATCTGCCTGCCTCCTCCACCCCCAGTAAAGGCACCAGTGAGAGCTCTCCAGTCACTGTAGCAAACAGCTGGAAGATTGCACTGACCCCTTTGAAAAAAGACGACAGCCTATTTGAGTTCAGTCCTGTGAGGACACCATGTGGTTCCTTCCTAACACCATTGCGTAATAACACAGGCAACCTGAGTTTTAGTAGTACACCATTTAAGGACTTTGCTCTCTTTGAGTCACCACGCGAGCTCTTGAACTCCCCAGTTAATGATCTTGCGCCTGACACAGGATCCTCCCCTCTTTCAGAGGGCAATTCCAGAAGATGTTCTCGAGAACTTCAGATAAATACAAACTGTAACACCAAAGCAAACAAGTCTTTGACTGAAGGCTTGGTCTTGGACACTCTCAATGACAGTCTTAGTAAAATATTC
This sequence comes from Rhincodon typus, assembly GCF_021869965.1. Lineage (NCBI taxonomy): Eukaryota > Metazoa > Chordata > Chondrichthyes > Orectolobiformes > Rhincodontidae > Rhincodon > Rhincodon typus. The sequence goes on along the minus strand of NC_063349.1, from coordinate 22,833,756 downwards.
CTGGACATTAGCTTCACTGGCCTGGAGGATGAGGACTACGAACTCGGGAAAATGAGTTGGTCAACACTAATTCCAGAACTGAGATAATTCACTTTGTGAGGAGGGGAGTTTTGCTGCTTAGATATTTTTATTCTTGATGTTAAAACCATTTCATGTTCAAGCTGGTGTAGCTATCGAGTCAGAATTAGAAAAATCTTCTTGGACTAAAGCCTTTGGCAATATTTCAGGTTGTTTTTGAAGTCGTCAGTTCCTAGTGTCTGTATCTATAAGTATTTAGTTCCTCACCCAACTGGACTATGCTTACTGTAACTAGATTAATCACTGTTCATTGTTATCCTTTGCACTTGTCTGTGAGTGTCTGCCATACTGTGTATTGATTTGATATATATGTGTGTGTGTATGTGTGCATGCGCGCATGCTGTGTTTGCTGCTGCTTTATCTTCCTGGATACAGGACATTGGGCCACTTTTAAAGGCCTTGAGACCTCCCTAACACTGCATTTCTGATGATAGTCAGCAAATTCCTTGACTTTGACTATAGATTTTCTTATTTCTTGGTGTCTTCTCAGGGAATGTCAGAAAGTTTTGTATATTGTACTTGTAAATATATTTTTAAAAATGTAAAGAGGAAACTATGAAGGGGAATATGAGCCCTGTAATGCATAGGGAGAGGAGAATGTGACTTTCTTAATTTCAGTGAAGGTCTGATCTTAACTGAAGCTTGTTGTCTAGTTAATAAGATATGAGATAATGCAGGCAAGTCATAGTTGATCAGTGTTGATATAAATTGTCCATCTTCGTATCTCAGAGATTGACATTAGTAGTTGCATTTCATACAGCAGCTGGCAGCATTCAGTTCCAGCCCAAGAGTTTTTAACAGAAAATGCTGGAAATTAGTCAGTATCTGACTAGTTAACAATTTGTCAAAGATGCAGTATTTTTCCAGATATTTCATTATTTCAGATTTCTATTTCTTGAAATTTGTTTTTTCTTCATATACTCCAATTCCCAGGAAGAAAGGAACACTTTGTATCTGTATCAGCTTTGTTTTCTGTTGTCAGATATCTGCTCACTGGATCAAGCCCCCTTCTACCTGACCAGTGTAACCACATTATTCTGTGTATTGCTACATAGGTTGCAAATCATCTTGTTAAAAATATTGAAATACTCGCTTAAATGTGCGAAGTTTGGGTTAGGTGTTTTAAACATATGATGTATTCCAGATTAAATGTGGTATTGGTACTGAATGTGAACAGTCCCTTACTGTGACATACTTTAATAAAGTGAACAACAGAATATTGTAATGCCGCACTCTAAAATAGCAGCTACAAATAGTCTTTGAGATGGGGATTTGGAATCTATATTATACTGCAGTTTTAAACTAACCAAGAGCCTTAGGTTGCACCTTGTGCTTCCAAGTTACTTGCCCTTGACTTCCTACTTTGGCAAATAAGAAAATTATCTCTTAGCTAAGGCCTTTACGTAGTTCATTGATCACATCTGTCACCCACTTTTGAATAGTAGATGGTTTATCATATAAACTAATTTAGTAGTTTGGCATCCTGTTGCAGGAATGCATTTCTTTGGGAAACACCAATGGTTCTATCTTCATTTACTATGCTTTAACAGATTTTTTGCTCATCAGTCAATGTCAGGTTTAAGACTTAACAATTAATCCAGCATCAATTGCCATTTGCAGAACAAAGTTCCAAAGTTCTACCAGTGTCTCTTTCCTAATTCACTTCTGAAAAGTTTGTCTCTAAACTTTAGACTATGGTCCCCATCTTAGATTTTATCTATTGTATCTATTCCCCTTAATATTTTGAAAACATTAATCAAATCACCCATATGGATTCTTTTGGAATTTGGAGACTGATATGTGCAATCTTTCCTCGTAATTTAACTTTCCAGTATCATTCCAATAAATTTATGCCTCATTGCTCGAAGTGATATATATCACAGTATGGTGGCCAGAAATGTGGTGTAACCAGAAAGTTGCACAGCTGAAGAACTCTATTCTAGTACAGTTTTATTTTCTTGGCAATTATTTTCTGCACGTTTTGCATTCTGCTTAATATTCTTATTTTATGGATTTGTTGCTCATTATAAATCTCTTATTTACATTTTAATCAGTTTTATTACAGTCTGATTTGGATACCCTTTCTTTCTCTCATGTATATAATATCTTAACTGTACCATGACTTTGCGTGCATTCCACTGTTTACTAAGTGTTTTACTTTTGCCAATATTGGCTTCCTGTCTCCTGATCGAGCTCACTTAAATTAGTCCTCTTCACCTTGACTATTCATTTGATTCAAAAAACAAAATGCTGGAAATGAGAAATAAGAACAACAAATCCTGGAAAAACTCAGCATCTGTGGAGAGAGGAGCAGATTTAAAGGGCATGATTTTACCAATACAATAGAGATCCTCACATCGATCAGAAATGCATTCATAGGTAGCCAATGAAACCTTTCTCCTAATTTTATGGGCAACAGCTCATAAGTGGTTTCTGAGCCCAACTGGAATCACAACAGCCCACAATCAGGAATTGTGACCATGAGAAGGCAACGCAGGAGCCTTGCAGCATTGAGGAGGTACTCTGAAAAATAGTTTTAAAAATGTTTGATGATTCAAGGAAACGCCTTTGAAGAAATAGTGGAGACTGCCCATGGCTCCCTCTAAGGTTCTAAAGAACAACCCCCACCACGCTACAACTGGGTGGCTGCCCTCAATCAGCTGGAAATGGCCTATACTTATTCAAATTGGCTTCCCACCTCCTTGTAGCTGGGAAACCAATCTGCAGGAGCTCCCTACGATTTTACTCATTCCCCACTTTGATTTTATTTTTCTCATTTGTACTTCGATAACTGAAGTTCCCAACTATTACTACTTATAATATTTTTAACTTTGCTGAAATTTACTGCAGATTTACTCCTCTATCTCTTCCCCAGTATCTGTTGTTCTACAGGATACACCCAAAAAAATGCTGTTCTTAAATCGTCTAGCACATCATCCTTCCCAGAACTACAACATTTTCTAGTCATACCATTTTTGCCATCCTATATTTTTTCCTTCTCAATCCCTCTTGAGTATATGAAATGGTCACATGTAGATGCTTCTGTGAAGCAGAGACCAGGAAGGTACTGTGCAGATAAGTTTCACTTTCGTAGCCGGAATGTGAAGCTTCCAATTTCCTTAATTGAGAAAGACTTCCATATTGCCACTCATCATATCTCTATCTGACAAGTTGTGCATGGAGTTTACCAACCTTATTTCTCAATCCCTGTATTTATGTAATCCTGCAGTTGTCTACTTTGCATTTCTCTCCTATTTGATTCCTCCTTTTCTGAATTATAATTTATGTTTTAATGCTGTTTATTTTTACCAGTTGTAAATGCTTCTTGTTTCTTTGACACTTTGCCCTGATTTTCCTCTTCCTGTCCATAAAGTTTTAAGACTTTACCCCACGACACAAACTAACCTTCCTTTTGTGGATAATTATCCCAACCCTGATTAGATGCAACCTGTTTTTTTTTCTGCAAGACGCTCATATCCAAATTGGTCTCAATGCTTTGGGAATCTGAAGCCCTCCCTCCCTTCTGCGTCATTTCACAACATCTACTGCATGCTTCAGATTCTATTAAAAACTCTATCAGTAAATCTGCAATTATTTTCAGTTAAGTCTTGATCTGACTTCTTTCAAGCAAGGTCTGTGAATAAAGGGTTATCTCATACACCTGAAAAATATCTCATATTTTACTGTGCATAAGTTGTCAGGCTGAGAGACAGGTTTTTGAAAGACTCCACATTCTGGTTTGATGTGTCATTAGTGCTAGGCCAAACATCATGCTTTGCTTGTTGCTCTCTAAATGTTTTCATTTACATTTTTTCCTTTCTGAGGAAATGGTGGCCTGTGCATCAAGAGGCAGTTTGGAATTCTTGGGAAGAATGGTTTTCCCTGCACAACCTGTTGGAAGGGTGTGAGCTATAGATTGCATTTGCCGATTATCTATGCATCCTCCAATGCTCAGCCAGTAAAAGTTTTCTTTTCAGAAATTGATACGTGCAGAAGTTTCTGTGCGGATAAGCAACGAGCTTCCCTTTCGTAGAGGGACTTTTTAAAATGCTTAACCAGGCAACTGGTTAAGAGGAGCATTTAGTTCTTGCCAAAGCGATTCAATTACAATGATGCTAGTAGAAAAAGTTAACTGACAGGACAGTTTGTAATCTTTGAATTTTTTGTTATTCCATTTGTGGTGCTTTGGAGGCTTTTCAATACAGTTTGGTATTAATTTTTTTTTTGGTTTTTGTGGTGTGATCATGTCAATGACATCAGGATCAAAACCACTTTGAAATTGTTATCGGTTGCATCGACTGACGAGACTACTGGTTGCCCCCATGCTCCTTACTGCTGCCAATCAGAGATGTATTGGTCTCTGTGCTTAACCAATAGAAATTATATTTTTGAAGGACAGTGTTAACTATGTTTTTTGTAAAAAGAGTTATGATCTGCTTCTGCTTTGCATCCCGACAACGGGCCTATTAGTGTACTACTGAAACTCCTTTCTCTGACTCCACGCAAACCTGAATTTGTAATGGCTATTAGTTTGGCAGTTAAACATCCCCACAGCTGAGTTACTAGATCATGCGACAGCAACAGTAGTTGTAAATTATGAACTATACAGTTTTTCCAGCTTGCAGTTCATGTAAATATTTCAAAATAACCTACTTGTAAATGCTCCAGATTTTCTTAATGCACCTTAATAAAAAGAACGCAATCTGTGCCTCAGACATGTAATTTCAATATAAACAGCCCATTGTGAAACTGTGTGTGCTTGGTACATTGGCTACTGTACAGTGATCAAATGTCAATAAATAAAAACTTTACGTGAATTATATCAATGATTTAGTAGTTTCTGTAGCTATATTGTACTGTACCTTTTCACATATGTACAGTGAGGATTTCACTTCTGTCACCCAGAAAGATATTGCATTATAGAAGAGAAATATCCTCAAAACATTTGTGGTGAAATTAATATCTTTATTGCAACAGTACTCCTTTAGATGTAGGATGCCTGGTTATTTTTTCACCAACATCTCCCTTTAATGTCAGTGGATTAATAACAGAGACCCAGTTAATGCCCTTGGGACATTTGTTCAAATCCTACCATAGCAGCTGGAATTTGACTTCAATAATAAAACAAAAAATGGAAAAGCTAGTCTCAGTGATGGTGAACTTAGCATTGATTATCATTTTGTTAAAAATCCATCTGCTTCCCCCATCCATCCTTTAGGGGAAGGACTCTGCTATCTCTACCTTGTCGAACCTACATGTGACTCTAGGTACACGGCAGTGTGGTTGCCTCAGAATTGCCCTCTGAAATCACAGGATTGTTGATGAGAAGTAGTTTAATTATCATAGTAACCCTGCAAGACAACTAAGGATGGGAAACAAATTCTGGCCTTGCCAATGATGTTTGCATTGCATGAAAGAATAAAACACTTTGTTTCCACAAGACACAAAATTGTTGTAACAATCCAGCCAAAACTAGCTCATAATAATAAAATCATATACAAGTATGAACATAATTCAGAATAGTGTGATCATGGACACAAAAACATTTATTCATTTGAATATTGAACGTTAGTAGTTCAATTATATAATTGACTTTCCAAACACAGGTTAAAGTCTGGAGAAACTGGTGAGAGCTGGATGATTATAGGTCTCTGTAAGTAGCAGCGTTAAATTGGAATAGATAAAAGGCAGGCAAGCAAATATTTTGTTGGAATTAGAAAGTAAATGAGTCCATTAATAGGCAAGAGTTTTATAAGGTGGTAGGAATAGTTAGTTGATTCAAAGTAAGCATCAGGAATGTTTACCACAATAAGACATCTGAATGGGTTAATGACCTGCAAATAAGACTTTTTTAAATTCAGGAATTAAGTAAAAATAACTCATTTATATGCAATGTTTAATGTAAAATATTTTACAAAGGTCTTAAAGATAATATTTGGAAATTAGGTTCTGATCCCACAGATTCAAGTTCATGGAAGGCACCTAATTCTTGTTCTAATATCAAGAAACCAGTACTATAAAACTAACTAATTGGACTCCATAATCCAGCCTCTCTTTCTGTAAGCTCGTGTCTAACAATCTCTGTATCACATAAATATCAATATAAATCAGTCGGGCTGAATGGCCTATTTCTATTCTGTAAAATCATGACACTAATCCAGTAGCTCTGCATTGCTTTAATATTGGCTTATTATTCACTCCTTGCTTACTTAGCCATGATATTAGCAGTCATGTTTTCAGCTTTTGAGATCCTAAGATCTAGGAATTCACTCCCTAAACCCGTCTGCCCCTTCCTGCCTCCCCTTTTAAAACAGTCCTTTAAAGCTGTTTGTTTTACATGGTTTTTCAATCAGACATCCTCATACAGTATATATTTCTTTGGTTTATGCCATTTTTTGTCTAATTACATCCCGATGACGTACCTTACACTATTAATGTCATAAAATGGCCTATATTCAGGTGGCCCCTGGGTAATGCCGTTATTAACAGATATCGCATGGTTCAAAGGAAACATGTTCATGGCGATGGTCTCTAATGTTTCCTAAAGACAGATAAAGTAAAAACCCAAAGTGAAAACAGACCTGAAATTTGGTAAACTCCAAGGGAAATATTTTTGTCAGAAGATTCATGCAAGAGGGTTTGAGGCATCTCAGATAAGTTCTAGAGATAACAAGATGTAGAGCTGGATGAACACAGCAGGCCAAGC
>NC_063349.1:22799576-22826572 GCF_021869965.1 Rhincodon typus | reverse complement strand
TTTCTGAAGAAGGGTCTAGGCCCGAAACGTCAGCCTTCCTGCTCCTCTGATGCTGCTTGGCCTGCTGTGTTCATCCAGCTCTACACCTTGTTATCTCAGATTCTCCAGCATCTGCAGTTCCTACTATCTCACATAAGTTCTATATGAGATGAGCTCTGATACACATTAGTGCTAGCATATCCCCTACTCAATCATTACCATCAAGCCAGGGGATCAACCCTGATTCAAAGAAGACTGTAGACATACATGCCAGGAGGAGCATCAGTGAAGCTGCACAACAGAACTGTCTGTACCAAGCAGCATAAACAGCAAGTGATGGACAGAACTAATGGATCCCACAGCCAATGGATCAGATCTAGGTTCTACAATCATGCCATATACACTGGGGAAGATGCTTAACAAATAGCTCATCCTCAATGATGGGGGAGCCCAGCACACAAAAGATAGAGCTAAAGCATTTGCAGCAATCTTCAGCCAGAAGTGTCAAGTGGTTGATCCATTTCGGCCTCCTCTAGTGGTCCTAGCATCATAGATGCCAGTCTTCAGCCAATTTGATTCACTCCATGTGATGTCAAGATACAGCTGCAGTCACTGGATACTGCAAAGGCCATTGGCCCTGATAACATTCAGGCAATTGTACTGAAAACTTGTGCTCCAGAACTTGCCGCTCCCCTAGCCAAGCAGTTCCAGTACCGTAACAGCACTGGCATCTATCCAATAAGGTGGAAAATTGCCCAACTATGTCCTGTACATAAAAAGCAGGACAAATCCAACCCGGCCAATTACTGTTCTGAGGAAGGGTCACCGGCCCTGAAACGTTAACTCCTGTTTTTCCTTCACAGATGCTGCCAGACCTGCTTAGCTTTTCCAGCAACTTTGTTTTTGTTCCAGCCAATTACTGTCCCATTAATCTACTCTCAATCATCAGTAAAGTGAGGGAAGGTGTCATCAACAGTGCTATCAAGGAGCACCTCCTCAGCAATGAGGGGTGGCTCAATGGTTAGCACTGCTGCCTCACAGCATCAGGAACCCAGATTCAATTCCACCCTCGGACTGTCGACGTGGAGTTTGCACATTCTCCCTGTGTCTGCCTGGGTTTTTTTTCCGGGTGCTCTGGTTTCCTCCCACAGTCTAAAGATGTGGAGGTTAGGTGGATTGGCCATGCTAAATTGTCCGTAGTGTCTGGGACCTGTATAGGTCAGGTGGGTTACGTTGTTGGCTTGCTTGCCGAACTGGCTGGTTATCATACAATAAGCCAACAACCACATTCACAACACGAGCTACAAATCTTCAGATGAACTTTCGGTGGGTTAGACATGGGAAATGCAGAGTTACAGGGATAGGGTAGGGGGTTGGGTCTGGGTGGGAGGGGCCAAATGGCCTGCTTCCACACCGTAGGGATTCTATGAGAATAACCTTCTCAGTGATGCCCAGTTTGGGTTCCGCCAAGGCCACTCAGCTCCTGACCTCATTACAGCCTTGGTTCAAATATGGACAAAAGAGCTGAATTCCAGAGGTGAGGTAAGAGTGACAATCCTTGATGTCAAGGCCATATTTGATCGAGTGTGGTATCAAGGAGCCCTGGCAAAACTGGTATCAGGGGGCAAACTCTCCACTGGTTAGAGTCATACCTGGCACTTAGAAAGATGGATTTGGTTGTTGGAGGTCAATCTTCTCAGTTCCGGGATATCTCTGCAGGAGTTCCTCCGGGTAGTGTCTTAGGCCCAACCATCTTCAACTGCTTCATCAATGACCCTCTCTCCATTGTAAGGTCAGGAGTAGGAATGTTCACCCATGGTTGCACAATATTCAACACTCTCCTCAAATACTGAAACAGTCTATTTTAAATGCAGCAAGACCTGAATAATGGGCTGAAAAGTAGCAAGTAACATTCATGTCAAACAAATGCCAGGTAATGACCATTTCCAATAAGAGATAATCTACCCACCACCCTTAGATATTCAATGGTATTACCATCACTGAATTCCCCAATATCAACATCCTGGGCGTTATCATTAACCAGAAACTCGACTGGATTCACCAAATGATCACAGTGCCGACAAGAACAGGCCAGAGGCTAGGAATAATGCAGAAAGTAACTCACCTCCTGATTCCCCAAAGCTGATCCACAAGGCACAAGTGAGGAGTTTGCTGGAAAAAAAAAATCATCACTTGCCTGGATGAATGTAGCTCCAAAAACACTCAAGAATTTTCGCACCATCCAAGACATAACAGCCTGCTTGATTGGCACCACATTCACAAACGTTCACACCTTCCACCACTAACACTCAGCAGCAGCAGTTATATATCACCTACAAGATGCACTGCAGAATTTCCCCAACTCACATTAGATAGCACCTTCCAAACCCACAACCATTACAATCTAGAAGGACAAAGGCAGCAGATACATAGGAACACCGTCAGTTTTAAGTTCCCTTCCATCCTGAAATGGAAATATGTCACTATTCCTTAACTGTGGCTGCGTCAATATCCTGGAATTGCCTCTCTAACTGCATTGTGGGCTAATCTAGAGCATGTGGACTGCAGCAGTTCAAGAAGGCAGCTCACTACCACCTTCTCAGGGGTGACTAGGGATGGGCAACTGACAGCAAGGCCCACATCCCATGAATAGATTAAAAAAAACCTGTATGAGAAACAAAAAATAAACATGATTTCCCAGAACCAATCATGATTGAATTGGTAGGATAGTTCTCCATTATTCAGATAGTAGAATGGCAGGAACAGCTTCCCAGCCTGTCTTAACTTGACCTTGATTTTTTTTGCAACCACAACTGTTAGGGCTGCCATTTCCCTGACTGTCACCTGTAAATGACATTGACGAGTTAACAAAGGCTGTGGTATCCAAGCACACTCTCCATCATCCAGTCAGTCTCACCACCAATCCACGAGCTGTCTTGTGAAAGGTAGGTTGGCAATAACAGCCATCAGCAAGGCTTCCAAAGCAGGGAGAAGGCTTGGTACAACCCTCTTCTTGCTTTATTGTGTCTTAGAAGCTTTGTCTTCTTTGATCTTGGCTTTGACTGTCGAGCGACATTTTTATCTTTTTACACTTCAGAATTCCTCTGCCTTTTCCTGGATCAATCTGTTTCTCCTAATGTGAAGTTTTGGAATGTGGATTCCTCTTACTGCTGGGTTTCTTGCCAGCCCTGTACCCTGTTTGGAAATTGACCATCAATCTAGAGAAATAGATCCATGTAGCTTTGGGTTTGGGACAAGTTGAAATTCTGCTACACTGCAAAGGAGAAAGAAATCCAGCCTAAAGAGTGCCAATGATGTGTGTTGTTCAGGTAATGAGGAAGACCCTAGCAATGTGAGAATATTGTCTGTTCTCATCAGTGACTTCTTTGATGTTCTATGTGAATGAGAGAAAAATATAAAGTGTATGATCTCTGAAACATCACTGTGACATCATAAACATCCAGTAAAGTCAGCAACAATGGATTACTTAGCAACATTATCTTGGTAATTTGCATCACCAAGGAGATCAAGCGTGATGTAAGACTAAGGAAAATGTTGTCATGCTGCTGACAGGGAATGAAAGCCTCACTGGAGAGGAATAGGGAAAAAGAGAACCTTTACCACATGGTAATTTTTCTGCATTACTGAATTTCTCACTAACTTACAAGAGGATTGAACATGAGTTTTCCAGCCTCCTAATGGGCATGAAACAGGAATAATTAAAATGAAATACAAGTCATACTGACTAAACAATGGACAGGTATGACAATGTATGTACATTAGTGTAAACAATAGGCTGTGTATGATGGTATATCTGCAATTGCCAGTGCTAAGCAGTCTCTTAACCAATGAATCAGACTTAAGGTCTGCACTGCCATTACATCTGATTGGTGAAAGACATGCTTTGGTCTGCCCAAAACTTGTTGGTCTTCCAGACCAAGGAGTTGACCTCAACTGAGTGTTGCAAACTTGTGCATTCCAAGGTCCAGGACTACGTGCTGAGGAACATATTAAAGCTTGGGGCAGTTGCCACCAAAGTGCAGTGAGAAAGACCATTGTCTGAGGTCTTTCTGCCAAAGTTAAATAGGGGTCTGTTCAGTTATCGGACCCTCCCAGTGCCTCAAATGAAGGTAAATATAATCTTACACAAGTAAGAGATGCCTTTGGTTTGTTTATTGGATACAGTTCAACTCAATTTTCATTTTGTTTTCTTCATATGCTATTGTGCAGAATCAAATTGCTTTAGTAACTACATATGTTTCTTTTTTGAATAAAGTATATTGTTGTAATTAAAAACAAATCTGATGTGAATGGTGGTGGACAATTAAGCGGTTAATTAGAGAAGTCTCCATGAGCAACCCTGTCCTCAACGTGACAGAGCCCCAGATGAGTGCAAAGGACAAGGCTGAAGGACTTGACTTATCTTTTAGCCTGAACTATTGAGTGGATTATCAATCTTAGTGTCCTCCTGAGGTACCAGTATCACTGATGTGAGTCTTCGGTCATATATATTTACTCTGGATACAGCAAAGGCAGCAGACTACTGACCATAGTGTTGATAATTTGTGCTCCAGCACTAGTTGTGTCTGTAGACAAGCTGTTCCAGTACAGCTCCAAAACTAACATCTGCCTGACATTGTGAAAAATTATCCAGGTGTAGTCCACAAAAATTAGGACAAATCCATTCTGGTCAATTATTATCACATAGCTTTACTCTCAATCATCACCAAAGTGATGCCATGGTCATTGATAGTGCTGACAAGCAGCACTTACTCAAGGAGAGCTAGCAAAACTGATGTCAATGAAAAACAAGGGGGGAGTCTATCCACAGGTTGGAGTCAAACCTATCAAAAAGAAAGATGGTTATAATTGTTGGAGCAATTATCTCAACCCAAAGCATCTTCACAAGATTTCCACATCAGAATCCTAGGTCCAACTAAGTGGCAAGTAATATTCACTCTGCACAAGTACCAGGTAATGAGCATCTCCAATAAGAATAAGCTCCAATAAGAATAAGTCCAAGTGCCTCCTCTTGACATTTCATAGGATTACCATTGCTAAATCCTCTACCATTAACATCACCTTGAATAGAAACTTAATTGGACCAAGCATTTATATATGCAATTACAAGACCAGTTCAGAGAGTGGGAATTATGTGGTGAGGAACTCACCACCTGGCCCCTTAAAGTTTTTCAATCACTGACAAAGCATAGATCAGGAATGTGAAAAAATACTGTACACTTTGCCAGACAGATTCAAATCCAATGATCCTCAAGCTTGACATCATCCTGGGAAAAGCAATTCGCTTGAATGGTACCCATCCACAACCTTAAGCATTCACTTCAATCAATGGTGCAAAATAGCAGTAAAGTGTGTATCTTTAAAATGTATTACAGGGAATTACCAAGTCTTTTTCTGTAGAGAATCACCTGGACATGTTTAACAGTTACTCTGAAGTGTTCAAATTCTCTTACTTAGAAGGACAAGGACAGCAGGCACATGAGAATACTATCACTCCAAGTTGCATACTGTCCTGATTTGGAAATAGATCAGTGTTCCTTTATCATCAGTGGTCCTGAAGCTCCCTACTGAATAATACTCTCAGCATACCTACATGACATGGACTACAACATTTCAAGAAGGCAGCTCACCACCACCTTCTCAAAGACAATTAGAGATAGGTGATAAGTTCTGTCCTTGCCAGCAGCACCAACACACAAAAAAAATTAATTTAAAAAGTGCATTGGTATAACCAGCTACCCAATAAAACAATGCCTAACATTTTATTTTTAAGATTGTGGCTTAGTAACTTTTCTGGGACAGCTTATTAGACAGGACCTTTTGTTTAAATAGCCTCACGTTCTGCCAGCCCTTGAGCTGACAGGATGGTTATGATATAATGAAGAGGATAGTAACAGACATTAGGAGGTTTTGAACAGGTGGATGAAAAGAGCAGACACAGTAGGTGAAATTTAATGCAGGAAACTGAAGTCATTCTTTTGGTTGGAAGGAGACGAGGCAATATAAATCAAACTTCTTAATTTTAATTTTGAATTTTGTTGCAGAAACAGACCTTGCTTTGTAAATACAAAATCATTGAAATGTGTATCAAGGATATGTTGAGAAGACTGTAAAAAAAATATGAATCCTTGGCTATATAGAGGCATACAAATCAAAAGCAAGGGAGTTCTTCTAAACCTTTATAAGGCATTGGTTTGACACGAAATAAAATATTGTGGCCAGTTCTGTGCACCACACTCTAGGATGGATGTCAAGAGCTTTGAGAAGGTGCAGAGGAGATTTATTAGAAAAATACCAACTCTGAAGGACTTCAGTTACATAGAGATACTGGAGAAACTGGATTTATTCTCCTTGCAGGAGAAAAGATTGAAGGGAGATTGTTAGAGTTGTTCAAATCACAAAGAGTTTTGATAAAGTTAATAAGGTGAAACTAATTTCCCAAGGCAGAAAGGCCAACAATCAGATGTCAAGGATTTCAGGTATTTAGCAGGAAGAGCCAGAATTGTTATGATCAAGAATGAGCTGCCTGAAACCTAGTGGCAGAACATTCATAATAACTTCTAAAAGTGAATTGGATAATCACTTGAAAGGGAAAACATGTGATCAATTTATGACTTGTTTGTTTGCTCTTTCAAAGAATTATCACAGGCTTAGTCGGCACAATGGCCCCCTTCTGTGTTGTATCTCTTTTGATTCTATAAAATTTGTCAAGGCTAGGAGAGACTCATTGGAAAAATGCAAGTAAACATCCATAAGTATTCATCCATAAGAATTTTCAATTACTCAGAAAATAATAACAGTGCAGAGACTGACTGCCTCCTCAACACTTCACCATAGTCTACAATATTCAAGTTAGGAGTTTAAATATTCACCAATTGTATGATGCGTGTGAAATGCACGAAAAACCCAATTTAGAAAGAAAACAACTATTTATACAGCATGATAACAGCATGCTGATGAATTGGACTATGGTTAGCATAGAGATGCAGCAGGGACTGTTAACTGTTTTAGGCAACTGAATAAGTTCATATCAGGCAGGGCAACTTGATCAGTCAGAACATTACCAAGAGGTTCCAGCAGAATTGGTTGTCTACAAACTCCTATTTTCTGCAAATCAGGAACAAAAACAGGAGTTGCTGGAAAAGCTGGCAGCATCTGTGAAGAAAACTCAGAGTTAACGTTTCAGGTCCGGTGACCCTTCCTCAGTTGGTTTTCAGTGTCCTTAGAAATGTTTAAGTATACTGTGTTCATATTGGAAATATCCATATGTGTTACCTGATCCCTCAGTAAAGACATTACACCTGAGCACACACATTGGATTTTGAAATGTGATGCCTTACTAAAGACCAGATTGATAATTTTTCACATCAGGGTCAAGGGGAATCACAAGTATCACTTTGTTGAGGCAAGGTCACATCTTAGTTTGCTGCAGATTAGTCAGATGAGGGTCCCAGTGAGTCAAGTTTCAGAGAATGCTCATGGCTTTGAAATGCTTGGTGCAATGGACAATGTACCTGAAAGTTTACAGGTTGTGGCTCCACTGGTGCCTATGTAGTTGCCTGCCAGTAGACAGCCCAAACTCTTGAAGCCCCTGTTGAGCCGCAGCCTGAGGTGGGGCCAACATGCCCACCAACCTCCTGACGCCATTGCAGGAGGATATGCAATGCTTCTCTCTCACATTATCAGCAGGCATCCACCTCATGCTGCTGGCACTCGGAATTCACTTGTTATAAGCATTAGATTAGACACAGCATTTATACAACATCATACACAGAGATAAATTGTTCTAATAAGGAGATGTGAGAAAGCAAAAACAGTTTTATGTGGTTTTTGTCTTGACTAGTCTTCTCTCTTATTCCCAACTCAAAGGCAATGACCCAAAATTGGAGGTAATTTCCTGCACATAAACAGAGAGGTGCAAAGCACCTCCAGCATTTGTCATCAGGTCTTATTTCATAAAAGATGGCTTGGCAGAACTGCTAGATTGCAAAGAGAAAGCTTAGCTCAGGGCATTGCTGCAATACTGCAGTCTTCACATTATGAAGCTTAGATGTTAGGAAACTGGGAAGAGTGCAAAGATTATCAATCAGAGGTCAGTAAGGGAACTGAAGGTTAGATCAGTGAGAATAGTATCTATCTTATGTGGGCTGACACCTATATTCATTAACTGTAGAGCTGCAAAGAGCTTTCCCTTGCCTATTGGTTCATGTTCAAGAAAATGTTGAAACCTTCACTGTTTCTTTATTTTTCTGAATTTTGATTGGGTAACTATGAGCTGAAGTTATGAATTGAACTTTGAACTGCTGCTTCAATTTTAAAAAAGAAGAAAGAACAAACAAGCTGATGTTTTAATATGAGAACTGGCCTGGAAAGATAATTGCAGTTTCATTATTGTTCTAAGAACACTGCAGATACTTTAGCACCAGGATGTGTTATGGCGCAGGACTGGCAGCATTGCTCGATCAAGGGGAGGCCAGTGCTGGACAGTCAGCCACTGTGAATGTTGGTAAAGAAAGAACCACAAATTCAATTGGTTTTGACTGGGTTTTTTGGACAGAAGTTGCTGAACTGGGAAGCTATAATTGAATATTACTGTCTCTCTAGTTTTGTATTCAGTTAAAGAATGTTCTGAGAAAATAATCCCAGTTTATAAGAAATAAGTGAACATTCCTTAGAACCTGGAACAAAAACAGAAGTTGCTGGAAAAGCTCAGCAGGTCTGGCAGCATCTGTGAAGAAAAATCAAAGTTAACATTTCAGGTCCAGTGACCCTTCCTTGGAACATTCTGAGGAAGAGTCGCTGGACCCGAAACGTTAACTCTGATTTTTCTTTACAGTTGTTGCCAGACCTGCGGAGCTTTTCCAGCAACTTCTGTTTTTGTTCCTGATTTACAGCATCCACAGTTCTTTCAGTTTTTATTCCTTAGAGCCTGTTGGAAGCTGTTTGTATTGATCAGTGACTGCAGTACTCAAGCAAGATACAATCCTGTAATACAACACATCATTAAAAGATTCCATTAAAACTCATCGTTGAAACAGTTATTAAACTGGCAAATCACGACTCATTTCTTTCTCAGTTTAACATTTGACTGTGTCTGTCTATGTTTGTGAATGGGATTACAATAAAAAATGATTGGGTTTAAACCATTAATTAGATTACTTTTTGTTTAGCTTTGCTATGCTAAAGTCAGAGTATTAATAATAAATTATTAGTTTTTGTTCAAGTTATAACCTTGGTTTCTGATAGCTGTTATTTTTAAAAAAACTACTTAAGGACAGTAGGGCAATTGTGAGGGTCACTGAATGTTTTAATTTCATTGTGTTACAAATCCTTAGTTTGTCTTGTTTTCCTGTGTCATAATATAAGTAAATGTTAAAAAACATATCCTATAGTATGTAGACAGTCTGAAATACTTGTTTTACTGAGTACAAACTGTCCAAGCAAGCTGCCACGAGGAAAACCACTCTTGAAATGTAACGGGGCAAACAGGACATAGGTACCTTACTTGCATTTTGTAAACTGTTGTTTTATGAATATACTGTGGGCATCGGAATTTTTCCCCCAAAATAATATGGAAAGTGATGCACTTCTAGCAGAAGTGCTTGCATACTTCCTGTCTGCTATATTTGACTTTATTACACCATTGACTACTTGTTGAAGTATAATTCCATGAATCTTCTGGTACCTTTCCCAAGCAGCCATTCTTTATCTGTGTATGTTATTCAACCATTCATTATAACCACACTTGATCCTGCTCATTAGATGTTTACATTCACATACCTCTCAACAGAAGAACTGAACCACAATCAAGCGTGACAGCATAAGCTCAGGGGCATTGACATCTACTGCAATATATTTACTGCTGTCCTCAAGTAAGTAGTTAAGTACCTACACTGAGTCTGATGTTTAAACACAAGCTGACACAAAACTTTTTCCAATGGTTACAGATCCAATCATCATGGGAGAGGCCTGAAAGGCACACTGCGCCAGCTTCAAAACCATTTACAGGTGGAAGTAGAGAATTTCTGCTGGAAGATAAACATGCAAGATTTACTGGATTTCAACCCAATGTACAGCAAAGGCTTGTGCTTCACCCACCCCCACACAAAAACGTGATGGATGAGTTCTCTCAAAGATTGCATGCATCTCTGCAGAACCAGTGCTCCTCTTTAAAACATCATGATTGGCTGAATGTCGGAAAGTTTTCACCTATCTTCTCTAACAGGCCAGACAGAGAGTTTGACAGTAACGTCTGGAGATGTCATGTTTCCCCAGGTTCTAAGCATCATTCTAGTACAGGCCAAGCACGTGTTTCCAAACTGATAGCTTCACTATATCCAATCAGCATTCCACCGCCTTCAAAAATGGGGGAAAATACCTGGCTGCAATTTGTGTCCCATGGAAATCTGTACATTGACTTACGGGGCAAGAAGAAAGCAATTGCATTATTGGAAAAAGAGCAGGAACATAACAGGAAGTTAAAGATCAAGAGTGAGAGCAGAATGCCTCCAATTGACAGCCACGGTAACATACTCCCTCCAGGACATTCCAAAGGGTAATCCTTGTTAAATCTTTCTTACCAATGTTTTCGAAAACAATTTCTTTCTTGCAAATTCTACTTCCTCGATTTCTTTCTGATATTAACAATTCTTTGGGCTATAGAATCAGGGAATTACTTTTTCAAAGGGCAATCCAGTTAATTAATTATTACTAGCCGTTAGTTATTTACTCTGTTAAGTATTTATCTAGTTCTCTTTTGAAAACAACTATTAAATCATATTCGGTACTGTATTAGACAGTGCATTCCAAACACTACCCATGTGTTGCATTTTTTAAAGCTATTGGAAACATTCACTCTTACAATACTCTATCTAAACTGTTAATGGTTTAAAACATCTTTTGTCGAAATCTCTTCTTAAATTTCTCTGTGTCAAAGAACATTAACCCCAACATCCACAGTCTATCCCTGTAAACATAATCTTTTATTTCAAAACCTTTCTAATAAAACTTTACCTAACCAAAGCATACTTGCCACCTTAAAATGTAGTGTTGAGAATAAGACACAATTTACCAGTTAGGGCCAGACATGTGCCTCTCTAGGTTTACCAAAATATCCTGGTTTCTTCTTATCTATAAAGGCTATGATCTCCCATGCTTTGTCAACTTGTCCTGCCATGTCCAAACATTTTTTGCACAATAACTGTAGATTTTAATGTTCACGCTCCACCTTTAAAATTATTTAATTTTGTGTGGATCACATCTCCTATTCTTCTGACCAAAATATACCACATCACATCTTTCTATGTTAAATTCCACTCACCATTTTGCTATCAATTCCACCAGTCTGCTAATGCCCCTTGACGTTTATCACTAACTTCCTAACCGTTTACCACACTTCAAAATTTTGAGACAGAAATTTGAAAATTTTGAAATTGCACCCAACCGGTCCAAGACTTAGACATTTATATATATTAAACACAGCTGTGATCCAAGTACTAAACCTTGGGGAAACTCCACTGTATTCCAACTGTCTAGTTTCAAAAACAGCTTTCTGCTTTCTATGCTCAGTCAGTTTTATATCCATGCCGTGTTGCCCTTTTTTATCTCATGGCTTTACATTTTGTGAAGAAACATAAAATGTGGTACTATAGAAAGTCAATGTACCCTTACCATCATCTACTCTCTCATATCAAAATACTGTATCAAATTCATCAAATATGATTTTCACTCCATGCTGTTTCTCCATCATTAGTCTACACTTGTTCAATGGCTGTTAATTTTCTCCTGGACTATTTTTTCTAAAAGCTTCATCACCGACGACTACCTACAGTTTATCTTTAACAAGTTATTGAATAAGGATGACACATTTTCAATCTTTCAGTCCTTTGGCGGCCCCCCCCTGTAAAAGGAGGATGGGAACTACACTTTGTTCCCTCGTCAACGTAAGCTGCATCTTGCATATACCAGATTTATCAACTCTCAGTATTATCACATACTTTACATTATTTTATCTGTTTCTAATCTTAGGCTTGGAGACAGTTGACTGCAATCACAGTCGGGGTCACAAGGAGGGCTTTATCAGTCAGGTAGAAGCAGGCAGGTTCAGATGTAAGGATGAGGGTGGTTCTCAATAGGCACCCATTTCTGATAGCAGGACACTTGATCAAGCACTGTACCTTTGAAAGAGGAAATCCCACACTGCTCATCAAGACAGCAATGGCAAACTCAATGCAGGGTTGTGGCGGGGCTGGGGTTGTGTGGTTTATAGGCTACATTCAGGATGGATGGGAAACTTTAATGAATTTGAGAAGATCCCTGAGCCACCACTAAATCCCAGTGGGCTCAGGGATAATAGAAATTTTGGTTTGTTCAATGACAAGCTTAATTTCCCACACTGGTCCATTTCCACCACTGATTTAATGAGAGATCATCTTTGTCAACAATGAAAATAGGATGTACAACTTCTCCCATAATTAAACAAGCCCATTTGGCACTCTGTGGTGGCAAATGGGGGGAAGTAGTTCCATTACATCTCAACCAACATCTTCTCTGACAAGCCTTTTACTGTTAATTTTCCTGTCAAAGAACGTGGAATTTGGGTTTATATTAGCTGTAAATTTATTCTCATAAGGCCTCCATGACTTTCTTTTCACACTTTTCTACTCTTTTTATGTTCACCCTGATTCTTTCTCATATTAGCAAGTTGACATCTGTCATTCACCCCTCTTTAACTCCTTTATCATCCAGCAAGACTTTCCTTGGTTGCCTTTCCTTTTCTCTCATAATAATATGTTTAGACTGTATCCAGAATCCACGAGGCCAACTAAAAATGATGGCAGCATAGGAATTTAAGGTTGAAGTGGCAGTAAGGGTATGGAATTCACTCAGCAACAAGGAACAGAAGGTGATTATGGATCAATGTTTATCAAACTGCGAGAAGGTTTACAGTGCTGTTTCCCAAAGATCTGTGTTGGATCCATTACTCGTTTCAATTTTTATAAAGAACCTAGACTCAACTTTAGGGAGCAGCATTAAAGTTTTGCATTACTTGGCAATGTGGTAGTTAGTGATAAGGATAGTCATAAACCTCAGAAAGACAGGCAATGAGAGTTAAATCAACAGAACAATGGTAGACAGAATTCAATGTGGAGAAGTATGAAGTGGTATATTTTAGGATGACTAATATGGAAAGGCAATAGACTGTAAATGACATAATGTTGAAGTATAGATGAGCAGAACAATTCTGGTGTAAATGCCAATCCTTAAAACTGGCTGCAGGTTCAGAAAGTGGTTAATAAAAGCATATGAGTTATTTGGATTTATGCTAAAATTTTCTTAATCATTGTTTGAACCTCAGCTGGGATATTGTAGATAATTCTGGGTATCACACTTCAGGAAAGATGTGAAAGCCTTAGAAAAGGTATAGAGGAGTATTATCAATACATTGCCAAGAATAAGGGATTTCAGTTACAAGTAAAAGCTGTAAAGTTATGAATGTTGCAGGCTTTGGGACAAAGGTAATTAAAAGATAACCTAACGTTTAGATCAAGATGTTGCCAAGGTTACCAAGATGTTGACAGGTTTTGATAGACTGTAAAGAGAAACACTATTCCATCTGCTGAGTAGGTCATTAACCAGAAATCATAAGTTCAAAATAATTTGATAAAGATCTAAATGGGAAATGAGGAGGTTAAAAAGAATTATCAGGAATTGGAATGCTCTAATACGTAGTAGCAGCAAATAAAATATCAAGGGGTACTTTGTCTATTTGCTGTGGCAAACATTTTGTGACAGTATTACCACAATCTCACATGACCCATAACAGCACTCTGATACTTTACACATAGTTTATTGACAATAACCAAGACAGACCCCTATCATTCTCTGATTAGAATGTTTCCTCAGCAAATTACTAGGAATGTCTTGAAAGATTAAATTGACTCTGTAAGTGATACATTAACTTAGTACTTTTTAAATAATTTGGTAACTCACTACCACTTTCTCAATGAGAATTAGAGATGAGAAATTAATGCTGACCTTACCGGTGACACTAATGTCATGTAGGAGAATATGAAAAGCGCAATATGCAAAATAATATATATTGCCTCTTTACCCATAGTCATGGCTTACATGTGATTCCAGATCCACAGCAATGTGGTTGACTCTCATGTGCCCTCTGAAATGGCCTAACAAACCATTCAGTTCTATCAAACTGCTACAAAGTCTCAGGAAACGAATGAAACTGGATTGACCACTTGGTGTTAAACTATGTCGCGGAAACAACAATAGCAAATACAGACCTGTTGACTCTGCAAAGTTGTCCTTATTAATACCTGAGGACTAGTTAACCAACATGGACATGGAAACCTCCTGCTGATTACCTCATGTACTGCTCCCCACATCAACTGACAACTCAGTACTCTTCGATCTTGAGCAGCATTTGGAGGAGGTACTGAGGTCGCCAGGGCTCACAAGGTACTGTTGGTGTGCATCATCAAGAGTGGCTCAGGAGCAACACTATGGACTGAGCTGGTCAAGTCCTAAAGGACATAGTTGCTAGACTGTGGAAGAACCAACAAAAGGGCAAAATTCACTTGACCTCATCCTCAACAATCTGCCAGCTGCAGATACAACTGTTCATAACAGTGTCAATAGGAGTGACCACCAAAACAGTCCACGCGGACCCTATCTTCACATTAAGAGTGCCCTCCATCATGTTATGTGACACTATCACCAGGCTAAATGGGTAGATATTCAATATATCTAACAACTCAAAAGCAGGCATCCGTGAAATATATTAATTAATTGGATGAGGAAAGTGAATATGCTTTAACCAAGTTTGCAGATGACACAAAAGCATGTAGGAAGGCAAGTGCTGAGGACTACACAAAAAAAAACTCCAGAGGGATACAGACAGTTTAAGTGAGTGGGTAAAAACTTGGCAGCAGGAATAATGTAAGAAAATGTGAGGCTGTGCACTTTGGTAGGAAGAATAGAGGAGTTGAATATCAATTAAATGCAGAAAGTTACAGCACAGAGGGATTTAGGATTTCTCGTGCATAAACCACAAAAAGCTAGCATACAAATTCAGTAGGTATTATAGAAGGCCAATGGAATGCTATTTCAAAGAAAATGGAGTGTAAAAATTTGGAGATTTTGCTAAAACTATTCAGACCACAGCTGGAATACTGTGAAGAGTTTTGTTCTCCTTATCTAAGGGAGGATATTCTAGCGCTAGAAGCAGTTCAGAGAAGATTCACTAGGCTGATACCAGGTATGGAAGGGATTGTCTTATGAGGAGAGGTTGAGTAGGTTGAGCCTGTCCTCATTGGTGCTGAGAAAAATCAGACACAACCTTTTTGAAACATTTAAGATTCTTAGGCGATTTGACAGGGCAGATATAGAAAAGTTGTTTCCCCTTGTCGGAGAGTCTACAACAAGAGGACATAACCGCAAAATAAGGGATTGAACATTTAAAAGATGAGAAGGAATTTCTTTCAGAGAGTAGCGAATCTGTAGAATTCTTTATGAAAGAAGACTGTACACGTTGGATCATTAGTAATTTCAAGGCTGAAACAAACAGATCAGTAAAGGAATCAAAGGTCATGAGGAAAAGGCAGGAAAGTGGATTTGAGGATAATCAGATCAGCCATGACCTTTTTGAGTGTTAGAGCAGGCTTGATGGACTGAATGGCATACTTCTGTTCCTATGACTTATGATCTTATTTAGGTATTATGGGCCATCAACAGCAGCAGAATTGTATTCCAACACAATCTGCAACCACAGAGTAATGCCCCCTTTCGTCAGTTAGTGAAAGTGAAAAATGGCTTACCTGGAAGTTGTAACACAGTGTGCAGCTGGAGGAACACAGCAGGCCAGGCATCATCAGAGGAGCAGGAAAACTTCAGAAATTTCTGAAGAAGGGTCCCGACCTGAAACGTCAGCTTTCCTGCTCCTCTGATGCTGCCAGGCCTGCTGTGTTCATCCAGCTCCACACTGCGTTATCTGACTCCAGCATCAGCAGTTCTTACTATCTCTTACCTGGAAGTTGTGGTAATTTATATTTGGGGTGTTGGGGTGTTCCATAGCTGTGCATGTTTAAGAGAGAGCATGAACAGCATCTGCAAAGTCTAAGTAACATGTCAAATCAGATGAAACTGCAGCTGATGTAATCAGCCCATTGTTGTTTCTGACACATACACAGAATCCTGCAGCCTTATGCTTCCCAAGATGATGAACTGCACACGCTCCTTCACTAGTCAATGGAGATGGACTTCACACCCTTTTTTTGTGCACGCTGAGCTCCCTTACAGGCAAAACCAGTGATGCTTGATAGCCAAGTTTTGTGATCCATAGGTTCAAGCCACTTTCCAAGTTGGTATTGAGGTGCTGCTGTCTTTTGAAGGAGATTTAAATTGAGGACTTGTTTGCCCTCCCCAATGAGCATAAGATACTGTTACTTTTGCTTGAAGCAGTCTAGGGGATTTCTGGTATCCTGGTCAGTTTATATCACATCCAACATCACTATGAGATATCTGGGATCTTTTTATTGGTATATTTTCTCAGGTACACAAGTGACTATCCATCAAGTTAGGCAGCATCTGTGAAGAGAAACAGAGTTAATGTTTCAGATTGATGACCTACATCATGATGACCTGAAGTTTTAACTCTAATTCTCTCTGCAAACATTGTGAGGAATCAATTAAGTTGTAATGAAATTTTCAATAAAGTTCACAGAGTCCCCTTGACTTCCAGGAAACTCAAAAATTGTATTTCTAATTCATGCTGTGTTTACAGGTCAATCCTCAAGCATGTAAGGTTGTGATGTGCTTGGAAATCTGCTAATCTTTGTCTGGCAAATCCGTAATGCTGAAAGTCTACAGCTTACTGGAATGGGAGAAGGTTACGAAACTATATTAACTTACCAGCTCCTAAGTGTCATATTCCTGAGTACATTTTTGGTCTCCATCCTTAAGGAAGGATGTAAATGCATTGGAAGCAGCTCAGAGAATGTTTACTAGATTAAAAACTAGAATAGGTGGATTGTTTTATGAGGAAAGGTTGAACAGGCTAGGCTTGTGTCCCTAGAGTTTGGAAGAGTAAGAAATAACAACTGAAACATACAAGATGCAGGGGTGTTGACAAGTGGACGTAAAAAGGATGTTTTCTTTTGTGGAAGAATCTAGAACTCGGGGTCATCATTTAAAAATAAAGGATTGCTGATTTAGAACACTTGAGAGGATTTTTTTCTCACAGAACCTTATAGTCTTTGAAGTTCTCTTCCTCAAAAAGCAGTGGAAGTTGTGTCTTTGAATATTAAGGCAAAAGTATTTCAACTCTTCATGAGCAAGAGGTGAAAGGTTCTTGAAGGTAGGTGAGAATGTGGAGGTGAGATTAGAAATAGATTAGCCAAGATCTTATTGAATGGTGGAGCAAGCTGAAGTGGCCTAAACCCGCCTCTGATTCATATTTTCAGATATAATATTCCTGTGGAAGGTCTAAAGGTGCTGTGGCAGTGTCTGTACCTCTGGGCAAGAAGGTCTGTGATCAAGTCCGATTTGCCATGGAGGTGTGTCATAATATGGCTAAACAGGTGGATTACAGACAATTTATATCCTATGATACTATTGCAGAAGAACTTATAGATATGTACTCTTGTTTCATTCTTGGACATTGATCAATGAATGGTACTGAATCCATTATTTTGTTATTATTTTTTACAGGCATCTTGTCAGTACTCCACATCCACTACCTTGCTGCATCATTCCCAATATCAAGGATTACAAGACAACAACCTGCAACTTTAAGGACTGAACAGCTTTTTTAGATTCAATTTCCCTATGCACTTGCTCATGTGAAACCTGAATGCAGGAAAGCATGAAAGTAGGGAAATAAAATGGCTCCTTACTTAATAAAAGGTTAGCTGGTAACTTATCAAGTCCCCTTCTGGGCTTTGTTGAAAGAAAGTACAGCCAATGTTAAAGGAGCTGTTGATACTGGAACATTAATACAGCAGCGAACATAAGCTCAGTGTCTGTGCTAAAGATATTTATATAGCCTTGAACATGTTCATTCACTTTCAAACTTTTTACATTGAAGTAGTCGTTCTCTCTCTTGCTTGATATTGGTAGATAATTAATTCATTAATAAAAGATTAATTAATGACTTCAGAGTAAAAGCACCCCTAGAAAGCAACAATCACAATATGATCAAATTTTACATCAAGGTTGAAAGGGAGGAAATTGAGTCTAAGGCGAGTATTTAAAACTTCAATAAGCGCAATGATATGGAAATGAAAACTGAGCTATTAATGAACTGCCAAACTAGGCTAGGGGATAAATCAGTCGAGACTGGTGGGAGACAGTTAAGGGCATACTGCAGAATAATTATATTCCTATTATATAGAAAAATTACATAATTTGCAAATCCACCACCCCTGTTTAATTTAAGAGGCTAGGGCAAGCATCAAACTTAAGGTAAAAACATGTAACTCTGCAAAGATGAGTTATAAGCCAGATGACTGGTTAGAAAATAAATAACTTCAGGGATAACTAAAAGGGTAATCAAAAGGAATAAAAGTAAGTAAAAACTGAAATAACTACAGATGCTGTAAATCAGAAACAGAAACAGAAATTGCTTGTAAAGCTCAGTGGTTCTGACAGCAGCTGTAGAGAGAAATCAGAGTATTGTTTTGGGTCGAGTGAAGAGTCACCAGACTGGAAATGTTAACTATGATTTCTTTCTGTCGATGCTGTCAGACCTGCTGAGATTTTCCAGCAATTTCTGTTTTTGTCTGTGTATAAAAGTAAGTGTTGATTCTCTAGAATGTAGCATGGCTAGTTAGTAGTAAATAATAGGGAAGTATCAGATTAAGTGAATTAATATTTTGTCTTCACTATGGAGGATACAAAAAAATTCCACTAATAGCTATAAATCAGGTGAGGAGAGAAGAGAGGAATTTGGCGAATGTACAATCACTAGGGAAGAGGTACTGAACAAATTAATGAGGTGTGGACTGACAATATCCAGATCCAAATGGACTTCATTCTATTATCTTAAAAGAGCTGGCTAATGAGCTAGTAGTTGGGTTGGTATTAATTTTCCAAAACTTCCTACATTCTGGAAAGATTCTATCAGATTGGAAGTTAGCAAATATAATCTCTCCATTCAAGTAGGAAGGGAGACAGAAAACCCAGGAAACTATAGGCCAGTTAGTTTAATGGGAATGTGTTAGAACTGATCATTAAAGAGATTATAGCTGGACACTTGGAAAACTCAAGGTACCTGGGGAAGAGTCAACATGGTGTTGTGAAAGGAAAATCATTTTTAACTATTTATTGGAGTTTTAGAGTCATAGAGATGTACAGTATGGAAACAGACCCTTCCGTCCAACTCATCCATGCCAACCAGATATCCTAAATTAATCTAGTCCCAGACCTTGTGTTAGGGATAAAGGGGAGCCTGGATTTCCAGAAATCATTTGATAAAGTGCCACATCAAAGGTTATTGTGCAAAATTAATTTATTGTGTATGGGTAACATATTAGCATGAATAGAGACTGGCTGACTAGCTAGCAGTAAACGAAGAGTATGCATTAATTGTCTGATTGACAGGATTTGACAAGCAAAGTCTGACTGAGATCTATGTTCGGGCTTAACTTTTTACAGTTTCTATCAATGACTTAGATGAAAGGAGTGAAGGTATGTTGCTAAATTCACAAATCACACACTGGTGAGTAGGAGAGTATGTTGAGTGAGTAGTCAAATATCTGGCAGGTATAGTATAGCGTGGGCAAATGAGAAGTTGCTTGATTTGGATGGCAGAATAAAAAGCACAGCAATAAATAAATGGGGAAGGACTGAGGAATTCGGAGGTGCAAAAGGATCTAGATGTTCCAGTCTCTGAGTCACAATTGGCTCGTATGCAGGTACAGCATGTACATTTATTATGAGAGGAATTGAACATAAAAGTAAGGATTATGCCTCAATTATAAATGGCATAGGTGATACCACATCTCAAATATGTTGTAGAACTTAACGTCCTTATTTAAGGAAGGATGTAAATGTAGTGGAAGTGGTTCAGAGGAGGTTTACTAGATTGAAACTTGGACTGAGTGAGTTGTCTTCTTAGCAAAGATTGGACAGGCTGGGCTTGTTTCCACTGGAATGAGCATGAACTTGATTAAAGTGTATCAAATCTTGAACGATATTACAAGGTAGACATGGATCAGTCCAGAACATGTGGCACTGTTGAAAAATTAGAAGTTACCCTTTCAGAACAAAAATAAAGACACAAGTTTTCTCTCAGAGGATTGTGTAACTTTGGAACTCTCTGCCTCAGAAGGCAAATAAAAGGACTGCGATTGGATATTTTTAAGGCAGTGGTGGAAAGGCAAGGAAATTAAACATTATTGAGTGGATGGAAATGTAGAATTCAAGGAGGTATATCTGCCATAATCTTATTCAATGGCAGAATGGATTAAATGGCTGAATGGTCTATTTCTACTCCTATTTCATATATTTATATTGTTTGACAGTAAGTTGACATGAACAGGTTTTGCCAGACCACAGGTTAGGACACCAAGTGATAGTGAAGCCAGCAACATTGGAACAGGGTAACTTGGGGTAGGCGTTCTACCTTTATTTGTGCAGGTACTGAAGTTCAAAATTGTGAGAAATCCAGCAAATAATTAAATCACCTAATATCTCTACGTATGGCATTTGCATGAGGTTCATTAAGGTCCCTTGATTTCCATGAACTCCATGGACAATTACTCTGGATCAAGCAGTGTTTACTGTTCAGTTTGTTTTTATGTCAATAGGGGAGACTTAGCTCACAATGACTCAATTGGGAAACAAACTAGCATAGAAATTGAAAGGCATTGCACATGTTTTCAGTTATAGAAACACAAAGTCAAATTCAACACTGTAATTCTGCAGGAGCATGGAGAAGTGCACTAAGAAAGGATCTCTGCAGGTTTCCCCGCTGACCATTTCCAATAAGGGCAGGCATGATTTAAATAGTACTATCAGGGCCCTGTCTCTGGGCACTTTTCTAAAATTGGTCTCCATTTCATTCCTAGCATGTTACGTCCTTAACCCCACCCAGAATATCATTTCATAATCCGTTGGGAAACAGTTTCCAGAGTAGCACTGAAAGGAATTATCACCTCTATTAAAATGTCACTATCTTAAGCAGTTGGAGTGCTATTGAGCTTGGAGTTTCTTGCTGAGAACTGTTAAACATGGACTGCTGGACTTGCTCACTTGTTCTCAACTGAGGTGTAATTGGACAAGGAGCAGCAGCAGAAGCAGCTGCAAAAGGGGAGGTAAGGAGATGTCAGTGCATGCACTCTTTCAGCAACAACTTACAGTCATATAGTGCCTTTAATGAAATAAAATATCCCATGGTGCTTCGTAGAAGATTACAAAGTAACATCTTATACTAAATCATACAATGCAATATTAAGACAAATGAATATAAAGATTGGTCGTAAACGTAGGTTTTAAGAAATACCTTAAATGAGAAAAGAAAGATGGAAAGATTTTAGGAGAGAGTTCCAAGGCATTTGTGCTCAAACAGCTGAAGGCAATATCTTGAAGAAATGTATTTTCATACACATTCTCTGGGCTTATATAATCACGTGACGTCTACTATAAGTTGCTCTCACTTTAGTTTGGGAAGATATTTAATCACAATAACTGAAGGCATGATTACCACTTGCGCAGTCATTAAAATCAGAGATGTTCAAGAAGCCAGAATTTGATGAACTCAGATGTACTAAAGGGTTGTGGGTCTGGAGAAGGTTACAGGGATAGAGAGGGCAGCGGCAATGGAAGGATTTGTTGAAACCAAGGGGCTTTGTATTTTAATGTATTTTAAGGCAGGGCTCATAAAATAAAGCAGATGGCCTTTCTACTGCATTTCCACTCAGCCCAGACCAGACTCCCATATTATAGTCGATGGGCAATTCATCAGTTAGTCCTTCCATCCTTAACATATTGAGATCCTTAAGTGGCCAATTAATGGCCATTTAGGGGCTTCATTCCACCTTGGCAATTTTTTTGATGCAGGTCAGGGAAATGCAGGGGCAGGGTGGGTAGCCCAGAGGCTGTATGAACTACCATCAGGCAAGAAGTGTGTACAACTTCTTTTGGTCCCTCAGAGGTGATCTCCCCAAGTTTATTCCCTCCTTTTACTGTACCCCCACTGGATCTGTTACCCAGGTCACCACACCCCTCACAGTAGGGCCTCCCAGCCATGCTTCTGAGTCCAGGCTCTATGACTCTTCTTCCATGGGGACTGTCTATAAACACTGTAATGAAAAGCACTCTATCCTGGCCAATCAGATTGGCTGGCATCTCTCCAATCCCACTCCGAATCGAGTAAGGCAGCTCCCAGTGCATTATTGATGTGGGACAACCGTTCTGAGTTGATGGGCTCATACCTGATATCTCTCCTGATGGGTGGGAATATGTCTCTACTTAAAATCCATGCAAGGAGAACTTTGAGATCAAAGCATTGCCTAACCAAAAACCAGTGTACATAAGAGAACACAGCAAGCTGAGTGAATGGGATTTGGTACAAGTTTTGAAGCAGCAGAGTGTTAAATTACCTTAAGTTTACAGTGTACAGAAGATATAGTGTATTGAAATAGGCAAATCAGGAGGTAACAGGTATGAACTAGGGTTTCAGCAGAAATAAGCGGAAGCAGGTTTACAGTCAGGTGATGGTGCAGAAATAACAGGTGTTAGAGAAAGCACGATATGTGGTCAGAGCTCATTGCAGTCTCAAATATGACATCAAGCTTACTAAAAATCTGGTTCAGCCAGAGAGAGGGATGTAGACACTGCAGATGAAACAGAGTTTGTTCAATGGACTGAAGGCAATGGCTTCAGTTTTCACAATATTTAATTGGACCAAATTTCTACTCATCCAGCACTAGGTTCCAGATGAACCTAGTCGAGAATTGAGAAAGTGGAGGTGATAAACCTGGTGCCAAAGCCATCTGTGAATATTCGGTGGCTCAGTGGATAGCGCTACTGCCTCACAGTGCTAGGGACTCGGGTTTAATTCCAGCCTTGGGCAACTGTCTGTGGGGAGTTTCCTCCCACAGTCCAAAGATGTGTAGGTTAGGTGGATTAGCCATTGGAAATGCAAGGTTACAGGAATGGGGTGGGTCTGAGTGGGATGCTTTTTGGAGGGTTGGTGACAACTTGATGGGCTGAATGGGCTACCTCCACACTGTAGGGATTCTATGATTTGGAAAGTGACTTCACCTGACAAAGGAGCAGTGCTACAAAAGCTTGTGATTTCAAATAAACCTGTTGGACTATAACCTGGTATCATGTGAATTCTGATTTTCTCCACCCCAGTTCAACACTGGCACCTGCACACCATGGCTACCATCAATGTTTTCTATATCAGAGAAGTCTATATTATTATCACCTGCAACATCAATATCCAATATGGCATGTCTCCTTGCCTATTAACTCCCTCCAGTTATTGGTATGTGTGGCCACAGGTCTCCAGGAGCACTTCCCTCACGAAGATTCTGGAATACTGGCCCCGCCCTAATTAATAGGATTACTCACTGGCCATACCTGTTCTATCTCCTCTAATGTACGGTACATGTGTTTATCTTCACTTCTCACAGCCTCCCCAGCATGTTCAGTGTCTGACTGTACTTCTCTCACTTGTGATTTCCCTGGGGCCCCATCTCACTTAGGGACATAACACCGCCTCCACAGGGTACACAAAACATTTGTGGAAATTCCATCAATTTCTGTCCTATTGACCCCAGCTCATACAAGTGCAGTAAACATGTCCCTTCTACTAATCCTTTTTGTCGGTCCAGTCCTGCCTGAAGGTGGTCACCCTGTGTATTCCATCCTTGTCATTCTCACCGCCACTTTTCCTTCATCCACATCCTCTACCTGTCCAAGTAACAAAATGATGTCTCCCATCAATCAATCCTAAGCTGGTCCGAATAATGCCAACAAAGCACCTCTCAAGTGTGGAGTTCCAAACTTCATTTGCCAACTTCTCATCCCTGCTGTAAATACTTCTGATCAAGCCCCTGAAAATCTTGATTACAAACCCCGATCTGTGTAGTCCATTCCCTCAATCTGGTTATACTCTCCTGTATAAAAACAATAAGAAACTCTCCTGTATAGTTGTCCACGAAAATGATCCCATTTTCCAATCTATAACTGATTGATACTTGTACCTAATTTCCATTTGTACATATTGCAACAAAGTTGCAATTCCCAAGTGTTCCGAATGACATTGTCAATTTGATGGTCTGTGCTCAACTGCCACATATTTTTATTTCCTCTGGAGCTATCTGAACATTAGCGGTGCCTTGGTCCTACAGTCATGTTACCCATGTTGCTAACGATTCCCCGGGCTGCTGTTTATACATATTGCCCATGTCCTGTAAGTCTGTCATCAAATAGTCTGGTACTGTACGCACGTACTGTGCAGCAGCATTTTCCTGTTGCTTCACCTTGTTAGTTAGTAAGGGGTGGCTACTAATTCAATGCCCAGCCCATCAATCTGTCCTTTCCCCTCAGTCCACTCATCTTCTGAGTCTGATGAATACTGCATGTTGCCATCCCAATGATCAGGGTCCCAGTTTGATGGTAACAACACACACATTTCACTGGGTCAACCTGCCACTGCCTTCGCCCAGGTTTCTTTTTATCCTGCACTGCTCCAAACAACAAGCAGTTTGATTCTACTTTTGTTCCACTCTCTCAGCTCTAACCTGGGCTGTTTTAGCCACCTCATTCAACATGACATTTTGTTCCTCCGATTGAGCCAAGGCAGCCTTTAACTGTTTACGTTCCTGCTCACACTCCACTCCAGCATTATGCTCATATCTCAGAGCAGTTAATAATATCCACCAAATAGTCTTTCACCACTCCAGGCAGGGTGGCACCCCCTGCCAAACCCTCCTTAAAGAGAGTTTCCCATGATTGGGGAGGGCCCAGTCATGCTAGCAAATTTGTTAATGATCCAAACCCGTCATCATTATTGGTCCATCCTGAGATACACAACACCTCAGGCTTCTTAGGTTGTCCTTTTTGAATATTTTGAACATCGCACCGAACCCTGCTTGTGGTGCCAAACTGTATGGTTCAATAGTGGGTTTGGTGGGATGTATCAAAATACATGTTTTACTTTAGATTTATTGTCACTTGTATATAGAAATACAGTGAAAACTGTTTATTGTGTGTTAGACACAACTCTACGAGTTAAGCTATACTAATTAAGAGGTTTATTGGTGGTAAAATATAAATATTAACATGTGATCAATATACTAAGTGGTAAATTAATACAGTGAGCTAAATATATGTATGTAATTAAGCAGTAAATATATATAAGCAGTAATCTACTTTAGATATATTAGAAACACATGTAAACTAATGAGTGCTGAAGCTACTTTAAACATGTTCAACAATGAGACTCACTACCTGTAAGGGACCCTGCTTTACAACAGCTGGTCTGAAGAACTCAGGGTTCCTGGCACCATTTGCAATCTAGTCCAAGGTGAAGTCCCCGATATTAATATTATTCTGAATCTAAGCTGATATGCTGTACCATCATTCCCTGGTACTTTCATTACTTTCCATTATACAGAAAAACACCTCCAGGTGGCTGCATGTGACAGCCAGACAGGACAATTCTCACAAGTGTAGTATATCATGGTCGTTCCTCAGTCAAAACAAACTGCTTTTGCACTCGGCCTGTTTCCCACATACTTTTCCACTTTATTCAACTGCTCGTTGTCATGTCCAATTAACCCTTAATGATCTGGTTTGATGATATCATGTTTAATCCTACCACTACAGTGATGTAGTAGGGTGGCAGGTAGAGTGAGTGTATACTTACCTTTCCTTCATTGGATGAGATGCTGAATACAAAAGCAGAGATGGAATCCTAAAGCTATATAAGACACTGGTTAGACCATAGCTGGAGTTTTGTACAACCAGAAGACAACTACTCTTAACAGAGTATGGAGGAGATTTACAGGAATGTTACTAAGGCTTGAAAATGAGGGAAGGGTGTTTGCCTTTGAAAAGAGGAGGCTGAGATGTGATTTAATTGAAGGGTAGAAGATAAAGAGGGAGAGAATGGCCAGGGAAGACCTGTTTTTCCTTGCAGAGAGGCTGATTATAAGGGGGCATCGATTTAAAGTAATTCATAGAGATCCAAGAGGGTGGTAAGTGCCTTGAAATCACTGCCCCATTTGGTGGTTGAAGCAGAAATCCCAAAACAATTCAAAAGAAACCCTACAGACCCAATGCTGGAAGGACGGATTAGAATAGGTGGCTAGTTTATTCAGCTGAAAGGCCTCTTCCTGTGATGTATGGTAAGGTAGGAGAGGGTGGGGTAGTAGTAATATCACTGGACGAGTAACCAAGAACCATGGGCTAATGTCCTGGGGACAAGGGTTCGAATATCACTGTGGTGGATGGTGAAACTTGAATTCAATAAAAATTTGGAAAAAAGACCTGGCCTAACGGTAACCACATAGCCATTACTGTTTGTCACAAGAACCCATCTGATTCATGAATGCCCTTTAGGGAAGGAAATCTGCCATCTTGACTGGTCTGGCCTCCATGTGGTTCCAGGCCATGTGATTAGCTCTTAAACCCCCAACTGGGCAATCAGTGCTGACCTGACCAGCGATGCCCATACCATGTGAACTAATTAATGTGTGTGAAGAGACAGGGTTACAGATAAGAGCTTAAAGGGATAGGGTGGCAGGATAAGGAAATAAGATGACAGGTGGATGAGAGAGGGGCAGGTAGGCAGATGAAGACATAGTGTGCCAGCTGAATGGTGAGCTAGGGAGGCAGGTGGGTAAGGGTATACAGTGGCAGGTAGGTGGGTGAAGGTGTAGAGTGGTCGGTAGGTGAGTGAGGGTGTAGATTGGTTGCTAGGTGGGTGAGGGTGTAGGGTGGTGGAGCAGCAAGTAGGTGGGTGA
>NC_063349.1:22768980-22799566 GCF_021869965.1 Rhincodon typus | reverse complement strand
GTGTAGGGTGGTGGAGCAGCAAGTAGGTGGGTGAGGGTGTAGATTGGCAGAATGCAGGGAAGTGAGTGAGGCACTAGGCTGGCAGGTGAGTGAGTTTGCAGATCAGCAGGTAAGTGCAAATGAGCATAAAGTAATAGCTGGGTGAGAGATAGAGTCATAGAGTCATACAGCATGGAACCAGACCCTTCAGGCCAACCAGTCCACACCAACCATAATCCCAAACTAAACTAGTCCCACCTGCCTGCACTTGGCCCGTATCCCTCCAAACATTTCTTATTAGTGTACTTATCTAAATGTTTTTTAAACATTATATCTGTATCTGCAAACAACACTTCATCTGGAAGTTCATTCCACACACTAATCACTCTCTGTGTAAAAAAGTTGCCCCTCATGTCTTTTTTAAATCTTTCTCCTCTCACCCTAAACATATGCCCCCTAGTCTTGAAAACCCCACTCTAGAGAAAAGACACCTGCCATTCACCTTACCTATACATCTCATGATCTTATAAACCTCTATGTAGGAGTGTACCCTCCGATTGGGAACAAAGACTCAGGATTCAGGCAAGTGGAAGACTTTTATTTAAGCAAAAACTGGTCGATGCAGGGAGAAGGTCAAAGGATCTTTCCTGAATATGGCCTCTACGTGATAAAGCAATTTTTCCTTTAATCTTTAGCTCAGATTGGAAGAGAGATTAATGACATACTTTACTCTTTACAATGAAATACGACATTTTATACATTTTCTGTTACAATAATCAAATGCAGCATAGTCACTGTCCTTCCCCCTTAATCCATCTGTGGGAACGCTAATCAATGACAGGCATTCCTATGGACAGCCCAGGTGCCCATGATCTTATGGTGTTTACCAGGCACAGTAATCTCTCAGCCTTGGGATCTTCTATGCATTCTATTCATTCACATTCCAAAGTTACTGGCTGTATTCCTTTGGATCTGCCTCAGGCTTGCTTATCTTTAAGGACAGCTTGAATTCTGTTATTCATTGTATTCCATGTGCTGCCTTTCTCAAATTCACTTACTCCTCTGATATTTCCCATTGTCCTAATTATATATGTGAAAATACAAATGATAGTTAGTTTTAACTAATTGCTATAAGGTTATTTTCTATTATAAAGTTAGCTATAAAATGTAAAGTTGTACAGCTAATTCCACTGTTAGCACTTTGTAATTAATGGGTTGTGAACAATCTATCTTGCTCAGGATGTAAGAGAAGGTGTTTCCTACACTTCTAGGTTTAAATCTTTCTTTTCTAATGCTTGTATTATACTTTGGTTATGTGTGTACCTATCCTTTATGTTGAAAACTACTTCTATGATTATCTGAAGAATCTTTAACTAGAGCCAATTTCTTAATATTGTGAGTAACTTGAAGAAACAACTATTTACTACAAAATAACTTTAGCTGTTGTCTTTGCAGCTGCTTTGGGAATTAATCCGGCTGGCTCATGGGCTTAGACTCACACCTGGTGTTATTCATTTACTGGGACAATCATCCCTTTATTAATGAGGCTGGAAGTAATCACTTGTCTGTTCTTATCAAAACTATCTCAGATAGTTGGTGGTAAGGCTCTTTTGCCTACCTTGAAGTAGTCTTGTTTTAAGGTACCATAATGTTTCACTTCAATATTAGAGCAGGCTGTCCCATTTTGTTTTAATCCTTGTTGGCTATTTTGTGTCATTGAAACATGAGCCACTTTGGTGTAAGCAGGTACAGGTCACTTTGTATGGACAGATAAGATCACCGACAATCTATAAGGTTACCCCTCAAACTCCTACACTCCAGTGAAAAAAGTCCCAGCCTATCCAGCCTCACCTTAGAACTCAAAACCTCCATTCCCAGCAACATCCTGGTAAATCTCTTTGAATCCTCTCCAGCTAATAATATCCTTCCAATAACCAGAATTGGACAGAGTACTCCAGAAGAGGCATTACCAATGTCCTGCACAACCACAACATAACATCCTAACTCCTATACTTAAAGATCTGATCAAGGAAGACTAGTGTGTATTTTAACCACCCTATCCATAAATGATGCAAACTTCAAAGAATTATATACCTGAACCCCTAGGTCCCTCTGTTCTACAATGCTACCCAAGGCCGTACTTTTAATTGTAGAAGTCCTGCCCTTGTTTGTTTTACCAAAATGCAACATTTAACCAAATTAAACTCCATCTGCCACTCCTTAGCCCATTGACCTAACTAATTAAATCTCTGTAATCTTAGATAACCTTCTTCATGTCCACTATTCCACCAACCTTGATGTCATCCACAAACTTATTAACCATGCTTTCTATATTCTAGTCTAAATCATTTATATAGGTAGGACAGGATGGGTCACAGTCATGGGGAAGGCCAGGGTGGGGAGATGGAAGGGGTCAGTGGGGATCGGTTTGATAGTTATTTTGGAGTTATAGCAAGTTGTAATCCCTCTAGTTACTTTCCTCAGGAAATATTCAGGTCAGTGAACACTCTGACTCTAACTCTGGGCTGTAGCTCTTTCTGGAGGTTTCCAACTGTGGAATAATTACCAATTGGATGTTTAAACTTCCTGGGTAGTCAGGAAGTGTCACGAACTCGAGGCGTTCCATTGCACATCTTTCAGGGAGCCTGGCTGCAAAGATTGTCTTCCAGTTGGAAGATCTAGACCAATGTGTATGATTTTATGAGGCACACTTGTAGGTGGGATCCCACATGAAACAGTAATTTAGGTCATACATTCTGTATAACCTCACTGATGTAAAATGATTAATTACCTGGCTTACTTTATAATTTTTGCAATGTAAACTTACTATTTAGTAGATTAGTGTCACAGTGTACTTTATTTGCAATAGATAACAATATATGTCCTCATTGAATATCCTGCACACTTGCATATTTATGCACTTTACACAAGTTCACACTTCCCAGGAGTTTTGGCAGTTGCTGCAGCATCCTACGTCACAGCTAACAAAGGAGGGAGAACATGGATTCCTTTGGCTATCCCCCTAGTGCTTCAACAAATTAAATGAGGACAAATATATGAATCTAAAAATCAGGTGCTATATTCACGACTGTTAATAACCCACAGGACCTACAGTGCCTACATCTGACTGGATGTGTCAGAGCAGGCTGCCTCTTCCACTTTATTACTATTCGCTGCATGCTGACATACTGACAACTTCAAGGAATGGGATGACCTTTCCTGTGGTTTGGAAGTTCACAGTATCATTAAGCCTCCACACAGCAGGATTATTCCAGATCATGCAAGCAACACTCAACAAACCAATCAATCTGCAGTTATATCTACATAAGGCAAGTGACTGAAACCATTCTAAGAAAAAACAAACTGTAAATACTGGAAATTTGAAATTAAAAACACGTTTTGATGGAAGTGCATAGATGTCACTCAGCACCTTCAAACAGAATAGACAACTTAAAAGTTTTTTGTCTATAAAATTCATCAAAAGAGAAAACCAATAGATCAACAAATCCTTAGCTACAAATCTAAACTTCAAACTAAATTCTGTTAATATTCTGCAGATATGGCAGCAACTGTAGGGAGAAAAGCAGAGTTAATGCAGAGAATGCAAGCTTGAGCAGGCAAATACAGGAGCAAGTTAGAATGTAATGTGTCTGGTAAGCCAATTGGCACATTGCCAACTCCCAATGATCTTGCCAGAGGAGGAGTCAATGCCACAAAGGTTAATTGCCTGGCAACAGCGCATACCCAATCGAGGAATATTAATGCGACTCTGGATCTTCCTGACAGCAGATAGGAGCCCACTGAGATTGCAGTCCAGCATTTAATTAGAGCCAGTGTCTTGCTGACATGTAGGAGGTAATTAAAGCCTTCTCTCACTCACGTGAGCACGCATCTGTTGGGACGCACTGGCTACAGCTGCAATCACAGCCTAGCAGCTGTTTCCATTGGTGTTATTTTAATCTTTTCCAATACTGCAGACAGTACCAACAACGCCCCCACTGTCTCCTGTCCTGCCTCAGCATCACCATACATCCAAGTAAGGCAGTCAATTGGATATCACGGCAGCCTCTGCTGTTGGCTTCCTCCTCCCATACTCCACCCAACCTCCTTAACTGTTTGGAGCTTTCCTCCTTCAGGTCACATGCTGTGATATAGTAATGATATCACCATCATATCTGCTAAAGGTAAACTGATGTATGAGACATAAATCACCAAAGCAATTGCATTGGGTACCAATGATCTGTAGGCATGGTCCTAAATCATCATTCTGCCGTAAGACAAATGGACATTGGCGACTCCACAAATAAAGTTGAAATTCCTGGTAGGCAATGGGGAAACTTTATAGAAAAGGCACAGTTTAGAGGTTCAATAAGTTGGAAGTAAGTGAAGTGTTTACAGCTCAAATTGAACATCACTGCCATAGTGAGACATGGTTGCTGTTAGGGAAAGCAAGGGCCCCGGAAACAATTAAAAATGAGGTTGCAGCACTGGGGAAGTCAGAAATTAGTATGATAAAGGAGAATTTCAGAAACCTAATTCCAACTGAGAAGGAAAGTTCAAAGACTATGGAAGCCAGGGGAAGTGATGGCCCAGTGGTATTATCACTGGACTGTTAATCCAGAGACCCAGTTAATGTTCTAGGGACCCAGGTTTGAATCCTCACATGGCAGATGGTGGAATTTGAATTCAATAAAAAAAATCTGGAATTAAGAGTCTAATGATGACTGAGAATCCATTGTTGGTTGTCAGGAAAAACCCATCTGGTTCACCAATGTCCTTTAGGGAAGGAAACTGCTATCCTTACCTGATCTGACCTACATGAGACTCCAGACCCAAGGCAATGTGGTTGACTCTTAATTGCCCTCTGTGCAATTAGGCATGCTCTTATCCTGTGAATGAATGAATAAATTAGAAAGAAAGTAAAAGGTAGGAAATCCATTACTTAGTCCTTGGTAAACTGTGGGAGAGGCTTACTTAAAGTACACATAGCAGGACTCATCAAAGAAAAAGCCATGAACTCAACAGGGACTGCTATTTAGAGACACAAGCAATGGAAATTAACTAGGAAAATCCTTAGTTTTGGCTCTATATAAACTCTGCAATCTATTGATGGCAATCTTATTATGGAATAGTGTGTACCGTTGCAACTCAGTTCCTAGTGACTCAGAGTCCAACACTATCTTTCCTTATTCACTCTTACATAATAATGGCAGCATTAGGAAATAGAAATGGTGCATACAGAGATAGGAAATGGGAAAGTTGTGTGCTACCATTTATTTAGATGGTACGACATTTGCCTGAAATGGTTATATAACAGGAGGCTGGTTTCTCACTCCCAAAATCTTGGACCAAAATTTTCAGGAAACAGGTGTGAGTTTCATTAGGGCTCCCATGATGTTGTATGGACCCATTGTAATGTTGAAGTGTCAATTTTGAAGAGCATAGTGTGTGCAATGCTTGTGATTGTTGTAGAGTGGCTCTAACCAGTGGCATTCAAAGAATCTCCACAAGCTGTGAACATAAAGATTTATAAATGGCTTTGCAGCATCCGAAGTGTCAATTTCCCACTAGCCCCAAAAGATTTCACAGTCACAACCACCCAACCTCTGAATCCTCCCTGAGGATTACATCCCCACGACTTCCACTGGCCTACAGTAGCTGGGTTTCAAGGGCAGATGCTAGATTTTATATCCCTCCTAATGATGAGTTGTTCCATGCGATTTACTATGAATACTAAGGTAGCCTGATCATGAAAATGCTGCAGGTTTCTGATCACTTTAATTGAATCACTCATGGGCTCAGACTATCAGGCCCCATCAATAAACACAATCATATGAAAATATAGTCATGACCCTTAGTACAGCATAATGAGTTAAGCCTCCTTTCATCTCTGGTTGACAGCATCAAACTTTGACTGACTTTCACAGCACTGTTGAGTATATGGAACAGACTTTATTCAGATACCATAGATGGTCAATCTATACATTACAAAGGTAGATCTTCTTCAACTACTTAAATAACTTTGCAGAACTCTTCTTAGGTATCATAATAGCTTTCTTCAATGCATTTCATACGTAAGTAGATGTTTGAACTTCTAACATATTAATATTCTCGTGATTAGCTGCCTCATGATGGAGCTTCCTCCAGATAATCAGGAGGACAGCTTACATACTACGGAAAACATATCCCTCTGCTTATGTTTGTTATACTAATTACTAAATATATATTGTACTTTAATTACTCACAGTCAGTATTATTCTAGTCATTTAATTTATAGAATCATAGTAATGTACAGCATGGAAGCTGGCTGACAGAATCATCCAGCCTTTAGCTCTTGGCCCATGGTCTTTTACATTAGGGCACTTCAAGTGCTTATCCAAGTACTTTTTGATTTCTTATTTGTACTTCTATAATGAGAAAACAAGTGAAAATTTGGAAAGGAACATAATTCTAGTTCATAGGAAGAGTATTGATCCATTTCTCCTCCCATCCAGAGCAACTCTATCGGTGTATTAGTCATTCGGTTCAGTTTATTACCTCAACTTTCTGACATATTCAGTAACAAACTTTGGAAAGCATAGTGTTTTTACGCAAATTCCAATACACAGATAAACTCAAGTAATCTTTTCTGCCAAGGAATATGACAAAGAATCAAACCTGTGGGCATTTGGACTATCATCTGTGTGACCTGACTGAAAGAGTACAATCCTGTAATACTAGAATGATTTCACCGTTCCTTTTCCACCAACACAGAATTATTTCTTTACAAAAACAAGTGGTTTAGAAGATTTTGTATATTGTTCAGACATTCCACAATTTTGAAAATTAGTACATGACTAGGGTTAGTTAATAACTTCAAAAGAAGTTGGTTCACCAATATGGCATTTGGACATTTAAAAATTTTGCATCTTTCACAGTCATTTAAGTAGTAGTTTTTGAAGAAAACAGTGATCATAAGAAGGATGAGGGGTAGTTTTACTTCTGTATGTAATTTTAATCTACTGGTCAGTATACTTCATTGATCAAATTAAATTAATCTGTTCTAAAATGTGTTTGCTTACAAAGTGATTCCAGTATGAGATCAGTTCAGTTACTCATTGGCTGCCTTTTTTTTATGTTTTAACATGTTATTTTCCTGAACACATGATCTTCGACAGAGATTTTCATTAAAGCCAAATAATATTTTCTCTGAACTTTCTTCAATCTCTTTATCTCTCAGTGCACCATCTTGTTTCAGGACATTAGACCTTTATTTAGCTGCTTCATATGTCTTTCCACACAAAGAATAAGATGTTTTAAGTTGGACTTTCTGGCCATCTTGTGGTGATGAATCACTATTTTCACCATTCAGATTCTCTTCCAATCTATGCACAAACCAGTTCTTTACAGCTGGAGTAACTTTGGCTTCTTGGAGCCATTTTGGTTTTGGAGTTACTGCTGTGAATTCAGATGCTAATGAAATATTAGCTAACTTACCAAACTCTTTCTTTCCAAATACACTCTTTTTGCTATCTATTTTATTTTGCATTTGTTTATTTGCCACTTTTGAGACAACAGTTTGAAGATTTTTATCCAATTCTGGTTCTTTTTCCTTCACTTTTGCTTGCAACTCCTTGGGTTTCTTTGACTTTCTTGAAAGCAGTTCATTGAATGGAAGATTGTGTATAAGATGTTTTCTACTTTTGGAATTGCCATTATTCAATTCTTTAGTTTGAGGTTTATTGCTGAAACATGGTGAATCTCTTTTTGTCACTTTGAAAGAGGTTGGTTTTGAAAACGATTTTACTTCCATTGGTTGATGCAATAATTTAACCTTCTGTGCCTTCTTGCTGTTTGATTTCTGAAATTCTTGATTGTCTTGCTTTGAATTTGGAACCATGGTGGAGTCCACTTTGCATAAATTCATCAGTTGATTTTCTAATGAAACAAAATATGGTTTTGAAGATACTGTCTCAGTTGTGGATTTCCGCGTACCTGGGATAAGGACTCTTTTCTTTTTCAGCTCCAACTTTTCTTCAGTTATTTGTTTTTCAGTCTTTAAGGTTTTAATTGGGTTTTGGCTAATAGATTTTTTCACTGCATTTACAACAGGAGGTGACACTTTTGCATTTTGAGCACTTTTATCTGTGCTGAGTGAAATCACACTCTCATTAATGTTTATATTCTTCTTTGAACTGTTTTTTATTCTGTTCTTCATCCACATTTTAACCTTTTCTTCAGATTCTTTTTGCCTCTTTTGACGATCAATTTCTTGTCTTTTATTATTTGCTTTTTCTAAGCGTCTCTGCTTCTTCTTCCTTTCTCTCTCTTTTCTTAGTAACATATTCTTTTGTTGAATCCACTTCTTTACGATATAATCATTTGAATTTTCCAGATGATTGTCTACTGGGATCATAATTTTCTTCTTCTGAATATCTTCACTCTGCTGTTTAGTTTGGGTTCGTATTTTCTTTTTCCATTTTTGAATGTGTCGAATAGACACATTTACATTTGGGACTGGATTGGAACGCAGAACTCGTAGCCCAAACGGCTTCATCACGGTAATGATTATTCGGGGCTTCTCAAATATCTTTACATTACCTTGTGCTGTTTTACTTTTGTTTGTTATGTTCTTTTTTTCCTTTTTAACTATATGAACCTTTGCTGGACATGGTGGATTTTGAGACAATGTGTTTTCATTTTCTTCAAAGTTTTCATTCATCCCACATTGGAAATCTTCAGAATGATCAATACTGATTGCTCTGGAGAGCCGTCCCGTGTTTAAAGAAGTCAAATTATATGTCTCAGCCCTACCAGGCTTTTTATGTGATGCTCGATGAAGCAGTTGCCTTGGGTCTGTCAACACATCAGCCAAACACATTACTTCTGCATTAATGAGTAACTTTCGTGTCCTATCTCCTTCGGTGTTCTCTTGCAGTTTCACTCTAGTTTTATCCCCGTTCTTTATCTTCGACATTTGTATGTAAAGATAAACTGTTTTTCCAGAAGCATTAACTCCTTAGATTGTGTTCAAATATTCCTAGTGGAGTTTTGTTTTATTTTGGTCTAGCAGTAACCTGACTCACAGAAGAACATATGCTTTTTGTAGATATAAGATTAACCAAAATCAATTATGATTGGTGTTCAATCCTCCTAGGATAAATCAGTATGACGAAACCTACAAATGAACCACAACCCAGAATTAAACCATGGGAAATTCACATAATTGCTCCAATTAGCAATTTCCAGTATTTATATAATCTAATAATGTGGCATGTGGTATTGATACAGCACAAGATAAAAGACTTTGAAATACTTCCAGAATACCATATTTTCATAAACACATTATCTGTTTGAAATATTTTCGATCAGTTAAAGCTTGCATATTGTAATGTACTAACTTCTTTAATTTACAAATGACCTCCAGAAAAACTACTGATTTATTTGCAGCAATTACATCACAATCTTATCATAACCCTATGACAATTGTGACTTCTATCTCAATAGAAAAAATAACTGAAGGAATAAAATTGCCTCATCAACTAAGAATGTAGACAAGACAATGAGGATAAAATTTAAATCTACAAAGTATAAATATGTGAAATAAAAACATGCAATGCATAAATTTGCAGAAGGATAATAATTATTTCAAAAATAAAGACTGGTTAACAGTTTTGATTCATTCAGGAATTATGTAAGACCTGTCTTTTCCTTTCCATAATGAAGCAGAACAAATTGCTCCCAGAATATTAAAACCAAAGAAGTTTAATAAGGAAGCATTGACGAGATTGGCTTCAATGAAAAAGACTTGAGGAAAGTAACAGCCCAACTCCTGGTAGTTTAGATTTAATTGCACAAAAATTGATCTGTGAATATTGAACTGCAGTGCAACATCACTATAAAACAAAGTAATTCACTGCATTAAGTACTTCTAGATATTACAATGTGATAACATGCTAATTCATTGACATTCTTAATTATATAAACATTAGAGTTGAGGTATGTTATTGGGCAAGGGGATTTCTTTATGTGTAACCTAAATGGATCTGACATGGGAGTGTTCGAGTGCTATTGAATTGCATTTAAGCTGCGATGCATCTTTGCTGGAAGGGTTTGGTTTAACAATGCTGTCTAGTGAGAAAAATAATATGGATCTCCAGCATTGGTATTCTTTACTATGATGAACATAAATATTCACAGAAAAATAAGGTGAAGTGAAAACTCCAATTGCAATTATTACAATAGTAAACGAATCCTTTTTAAAGGAAATTTGATTATCTGAAGATCTTACACACTTCTATTTCTTGTTATCACTGCAGAGCAAAGATACTTCTAAAATGTAAAATTAAAGAAACATGATAATATTTCTGATCATATCCCACTGTTTTGAAGAAGAAGTAAGTGATCATGGGTTTTGTTGTTCCCTTACAACTGCAAAAACCAACACAGTTGATGAAAGGTAGTTTGTTGAATGAAATCTGACTTTTAATCCCTGCCTTTCATGGTTAGATCTCACTTCCATTATACCCATGAGCTGCATGCACTGAGACAGGACTCATAGGCTGCTCACTATTTTTGGGAAGAGGAGG
Source organism: Rhincodon typus (assembly GCF_021869965.1). Lineage (NCBI taxonomy): Eukaryota > Metazoa > Chordata > Chondrichthyes > Orectolobiformes > Rhincodontidae > Rhincodon > Rhincodon typus. The sequence continues at coordinate 22,789,019 of NC_063349.1, read as the reverse complement.
ATAATTCCTGAAGATGTGTATTCTATAATTATGCATACTGCTTCTGAGTCCACAAAATTTTTTTAAAAATATTTCCTGTGGACTGTTTCGTGAGTGGTCTTCAGCAATACCCTGTGGAACTATCTGCTTGGGTTGTTCAACACATCATCCAAAAAAATTGAATGACGGCACCCAAATTTGGTTTGGGCCCCAGATCTTGAAATAAGGTTCCCATTTTTGACCAGACTTTCAGAAGATGCTTTCAACAGCTTGGTAAAACTCTACACTGAGTTTTATTGAACATGATGAGAACTCAAATCACATAATTTCAAATATTAACAAGGGGAATTAATTTGAGTTCAATTCAATTAATTGCTTTTATAAATGTATAACTTGCTAGGAAGGAATGAGTTGCAGAGAAATGAGTCAGGGTCAGATGGTACACAAATTACTAAGAATTACCAAGTGGAATATGGGGAAAACTTTAAAATGGAAAGCATTGATACGCAATGGTATTAAAACCATTCCTCGGAAATTAATTGTGAATATCAAAAAACTAAAATACATGATTCACTAAATAGTAATAACAGAATTACACATAAGTTACAGTCTAGTTGACCTCTTCTTCCTTACTTAAAATGTATCACTGATTGCAGAGAAGCTCACAAAACTAATTTACATTAAAAGGAAATTAATCTTGTAAAATATTATTACCATGAATGTTTGTTATTGCAGTGAAGTCTAGAACTATGAAAGGATATAGCCACTTGAAGCATTCCATTTTATGATAAAATATTTTCTTATATCTTTCCTTCAGATAGTCTGTTCAGATCCTTAAATTTGAAACAATGTACATGATATACATGAATAGTTATTGATAAATTTGAAAGTAGCTTACTGAATAACTCCTGACACCCTTCTTCCGATTTATTGCAGTGCTCCCTGAGCAACTGTTATGTAATGAGAGGTTTAGAAGTTTCATTTCCGTCCTGTGTCCTTCACCATTCCAATTTGACTCTGAAGCTTCAACTTTGTTGATCATGCCAGCTTCCAGCTGTTGCTAGGCTCTGAGCAAGTGATTAGCTGGTTGCTATGGTGGCAAGAGTTGTTTACCAAATTTCCTGAAAAGACTGAGGTCTCCATGAAAAACTGAATTTTGCAAAAATGTGATTAATTTTGCTGTGAATATGTGCCATCATTATGTCAAAATGTTAGCTCTCTGACTTTAAAATAAATCATACTTGCACTGCTCAAGCACCCTAATGTGGTGTTTCAAGGCATTTCGTGCCATAGAATTCTTTTGGAATATACTGTGAGTGATTACAGATATTGTGGGCAAAGAGGGCAGCTATTCCGCATTCCTCAAGTTCCACAACGGAGGAGATCAAATGAACAATTTTTTTTAATGTAGGACTGGGAGGACAAAGAAGAATGCTAACTACAGGAGAGCTCTCTGATAATTTTCAATCAGTGCAACAGATTTTAAGAATATTTTGCATCCAGCTGAACTACTATAAAAAGTAGATAATATATTAACAAATGATAAAACATCTAACAAACACAAGCATCAGCCTAGATCAGGCAGTTCGCTTGGTGCGATTCTACATTGCACAATCATCTGTCTGATAGGCAGTGTCATTGGTTCAACTAATTTAATACTCGGCAAAATCAAAATACTGCAGATATTGGACATCTGAAATATAAATTAAAAATGTTGGAAATACTCAACAGGTCAGGCAGCATCTGTGGAGAGAAACAGAGGGTGGAATCTTACCAGGCTCTAAGTGAGATGGACTATGGCAATATGAGCAATAGAATTGGGTGACACTATGGCGAGGTGAGCGGTAGAATTGGGTGACACTATGGCGAGGTGAGCGGTAGAATTGGGTGACACTATGGCGAGGTGAGTGGTAGAATTGGGTGACACTATAGCGAGGTGAGCGGTAGAACTGGGTGACATCTTGATTTCGATGTCATCTCCCTGCGTCTTGTTTCCTTTTCTTGAGTGGTAATATTCTCACTGGTGGACAGGCTGCCAATTTCAGCCCATGCCCACACTAGTGCATGTGGGGATTGGGTCAGGGCTGTGTGGGATGGTGCTGCGCTAACCACCTGTCAAATGTTATGTGAACACCAGTCAAAAAAAAAGTCAGCAATGGGATGGATGGAGCACAAAACCCAGGACAATGTTTCAGGTCGATAAACCATCATCAGCACTGAGGCTAGCTAGAAGTGGAATAGACTTTGAGCAAATGAAAGAGGGGAGGAATGAAGAACAAAAGGTAAGGTCTGAAATAGGGTTGTGGGCTGGAGAAATTAAATAGCAAATGATTGGCGGGGGGCAGTGATTTATAGAAACAGTTACCCTCAGCAGGTAACAGTTTGGTGGTAAGGTGTTCTTCTCAGCATCATCTGGCACTTACTCCATTACTATTCCTTTGTACTGCAGGAGAAAAAGGTCAGTTATAGCCTGGAACGTTGAAGACTGGTGAAGGAGTACCAGACACTCATGATCAGACCCTAACGAGATGGAGGCACTTGAGTTGTCCGAGAGCAAGGTGGTCATTCTTGTCAGCTGAAGAGGTTTGAGTGATAGTTGTGGAGAGTGAGGGGGATTGCTCTGAACTCTGCTGCAAAGGAAGAGTGCTCCACTCAACATTGAAAATGATAAGAATGAGTTATTGAGAAAAATGATGCAAGGAGGAGCCGAGTCAGTCAGCGTTACCTGGGAGAGAGTTACTGCTTCAGATTCAGCAGAATGCCAGGATTAAGAAACAAAATCCAGCTGTAACATAATAAGAAAATCTGAGGTTGATTGGCCAGTGAGTAATGTTGCTTGGGGACTGAGGCTAAGCAACCAGGAGTTTAAAACAATATTAAAAGTAACATGTAAAAAGTGAGTAGTTGTCAAGTTTTTTGTTGTATTTTTACATAAAATGCAGTAAGTATGAGTAGGGTTTATCAGTATTATAATAGTTTATTAATAATAAGAAGGTTTATTATTATGCAATGCTCTATTAGCATTGGTAAGGTTTATTACTAGCAGCAAGGTTTATTAGTAATAATAAGGATAATAGTTAATAAATAAAGTATTGATATGGGATAGCTGCAAACTTAAGAATGCGTGTGGGCACTCCAAGATATTGCTTCAATTACCATTTGTTGACTTTTGCAACAGCTTGGGTTCCAGCGCTTCGACAGCAGCAAGCGTCATTGTGGTGAGAAGTGAATCTGAGAGCTACATGGATTGTACATTTAGAGATGCATTCACCCTGCAGCTTAAGGGTATAGAGTGAGTCAGGGAATGAACACCCACCAGGTAGTCAAAAACAAATAAACAGGTCATTCAGGAGCTCCTTGAGTGGATCTCACTCTCCAACCAGTACGGAGTTCTGAATACCGATGAGGTGATGGTTCATCTGTGGGGGACATTCAAAACTCAGTCCATGGTGCCGTAAGGTGGCTCAGTTATAAAGGGGAGGAGTGTTCAAGGAGGACTGGTAGAACAATAGTGATAAGGGTCTATAGTTGGGGAATGGACAGACACCTTTGTGGATGCAGATGTCAATCCAAGATTGCTTTTCTCATGCCAGAGGTATAGATGTCACTGGGCAGCTACAGAACATTATGGTGTTGGAAGAGTGACTAGCAAGAGGACATGGACCATGTTAGTACTGATCACATATATAGAAAAAAAGGATGAGGTGCCAGCAGATCTTAAGGAGTTAGGAAAGAAATTACAAAGTAGCACCTTAAATTAATAATCTCTGGATTATTCCCAATTCCACATGTCAGTAAGCATAGAACTAGGAAGTGAAAGCAGATTATTGCATGGTTGGAGGGATAATATAATGGAAGGACTTTAGATTCCTTGGGCATTGACATCAGTTCTGGGAGAGGTGGGATTTGAACAAGCCATATAGTTTGTACCTAACAGGCCAGAACAAATTATTTTACAGTTGGCCAGGTTTTATATTAGTTTGGTGGGGGCAGTGGAGGGATCTGGAGGGTGAATTCAATTGGGATAAAATCATGAATGGAAGAAAAAAGCTGAAAATTAGTGAATGAAGATTAGAAAATGTAAAAAGAGAGTTTAGCAGTGCTTAAGGGTTTATGCTTCAATGCAATGAGTTTAGCAAATAAAGCAGGTGAGTGCAGGACACAGATAGAAATGCACCAACTTGATATTATAGCTGAAATAACTCCACAGAGGCTGATATCCCGTCACAAAGTCACGCTTTATCCACACACGAACAGTCCTTGACTCTGGTACTGCCTCATTCAGGGTGGCAGTATCTCTGACATTCTTCTTTTCATCTGTCAGCCGGCACTCCCTGATTGGATCAGATTAACAGCCTCAGTCAGGGAACTCATATTCTATAATGTCCAGGTGGCTGACCTCGTTACAATCACTACAATAGCAACTCTAAAACATAGCTCAAAAAAGCACAGAAATGGCAGCTGAGGTGCCTAGTTACAAGGCTTTAAGGCAAGTTAGAGAGGGGGATAAATAGGAAGGAGAATGGGAGGTGATGGCCTAGTGGTATTATCACTGGACTGTTAATCCAGAGACCCAGATAATATTCTGGGGACCAGGGTTCGAATCCCGCCACAGCAGATGGTGGAATTTGAACTCAATAAATATCTGTAATTAAGAAACTAATGATGACCATGAATCCATTGTCAATTGTTGGAAAAACCCATCTGGTTCACTAACATCCTTTAGGGAAGGAAACTGCCATCCTTACCTGGTCTGGCCTACAAGTGACTCCAGACCCACAGCAATGTGGTTGACTCTGAACTACTCTCTAGGCAATTAGGGGTGGGCAATAAATGCTGCCTAGTCAGCGACACCCTCATCCCGTGAATGAATAAAGAAAAAAAAAATTTGGTCAAAGAAACAATTAAAGGTGTGAGAAAGTCATGAAAATTGAATTAAAAATCAAAAAGAGGTATATACTATAGACCCCCAAACAGTCAGAGGTAGATAGAAGAGCAAATACATAGGCAACTCTGAGAGGTGGAAATGACACAGCAATAAAATGAAATGGGATTGTTTTTGTGTGAAAAGTAACAGAGGGAGCAGAATTCTTGCATTCAGGAGAAATAGTTTGGTCAGGATTTGCAAGCCCAAAAAGAACAGGCACTTTTCTGGACTTAGTTTTAGAAAATAAAACTGGACAAGTGGAAGGGGTTGAGGTGGGGGAGCACAGAATTCAAAATTAAGGTGTCCTCTGACATGGTGGTAGTGTCCCAGCCTCTGAGCCAGGAGGCATGGGTTCAAGTCACATCTGTTCCAGAGGTGAGTAATAACATTTCTAAAAAGGTTAGTTAGAAAAAACCTAGAATTCAATTAGTTTTAACATAATTATGGAAAAGATCAAAGATGGAACAGGAGTTCAAGTTTTAAATTAGGATAAGGTCAATTTTTCTAAGCTGAGGAGTGATTTAGCAAAATTGGACTGGAAACAGCTACTTGAATGTAATTAGTGTTAGAGAAGCAGCAGGCATTCAAAGAACACGGAGTAAACATGTTCCCATAATGTGAAAGGGAGAATAAGCAAATCTAGTGTGTCCTGGATATCAAGGAGCATGGATAGGATAGGAACACTTGTATCAGATACTGACAACTCAATACTGCAGAAAGCCAAGAGGAGTGTTGAAAGTGCAGGGTTGAAAACAAAAAGGAAATTGTGAAAGCAAAGAGATAAATGCAAGAATACTGGCATGTAAAATCAAACTATAAAATCAAAATTTTTTTCTATCAATACATTAATAGTAAGAGGATAGCTGTTTCGTAGTACAAGAACTTGAGAATTACTGTCAATAGACACATTTTGTCAAAGCTTTTCTTCAGGATATTTCACAAGAATTAAAATTCAGCGGAAGAACAACATCTCTACTGCATGAGAGAGTGCTGATTGGTTAGCAAGTGGACTCTACTTGGTAGGGATGTCGCCATGGACAACGCACCCATTAACGTTGATTGATGGGTAAAATTTTGAACAATTTTCAGGGCATTTCCCTGAGAAGTGAACGAATGAATGATTGTCACCTATTCTGGGTGCTGTCACCTATATTGTTGAGTTGAACCAAGTGAATTGTGGCTACATGTTCTTTCTATATGCAAAGAACAGGGCCCTGTGTATTACTATGTGTAACTTCCAGTACCTTCAAGTGCACCACACTGTGCTCTGGGCTGCCACAGGGTGGCTCTGCAAGATACATCATATTTTCATTGTCATGGTTCTTGTGTTCCATGAAAATATGATTGTACTTCTTTTAATGTTTGCTGCGTTCACTGAGGGAAACTTGGAGAAATTGGGCTACAGGGAAAAAAAACAAATGGCAAAGGCGTCTATTAAGATGGTCTCAATCTGAGTGAGGAAGCAGTCCATGAGGTCCTTGGAGTTATTGGAGGGTGGAGGAGTTCAGGGAGAGGCACATGAAGATGACTTACAGTCCAGAAAAGATGGTTGGTTGGCTTTCTATTCCAGGATAATTCTAGGCTAGTGAATAGCTTGACAAATGAGCACAGAATCCAATACAAACAGAAATTGCTGGAGAAACTCAGCAAGTCTGGCAGTATCTAAGGAGAGAAAACAGAGTCAATGGTTCAGGTCCAGTGATCCTTCTTCAGAACTGATTGTAGCTAGGAAAGGTGGTCAATATGCTGAAGACAGGGGGGAGGAGCAGGATGCAGATGAAGGGAAGGAAGTTGCATGGAGAAAGGATTACACAGTAGGTGGAGATGGAGCCCAGAGAGAGAGAAAACAACAGTTGGGATGGATCATGGTGAACTGGGAAGAAAGAAAAAAAAGCCAAAAGAACTGTGGATACTGTAAATCAGGAACAAAAACAAAGTTGCTGGAAAAGCTCAGCAGGTCTGGCAGCTTCTGTGAACGAGAAAACAGGGTTAACGTTTCGGGTCCAGTGACCCTTCCTCAGAAGAAAGAAAAGCTGTTAATATGGACAACTAGTGGGTGAAATTGGGTTGGCAGTGATGAAAGCGGCCCATGTGATATCAAGGCCTGGGGTGTGGGGTGGGTAAAAGACATGGTAGAAGGTGTTCAATTAAAATTATTGAAATCGATAATGAGTTCTGAAGGCTGCACGGTCCCTAAGCGGAAAATGAGGTACTGTTCTTCTAGCTTGTGCTGAGTTTCACTGGAGCACTGTACCAGGCCTGAGACAGAAATGTTGGCCAGGGAACATGATGGCGTGTTGAAGTGGCAAGCAACTGGAAGCTTGGAGTCAGTGTGTGTACAGGATCTAATTATGCCCTGTGACAATAAAATCATAGACCATCAGATGTAGGACTAGAAGTAGCCCATTCAGCCCCAATGAATCCACTCCACCTTTCAATGGGATCATGGTTGATCTGATAATCCTCAACTCCACTTTCTTGCCTTTTCCCTATTACCCTTGATTCCTTTGCTGGTTAAAAATCTGAATATCTCAACCTTGAATATATTTAAAACACAGCCTTGAAATACTTAAAACCCAGCCCCAACAGCCCTCTGGTGTAAAAAGAAACTGAGAAAAGAAATTCCTCCTCATCTCGAACTTTTAAATATGTGACCTGTTATATTCTGAAATTATGCTCTCTTGTCCTAAACTCTCCAACACGGGAAAACAACCTTTCTGCATCTATCCTGTCAAGTCCCCTAAGAATCTTGTTCTTTCATTCTTCTAAACTCCAATGAATTCAGGCCCAATCTACTCAACCTCTCCTCAAAAGACAATCTCTCCATACTTGGGATCAGCCTAGTGAACTTTCTCCTGACTGCCTCCAAAGCCACAATATCTTTTCTTAGATAAGAGACTCAAATTTGTTCACAATATTCCAGCTATGGTCTGACTGGTGCCTTATATTTTTTACAAGACAATTTCCCTAATATTGCACTCCTATTACCTGCTGAATTTGAATGCTAGCTCCTTGTGATTTATGCATGAGAACACAATGGTGAGGATTTATGCACCAATCCCTCTGTCTTGTTTCTTTCTGCAATCTTTCTCCAGTTTAATAATATTCAGTTCCTCTATTCTTCCTTTCCTATACTTTGCCACATTATATTCCATCTGTCAAGATTTTGTCCATTCACTTAACACGTCTACATTCCTCTGTAGACACATTGTGTCATCCTCACCAATTGCCCTCCCACCCATTACTGTGGCATTTACAAACTTGGCCATAGTATATTCACTTCCCCTCATCCAAGACATTAATATATTGTAAATAATTGTGGCCCTAGTACTGATCCTTGTGGCACTTCACTAGTCGCAGGTTGCCATCTGAAAATGCCCCCCAACCCAAGTCTCTGCCTTCTACTAGTTAACCAATACTCTATCCATGTTAATATATTACCTCCAACACCATGGGCTCTAAGTAACCTAATGACTGGTACAGTCATCTCTCCCTAATGTGAGAGCAGCCCTATGGTCCTCTGGAACTATGGTGACTTTACCTTTATTGTATCAAATACTTTCTGAAAATCCAAATATATTGCATCCACTGCTTCCCCCTTATCTATTCTGCCTGTTACTCTGTTGCTGGTCTCACCTAAGGTCAGTCTCACTTCAGGTTGGCCTCTTAATCCACACTTCTTATCCTCTCCCACTCAGCTCTCCCTCTGAGGAGTTTGCTCCTTGCAGTAAACTTTAGTTAAAGCACATCTGTCCTCATTTGCACTCCATTCCCACTTTGAATCAAATTTCCAGCAGTATACTCACTCAGCCTTCAGCTCACCCTGCTGATGACTCTTGAGAGTCATGTGAGTGTGCTTTAAGTGGATCATTATTAATCTTACCGAAAATAGAAAATGCTGGAGATCTCAGGGGGTCAGACAACATCCATGGACAGAAAGCAAGCTAATGTTTTGAGTCTTGATGACTCTTCATCAGAGCTAATGTGAAGTGTGGAGGGGACAGCATTTATGCAAACAGTGAGGGATAAGGGGTAAAAAGGTGGAGTGCTGGAGGGAGGAAGGATGTTGACAGTTCAAATTAAGTGATCAGAATGTTAGTTACCATTCCACTGCCAGCACATGATCTTCCTACGTCACCTCTGTTCCAGCAGCAGTTTAGTGGGATACACTGCTCCAGCTTGCCCGGATTGGGATATGTGTCTTCCCGTATGATTTTCCAGACTACTGTTCCAATGGAGTTCACTAAATTCCTCAAAATTGAACAATTTAAGCAGCAAATAGCTTGTAGTCAGTGAGGATCCTTTGAAATACTGCTGATGAAGAACTCCTTCGTGCTGTGTAATGCATACTCAATCATGCAAGGTTAATACAGGCCAATGGTCGAAGATCAGAGCTTCAAAATGGCACCACTGGGATCAAACTGGAATTGCATATTGATTGACATCACAACCTGCCAGGTTTGCATACTTTCAGCAGACTTGAAAAGTGGATATGCTAATACTTTTATCAAGCTGACATCTGGTGTGTTTCCCCCAAGGGCCCAAATGTGTGTACTGCTGGGCTCAATTCTTACCAAAAGTTCCTTTCAAAAAACCATTGTTTTGATATATTTCAGACACCTCAGGCCAAGTTACAATCAGAATGCCAAATTTCCAAACATTCAGAGCACATGTAGCAAGAATGGAGGCAGGATATAGTGGTACAAACAAAATGACTTATAAAATAAAAGACAAATCTACCCAACCATCTTCACTCTCTATGTACGCTCACAAAATGAGTTGTGTTCTGAACTGCCAGGTTGTGTAAACAACTCTAAGTAGCCCTGAATGTCATCAAGCATGACAATAACTTATGGTTATTTCTTTAGCCTCTATTTTGATAGCTATGATATCAATTCAGGTAAAATATTCACCAATTAACCTTACATAATTAGAGCAAGCACTAGCAGAGCTTTAATCTGGCAATACTCATTAATAAAGATTTGGTTATTAAAATTATCAAAGAAAGATTAGCAGCTGTAGAACAGGGCAGCTTGGATTATGCCAATTAAACACATTCATTTATTTTAAAATCTACGTTCACGCCAAGTAAATAAAATGAACTGATTATAGGTCCAAGATAACTTTTATGCTTTCAAAGGTTTTGTTTCACATGGAAAAGGATTTTGAGCTTTTCAGTGGTGAGGTCAAATATTGATAATTACAAATTAATTATAATATCTGTGGCAGAAGTACTTTGATACGAATTAAGAATATCAACTTAGAAGGATATTGTGATGTTAATTGAACCAATTATGTATGTGCTCACCTTCCCTATCTTTCCTGAATATTCTGACATTGGCAATATTTCTCTAGTACTTTGTCCTGATAACAATTATGCACGCATAAGGGAAATGTTGACAAATTATTTGAATGGATTTACTTGAGTTCAAAGGTAAGATTTTTGTCATTGCCGCAGACTATTACTCAAAATGGATTAAATTAACTGCTTATACAAAATCACAGCAGAGTCAGGAATAGAATCATACAGGAAAATCTGCTCAATCCATAGCATTCTGGATATTGTCACGCAATGATCCACAGTTTGCAAATGAGCAGTTTAAAAGATTTGCACATTATAACAGTTTTCAAGCATTTGGCTTACCCCACTATCCTTAAGAAAATGGAAAAGTTGAGTGGAGTGTGTGTTCAATAAAAGAATTACTTCAGAAGAACAAAAATCTTGCATCACTAAATTACAGATCACCACCACTACAAAAAGAGTTATTACTGTCAGAGCAATATTGATAGGTTGGAGATTGGGAACATCACTTGCATCTCTACCTTAAAAGCTGTAGACTCACCTCAATGAGAACAACCATAACAGAATGAAACAACATGAGGAGAAATAAAGAGACAATTAGGCTCAGAACTTTAATAAAAGGCACAGAGCTCAAGTTATCAGAGCTGCAGTCCAGGGCGAGTGTATGTTTAAGCCACCAAAAAAGAGGAAGGATACCATGGCGAAAACACATCAGCCAAGCTCATATATTATTGAAATAGATCATAGATTATAAGAAGGAGCTTGATTCAACAAGAAATGAACAGAAATGTGAAACTGTTTCCCAGAAGAAGAGGAAAAAGAAATCTCTACAACCTCCAGGTCAGGAACACCCAGACTGCAAAAAAGAAGAGTGCAGAACATTCTAGACTTTACAATGTTTTAAGAACCAGAGAAATTGGTCAAAGCATCACAGAGACCAACCAGGTGAAGTCTGAGACATTGCGAGAAGGTTTTTATACAGTATATATAAATACAGTGAAAAGCGTAATATGTTGCCATGTCTCGGTGCTACTTTGAGTCACAGAAGATATTAATTTGTAGCAAACTATAACTAAAAACAGAGTTCTTCCTCCCTTCTTGAGCTCTGCTCGACATTGGGGGTGGAGTGGGGGTGGAATGGTGCGGTGTGGGGTCGCGGTGGTGCATGGACGTCTCCACAATGGGCTCCATGCCCACTACCGCCCCTGCACCATTCCCAGAGTTCCACTGCAGGACCACCATCGCTGCACCGTCAGGAGATTCAGACCGGGCCTACCACGCTGCTGCCAATGCAGCCGCTGCTGCCATCGATCTGCCAGGAGTACCGATTCAGGCCCATGGCTTTGCTACAGGTGACCAACAACGACCGCAGATGCCACCCTGTCATTGCCGCTGTCTTGAAAACCGGAGCTGCCACCACCACCCTGAATCCTGCGCTGGGCCCACCAACATCAAAGTTGCCATGGTCCAGTGCTAACTCTCGCCACAGGGCCCACACTCGCTGCTGCTGTGAACTCTCTGAGTGGTTACTCTCCTCCACACTGGGCTCACTCTCCCCTAGAAGCTGACTCCTGCCACCACTGCTGTACATGCTCAGGAAGTAGTAATGTTCATGTAATTAATGCAGCAGGCCGCTGTGACTGGGACATGTCCCTCTCAGCTTACCAACATCATAGACCTCCACCCACATAGATGGCACAGATGAGAAATTTGTTACTTACAGCATGTAGTGCCACCTCCTAGTAATTTACTACCATACCAAATTTCTCTGTTATATCAAAATGTTATCCAAAACCTATCACCAGCCTTTAATGAAAACAACCATGTGTTGAACCATTAAACAAATCAAAGCTTCAAATAACCTTGCAAAGCTGATACACATGGGTCTGTTATTTACTTTGTTACAAAACTAAACCAATTCAAAACATAATTGTATCCTTTGATAAAAATCTTTTACCTCAATGCATTCATTAGTTTGAGCCATTAAACAGTAATAAAGTCATTAACCTTACTTTTGATCTCGGCCATATGGCTTTCTTCCTTACACTCAAACAAAATATAATTCCTCAATTGTTCAATCAAGACAAAATTATTAATGATTGAAAAAATAGTCAATCATACACCAGTTCAATCGTGAAGGAACAAAGTGTACTTCAAAAAATTCTACAGTCAGTACAGTGGCAACATGTGAAATGGCTCAGGTTATGGAGTTAGAAAGGGATTTTCAATCATACAAGAAAGAGGACTGACAATTTCACTGTAGATTCATGTCCGTTGGAGATAAGGCATTGTAGATTGTGTCCTACCAGTATTGATCGAGATCAATTCTCTGTAACTTTGCAATTTTATCTTTACAATTATGCACAGGGAATATCAACACTAACACGGCATACTGAAAACAAACTTTAAACCTCAAAAGCAGCCCATCAAGTAACAGTTCAACTATTTCAGGCGGTTTATGCTTATGTCCAAGTTTGGTGATGGCAATATTCAATGTACAGAAATAGTTGTTTACATAATGGCAGCAGAACGTTGCAGTGGCATCTCATCATAGATATCAGATCTCACAGAACTGGAGTTTGAGTCTGTAGAATTCCAGAATTTCCCATTCCATGTTTCACAAAACCTATCGATATTCACTCACAAGACTCATCTTACAAAACTTTGATGTCAATGCATGATGGAAAAGGCTGTTAAAATATGTTGAAACCTCAAGTCGATTGTCGGAAAAACCCATCTGGTTCACTAATGTCCTTTACAGAAGGAAACTACCATCCTTACCTGGTCTGGCCTACATGTGACTCCAGACCCACAGCAATGTGGTTGACTCCTAACTGTACTCAGCGAAATAAGGGATGGGCAATAAATACTGCCTAGCCAGCAACACTCTCATCCATGAATAAATTTTAAAAAGTATGTTTATGGTGATCTACTAAATTGATTTTACAAAATGTGAAGGGGATTAAACAAAAGTCAAGGCCACACATTTTTTTAACAGCTTTATCTCAGTTAGCCACGCTCCACAAAACTCACACCCCACCGATTACTATCTCCCCAAAGGTATACAACTGATTCCAACCCAATTAACTCTGAGTCAATACACCATCACCTGTTCCCTTATTCCTTTTGGTCTTTGGCATTCCTTCTGCTTATATTGGATGATAACATTGCCTGTGGCAAGAATCAGAGCATAGTGTTTTTAATTTGGAGAGGCTGTTGCACAGCAGCTAGCTGGCTGACCTGTAGACTCTCCTGCTCTTACCAATTCAGCAAATAATTTCCAACTGACATATTAATGTCCATACATTGGCCAAGTCAAATCACAACATTGCTATTATCTGCTCCATTAAATATAATTATTATACTTGTCACAATTACATATATTAATCAAATATAATCTGCATATTTAAAAACTACTAAATGCTTACATTTAATAAATGCTTCATGCATTGCTTGATTGTCTGTTTGGAATACCTTTTTTTACATGATTCTATATAACCAATTCGCCACTAAAGCAGTTCGGTTCTGTATAGTAGCATGTGAAGAAACAAACAAACGTGGAGATTAGCTCGATCCAGCAAACAAACCCAAGGCATTTCTTACTTGTACAAGACTATATTTACATACATTTGAGGCACCGGGACGGTCAAATAACTGAATGGACCCCCATTTAACCTTGGCAGAAAGATATCAGACAGTGGTCTTTCCCCACTGCGCCTTGGCAGCAGCTGCCCCAAGCTTTAGTGCGTCCCTCAGCACGTAGTCCTGGACCTTGGAATGTCCCAGTCTGCAACACTTGGTCGAGGTCAACTCCTTGCCCTGGAAGACCAACAAGTTTCGGGCAGACCAAAGCACGTCTTTCACTGAGTTGATGGTCCTCCAGGCACAGCCGATGTTTGTCTTGGTGTGCATCCTGGGGAACAGACTGGACAGCACAGAATCCTGTGTCACAGACCACTCAGGACAAACCTTGACAAGAACCACTATATCTCTCTACAGACTCCATTTGAGAAGACAAATTACAGAAGGAGATATGTGGCTGTCTCTAACGCCCCACCAACCGACAGCTGCTTCGAGGGCAGAGAGGCCGGGTGTACATGAATGATCTCACAGGTAGTGCCTTTCTCACCACCAGCCAAGCAATACCTTGTGCTTGTTGGCAAGTTCTGGTGATGAGGCATTCTACCAAATGACTGACAGTCTGCTCAGGAAACCATGTGACAGGGTCCACCCTCTCCTTTTCCCTCAGGGTCTCAAGGACGCCACATGCTGACCACTTAAGAGTCAAACAATCATAGAGATATACAGCACAGAAACAGATCCTTTGGTCCAACTTGCCAAGGCTGGCCAGATATCCTAAATAAATCTAGTCCCATTTGCCAGCATTTGGCCCTTATCCCTCTAAACGCTTCCTATTCATACATTTATCTAGATGCCTTTTAAATGTTATAATTGTACCAGCCTCCAGCACTTCTTCTGGCAGTTCATTTGATATATGCACCACACTCTGTATGAAAAAGTTGCTCCTCACGTCCTTTTTAAGTCTTTCCTCTCTCACCTTAAACCTATGCCCTCTTGTTTTGGATTCCCTCACCCCGGGGAAAAGACCTTGCCTATCTACCCTATCCATGCCCCTCATGGTTTTATAAACCTCTAAGTCACCCCTCAGCCTCTGACGCTCCAGGGAAAATAGCCCCAGCCTTTTCAGCCTCTCCCTATAGCTCAAACCCTCCAACCCTGGCAACATACTTGTAAATCTTTTTTGAACACTTTCAAGTTTCACAACATCCTTCCTATAGCAGGGAGACCAGAACTGCATGCAATACCCCAAAAATGGCCTAACAAATGTCCTGTACAGCTGAAACATGACCTCCCAACTCCTATACTCAATGCATTGACCAATAAAGGCAGGTGTACCAAACTCCTTCTTCACTATCCTATCTACCTGCCTGATGGACTTATGGTCAAAGGTGTTTTTCTTTGCAAATTTCTCCATGAAGAACAGGTGAAAGGAATGGTCCAACTATTCATTATAGGTGACCATAAGATGCAGAAGAAGAAGTAGGCCACTTGGCCCATCGAGTCTACTCTACCATTCAATCATGTTTGATATGTTTCTCAACTCCATTCTCTTGCTTTGTCCCTGTAACCCTTGACCCCCTCACTAATTAAGAACCTATCTATCTCTGTCTTAAATAAACTCAATGACTTGGCCTCCACAGCCTTCTGTGGCAATGAGTTCCACAGATTAACCAGTCTCTACTAAAGAAATTCATCCTCATCTCAGTTCTAGAGGGTCATCCCTTCACCCTGATGCTGTGCCCTCATGTCCTAGTCTCTCCTACTAGTGGAAACATCTTCTGTAAGTTTCAATTAGATTCCCCTCATCCCTCTAAACTCCATCAAGTACAGATCCAGAGCCCTCAACCGGTCAAGACCATAATCCCAGGATTCATTTTTGTGAACTTTCTCTGGAACCTCTCCAAGGCCAGAACATTCTTCCCTAGAAACGGGGCCCAACACTGCTCACAATATTCCAAATGTGGTCTGACCAGAGCCTCAGTTAGCCTCAGCAGTACATCCCCGTTGTTGTATTCTAGTCCTCTTGAAATGAATATTAACACTGCATTTGCCTTCCTAACTGCCAACTGACCCTGCATGTTAACCTGAAGAGAACTAGGACTCCTAAGTCCCTTTGCACTGCAGATTTCCGAAGCTTTTCCCTGTTTAGAAAATAGTCCATATCTCTATTCTTCCTTCCAAAGTGCATAAGCTCACACTTTCCCACATTGTATTCCATCTGGCACTTCTTTGCTCACTTTCCTAGCCTGTCCAAGTTCTTCTGCTAGAACTCTAGCAGATTTGATAAACATAATTTCACTTTCTCATAACCAAGTTGACTCCTTTTGATTGTGTTAAGCTTTTCTTAATGTCATGGTATTTATTAATAATGGGTTGCAGCATTTCCCAACGTCAGATGTTAGGTTAACTGGTCTGTAATTTCTTGTCTTTCTGTCTCTTTCCCTTCTTGATCAGCAGTCTCACAATCTGCTGGGATCCTCCTGAAATCCAATGACTTCTAGAATATCCCAACCAATGCCTCTGCTATCTCTGCTACCACTTCGTTTAAATTGGCAAGAGCTTTTAATGTGGACAGAGGGTGACTCTTCACTGAGGTTTGACTGTCTATAAGGTCATTGTTAGGGCAAAAGAGTTGAATTTTATTTCTGATACTTGTAATGAGACCATTTCAAATAGTTCTTGTATCGTGTAATACTGTTTGTGCTATCTTTTGTGTACTAAACTCTTAAGTTATTTTGTTCTAAGTGCATTGGTAGCATCTTGTGAATATATGTAGCAACCCATTGCCTCAGTAAGCAAAATGAAACTTATGGGCTACCAAGTCTTATTCTGGAATGTGACTTGTACAATGTTAGCATCAACTGCAATCGTAACAATATTGAGGGGAGACTCTTTGCTGGATCAAAATTCAATGAATTTAAGAGGGATCTATGAACCTTTAAACAGAAATACATGGGCATAATGAAGCATAAAAACAGTGTTGTCATGAAGTATACAACACCTGCTGGATTTTGAAAATTGTTTTGAGTATTGCTAAGACTTTTCTGGGAGTAAAGAATGTAACAATGGATTGAAATCTTTGATTAAAACTGGATGGACAGATATTTAATCACAAAAGGGAATAAAGGGTTATTGGGGAAAAAGCAAGAATGTAGAGTTGAGGATTATCAGATCAGCAATGATTTTATTGAACAACGATGCAGACTACATGGGCTGAATGGCCTAATTCTGCTCCTACATCTTACCTTTTAGTTAAACTGAGAAGGTTAGTGGATAAATTGAGGCAGAAATAGAAGCAGGATCTCATCATGATTAGATGCTTTGAATTGGGATGTCTGTTCCCAATGCAAAAATTGGCCATATAATCAATCTGCACATACTCAGTTGTGCTGTGGCATCAGGCTCACATGTAGTTGCACAGTCAGTGGATAGGAGTTGGGGGTACATGGTGTCAGAACCCAAATTAATCATATTTTCCTACCTTCCATTTGATCTACAACAGTCCTTTTGCTAATTCACTTGAACATTCACGTGTCTCTAGCAAATGTTGAGAAGAAAAATGTTTAATTTGTTTTAAAACTGTTAGTGATCACTTAGCATTGTGTAAGTGCTGACACAGCTCTGTCTTACTACAAATCACTGGTTCTCATTCACCCTTCAAGATGTTTCTAAGTGTTGATTTCAGAATTTGCCTTTTAACAGCTCACAGCCAACAATGGGACTCCTGCCATATTAACTTAGAATGAAAGCTGTATGTTAATTGAATTGCTACTCGCAGACTGCAACGCTTCACCAACTGATGGTTTTGCTTTATACACAAGCTAAAGTAATTACTCAGCACTAAGAATTAAAAGGAGCAAAACTTAATCTTGCCATGTCCCAGCCTTGCCTGCCTTGCTCTGTATTTTTGTGTTTTACCCCCTCAGCCAGAGCTTAAAGGCTTACAGCAATTCTGTCATGCCTTGCTGCTCAATGCAGACAGAAATTCAGGCAGCTTGACATGGTTGTCAGCAGCTATCAGTTAAGAAGGTGGACAGTTTGCAGTTCAGTACCATCCTATCTCAATCTCACACTTACAGAATGCACCAGCAGCCTACGTGGTAAACACATTGAATGTGCTTCAACCAAATGGCCATGTCTTAAAGTTAAAGTCTTTGGTTAAGTCCAGAGGGCACGCCAGCAGTCAGGGAGTCCAGATACAGTCAGTTAAGGACTCCGTCCAAAACCAGTCCAGGGGTGTGAGCACAGTCAGTCAGTCACTCTGGGCATTTACGGTCAGGATCATCTCCTTGTAGATGGAGAGGAGCCAAACATCAGGCATCCTGCCACCAATCTCAGTGCTTTCTGCCCTACTGCAGGCCATTTCCTCTCGGAATCAAAGGGAGAGATTGAGTGAGATGAAACTGTGTGGCACAGCTCTTAGTGTTGTTGCAGGTGTGGGGCAACGCAGTGGAGGAGAGATGACCCAAGTGACAGAGTAGGAAATGTAGGAGCCATGCAGAGTTAGTGGTTTTGGGGATTGGGAGGATGAGAGAGAGTGGAGGAAGATGTTGCATATGACAGTGAGAGCATTAGAGCATAAGCCTTGGTGGGAGGTACGTGCAGTAGCAGCCAGAGTGTGATTGTGAGGTAGAAAACGATGGTTCTTACACTGTCAGAGCGAAGAAGGTCACTGACCTCCCTGGGGATGGCTGCATGTTCGTCCAGATAGCTGGTATGGCATTGAACTGGGTAGCAATCTCGACCAGGCTGACAGAGTCTGGTCTTGTGGTCTCCTTTGCTGGTCCTGGGGGAAGAAGGCAGCCCTCCTCTGCAGCACCATTCACCAGACCCTTGAATTCCCTGTCCACAAAGTTGGAGGGTTAATTTCCCCCTGCCTACATGTCCTGGGGACATGTTACTGACTGTGCAGGGCAGCTCCAGACTATCAGCCCTTGACCAGGTACAGAACAGCCTTTTATAATGGCCCTTGCACCAGGAATCCCAGCATGTCCTGGCAATGGCAAGTACTTCAACCAGCAGTAAGGAGGAACAAAAACAGAAGTTGCTGGAAAAACTCAGCAGGTCTGGCAGTATCTGTGAAGAGAAATCAGAGTTAATGTTTTGGGTCCGGTGACCCTTCCTCAGAGCTGAAGCTCATTTCCGAGGAAGGGTCACCGGACCCGAAACGTTAACTCTGATTTTTCTTCACAGATACTGCCAGACCTGCTGAGCTTTTCCAGCAACTTTTGCTTTTGTTTCTGATTTACAGCATCCGCAGTTCTTTCGGATTTTAACAGTAAGGAGGATATTTGGACTAGCATGGATGGGGGCATGGCATCGAATTAATGAGGTGGCTCTTTAGCAACAGCACAAGAAAATTCATTATGCCTTGCTGAGAGAAACCCTCTATGAATCTTAATGAAAATAATACTGATTTCTGGTGAGATTCAACCTAAAATTTATATCTCGAGACTGAAATGACTTTTCTTCATAAATGGAAAGAAATATCAGTTTTTTAATCTTGGATGCACATTATCAATGGAAAGTCATGCTGTTCTGAATGAAAAATGCAACAGCAACTTTCCAATGATTAACCAACAAGCTTATTGAAGTGTAATGCAATCTCATGTATGTATTGATGATTTGGTTGTGTGCATCTGAACCTGGGAGAAATATTCTCAACATTTGAACAAATTCTTTATAAAGGGCTAAATATTCCCAGCTGCTGAATGGTCTGGGCAATGGGAAAATTTGGTGAGATCAGAAAAATGGGATTCTCGACTTCAAGAAAAAATGTTCAATTTTCCGGCCCTGCACGAGGACAGCACCATACCATCACGCAGCTGACTTCATTAGTAGAAAAGGGTGCCATTCAGTGAATGTACAGGTCATCTGTGATCATCAGAACCACATCTTAGAAGCCTGTGCCAGAAGCCCTGTGCCAGAAACCCTCTGCCAGGAACCCTGTAAGCTGCCACAATGCCTACATCCTTGCAAACTCTCACATGCCTGCTTCATTTCAAGGCCAATGCCTTACAAAGATGGTTACTGGAGAGAAGGTCTGCAACCATGGCTGATGAATCGGTTACACAACTCCTAACTGAGACCCAGGTACATACAATGCAGAGATAGTGGGAACTGCCAATGCTGGAGAATCTGAGATAACACAGTGTGGAGCTGAATGAACACAGCAGGCCAAGCAGCATCAGAGGAGCAGGGAAGCTGAAGTTTCGGGTCTGGACCCTTCTTCAGAAATCTGAAGAAGGG
>NC_063349.1:22755351-22768580 GCF_021869965.1 Rhincodon typus | reverse complement strand
TTTCGGGTCTGGACCCTTCTACAGAAATCATTTCTGAAGAAGGGTCCAGACCCGAAACGTCAGCTTTCCTGCTCCTCTGATGCTGCTTGGCCTGCTGTGTTCATCCAGCTCCACACTGTGTTATCTTACATACAATGCAGCCCACTCTTCCAGCAGGGCCATGGTGCAGTAGAGGTTCCAGTGAGATGCCAATGTTTGGATCAGTCTGGGGAACCTTGCAGTACACTGTAGACAAATTGTGCTGCATAATCCTATCATCACTTTCACCATGATACAATGATGCAATGTTAGGTGCATCAAGCCACACAGAAGATAATTGGCACACAGTTCCAATAATGTGAGCTGGTTGTACTGGTCATTCATTGACTTTAATTTGTTGCCATTTGAAAGGCAAATTCTCCTGTTTGTTCCCAGAAGCAAATGGAGCTCTTTCTGTTTGTTTTGTTTTTCCTTTTCCTTTGCTGTTGTTTGATAAAAATTAATGTTTTCAATTGTTTGAAGGCTTTCCAACATGTGACATTCCCATAGTGACATGACATTATGCTGTGCTGGGCATTCAAGACAGGTGAACTTGTGAAATAGCAATATGTTTACAAATGTGTGACACTATTTAGATGGAGGTTATGGGGAATGGGCAACAAAGTAGAGGTAAGGCCACATTCAGATCAACCATGATCTTATAGAATGGCAGAGAAGGCTCTTTAAGTTGAAAAGCCTGCTGTTGCTCCCATTTATTATAATCAGGATCTTGTGATGCAGTGCTATGGAAAGTAAGTGCTAATAATTCCATGACTACTTTCTCTGCTCTAAATATATATGGTTAATTTATGTTTTTGTTGTACAACAGTTACTAATTCTGTTATTGAATTAAAAAATGATACAACATTCTTCTTTTTGTAACTGTACGATCTTTTTGCAGTTATCCACTTAGTCCCTCTCCCTTGTTATCTGCCTGTAACCCTGCAAACCTTCCTCCTCCAACTATCCACTGATGTCCCTTTTTGAAAATTACAATTAAATCTGCTTTTAACACCCGTTCTGACAGTACATTTTAGATCACATTTTGCCCATATCGCATCTAATTTTTATTTCAATCATCTTCAATCTCTGCCCACTGATTGCTGACCCTTCTGTCACTGGGAGATAGCAAGAGCTGCAGGTGTTGGGGTCAGAGACAACACAGCGTGGAGCTGGAGGAGCTCAGCAGGCCAGGCAGCATCAGAGGAGCAGGAAAGCTGACGTTTCGGGTCGGGATCCTTCTTCAGAAAACGTCAACTTTCCTGCTCCTCTGATGCTACCTGGCCTGCTGTGTTCCTCCAGCTCCACACTGTGTTATCTTCTGTCACTGCGATCGTTTTAAGTCTCAAATCTGATCATGATTTTAATCACCTCTATCACAGCTATTAATTTTCCTTGCAGGCAGGAGAACAATCCCAGTCTCCTCACACAGTCTCCAAGGCCTTTACGTTCTTAAAGAATTACTAAAGTTTGGTGCCAGGACTGAGAGCAATAACAAAGCTGAGGCCTAATCAGTATTTTATAAAAGGTTAAATCCATTTATCTTGATATGATGCGTTGAAAGGAAGCTAACTCTTACTGTAAAATATTCTTTTCAGTTGATGTGAAGTTCCATTAACGAGAAACTATCCATTTGGGAACCGTATCGCATTGCAAACGGCAGGATGCGCCGTCGTGTAGTCTGTTCACTGAAAGTGCTGTTAATAGTCAACAAAGAACTGATTTCTCTCTCTCCTTCTGTAAAACGAAACACATCAAATTTCATTTGCCTCTCAATAGTACTGAAACTGATGGAGCCACAGCAAAACTATATTTGTATGTGGTGTCTATTCAATGACTTCCAAGTATCAGGCTGGAAGACCATGGGAGTCAAACAACGTCTTTTCACAATGGAACTTAACAATATTTAAATTAATGAATAAATCGAAACAGATTTTTAGGATTTACGTTCAAATGAAATCGGCTGCGAAATTCACAGTTTAACAAATAATTTGAGAAAAACACCGGAACAGCAAGCAATTTGCCCGAAACGAATCCTAGGAGGGAATGATTCGAAATGCTAAAGATTTTACAGTTACACGTTGCTACCTAGGCTGCATTGTTACGTGAGATATATGTCTTAATCAGACCAGTCGTTGTTTTCTGAAAGTCAGTTTTGTGACTCCCAAGTAAAATCTCGAAAATATTCAACCAATTTCCAAATCAGCTGGAAATTTATAAATAACAACGTGGATGTAAAATAAGACGCAAAGACCTCTCTGTTTTTAATGATTTATTTACTATTCAGGTCGAGTTTCCCTTTGGCAAGCCTTGATTCTGCCTGGACATAGCAGTTTGACTGGAAGTAGTTCATTACCCTTTTCAGTCAGTGTTGAAAACAATTCTGAACCCTGACCCTAATCGGTAAGGTGTTGGTAGCATTTTACCTTCTCCTTTCGCCTCCCTCAGTATTTTTTTTTTCAGTTGCTGCTTTCTGTATTCCTGCAGATTTCTTCTGGTGATTTGTTTTGTTATTTCAGGAAATGTGTTGATCGTGACGTATGTTGCAGGCAGACACCCTTGTGGGGGGGTGAAAAAAAAACCCAGAGCCAGCGAGCTGCAGAGCAAAGTGCGAGCGGAGAGGATTAGGACAGGGCAAAAGCGCGGAAGGCACTGAACACCGCAAACTAGAGCGAAATAAATGCAGTAGCAATGTCCGATCTGAAGAAAAATGAAATGGAAATCAGGCACAAAGCTATCTTGCACCAGCAGAGGCGTCTAAAGCAAGCCACACAGTTTATTCATAAAGATTCGGCAGATTTGCTCCCTCTGGATGGTCTTAAAAGGTTGGGAACATCAAAAGATCTGGTGAGTCGCCCTTTCTTGTTGGCATTATGGACCCAGCGCTACCTGCAGTGAGCAGCAGTAATTAGGGGAGATAGGGAAGGACGGTTATACTTAGAATCGATATTTGCGTGATGTGAACTCTCCGGTAGTTCGGTGTGTTCATACGTGGACTATATGAATGAATATATGTGATGGGTTGGTGCTCCGGCATATACATTTACGAGTTTGAATCTACGCACCTTTTATGTAAATATCTCGCATACATATATGTTCACATCCATTTCAAAGCGAAATTGGTGGTGCGTCTCTTTTATGATTAATACGTGATTAGGGTTATTTTAACATCCCAACTAACAACAGTTTGAGTCTGTCCGCCTATTAATTCATAGCCAGCACAGGCTTTAAAGGAAAGGTCCTGTCAAAATTAAGTAAAATTTAGGGTTGCAGCAATAAAGGCTTCCAGGTTCATACGGTGACTGGGCAGTATGGGTTAACTGAGAATGCTGGAGTCTTCCAGTCTCAGGCTAATGGATACATTAACATGGTATCAAACTGAGTCGGTATATCCATCAGATTGGAAAAAGTAATGGAACAAATTCTATTCTAATTAGTTCAGTATAACTGAAGATATCTGATATATAGAAGCGATGGTAGAGGTAGACCAGAGGTACAGATAAGTAGAAAAAAACACAAATCAAGGAGAATTATGGAGATATATAAGGAGGAAGAGGGAAAATATCAATAAGAATGAGGTAAAAAAAAAAGACAGAAAAACAGGACAGTTGGAAGAAGGGAGATAACAGCAGCTGGAAGAACAATTGGAGAGGGAGAAATATGAAGCAGAATAAAGATGAAACAAATGGGAGAGACAGGTAGCATCATACTGCAGCTAAAGGGATCACTGTGTCTGTGTCAGAATTGAGAAGCAACTATCCAATTCTTTCCACTGTTCTGCACTTCCCCATAGCCACACAAATCTTTTTTCAGTATTTATCCAACTCCATTTTGGTGAATATTATTCAATCTGCTTTTCCGACCTGTTCAGATAGTGCATTCCAGGTCACAAGTTGCTCAGTAAAAAGCTTTCTCCTCATCTCCCCTCTGGTTCTTTGGAGAAAAGCACACAGAAACAAAAGATAGAATTAGGAGACAGGTATAAATAAGAGATAGGAATAAGTAAGAGAAATGAGTAAACTAGAACTGAGAGAATTAACAATGGCAAATGATGGAGATAAATAAATAGAAAGGAAGAATGACAAGAAATACAGGAGAAAGAAGGAGAGGAGATATAAACAGAAGGCTTGATTTTAAACCCACTCCCTGTGGCCTGACCAGGACAGAACTGTGGACAAATAGCCATGACACATTCTCAACTTATTCCCACCCATGCAATTTTAACTGGCAGGATTCTGACAATGTAGAAGCTGCCTATGATGGCAACTGTGTAATTACAATGGGAAAATTGCAAGCAATGTCATCAGCATCATAATTCTAACGTTCGGGACCACAAAATTTATCATTAGAACAGGTAGTAGTCAGTATTAGGGCAGAAAAGACTCAATATCTTTCATGTTACATTTAGGTACAGTTCTTCATCGCTCTGCAGGATTAGGGTATTTCCCCAGCTCTTTGACATCTTTGTTCTCTTTTGTTGAAGCGTGGCTAGAGACAGAAATGGGGGAGAGAGAACGTGAAAGTTATAAAATAATGAGGGGTATATATAGAATTAATGGTAGTTGTCTTTTCGCTAGGATGGGGTCTTTCAAGACTAGGGGGCACATTTTTAAGGTGAAAGGAGAGAGATTTAAAAATGACATGGGGGGCAATTTTTTTACATTGAGGGTGGTTCACATGTGGAATGAACTTCCTGAGGAACGGATGGATATGGATACATTTACAATGCTTAAAATACATTTGGATAAGTACATGAACTGGAAAGATTTGGAGGGATATGGGCCAGGAGCAGGCAGATGGGACTAGTTTAGTTTGGGATGGACTGGTTGGATGGAAGGGTCTTTTTCCATGCTGTATGACTCTATGATTCAATGATAAAAGTTGCATTAGAGGCAGAAAGCACGATTGTAAAAAGGATATAGAACAAACGTCATGGGACTGAAAGGTTACCAATGGAATAATGAAAAACTTGTGCTGCAGCTGATGGCTCATGCTTTGACTCATTATCCATTTACTCAGAGACTCCACAGGCTCTAGCCTCTCTCACAGTCTGCTACAATATTCACCTTCTTGAATCATTATCCTTTTCACTAGAAACTTCACTCTACATGCATCAGTTTCTTTCAGATTGCATGGTTTTTGCACATGCAATTCCTCCATTTCTCTATTCCTGATGCTTTACAGGTAGTGAGAAATTCTTGCTTCCATATTGCCCTTTAATAGGTAATCAAAACATCATTTCTTTCAATTCTTCAGGCATAGACAATAAATATTGTGAGGCTGTGCTTTTGGTAGGGAGCCTTCTGCTTGAGGGGATTACTGAGCAGAGAATCAAACAGAAGGGTCAGCATTCTAATTTAAGGTATTCCTAACTTTCTGGTCATTAAAGTAAATTAACATAAAATCAGCAGCATCACAGATGGAAGAATTGGGTAGAGAAATCGGTGTGTCTCATTTGCAGTGCCCCCACTGTAGTACTTGTCATTGCAGTTTCTCCTTTTTTTATGAAAATCTGGCCAATGTCCACCACCCTCAGGATTGATTGCTTCGACCTCAGCCTTTCTTGGTGCCCATTTTGATTATCTGACCAGCATTTTAAGAGCAGGAAGTTACTTTTCAGTGTTTGCATTGGAGTTCTACAGAACTATTAAAGCAGTGTAATACTAGAGTAGCAGATGAAATAAATTATGAATTATATTACCTTGGTACAGCACTTTACCCTGGGATGGGCATATTGAAAAATTAGACTAATCGTTGCCAGTGAGATGCCTGAGGAGAAGGGTTAGTCATATGGCAACTCATGGAGGTATTGTCTGCCATATGACATTTTATCACTCAGGAGAAATTGGGTGCTACAGAGACTTAGTGCAGCTTGGGAGTGTTCATTCGTTTTTGATTCAGTGAACGAATTAATACAATTCCTCCATTGCACCATGTCACTGCAGCAGCTAATCATGCGTACCTAGCTCGGTGAACAAATGTCATGTGTCTCAAATTCAATTTGTTGCCAGGAGGCTAGTTCAGGACAGTATTTACAGAACACAGAACAGTGAGGTGTTTCTTTCCTCTCCGTATTAATTATTTGCCTCAATCATAATTTATGAAATAGGCAACAACTCAAATTCAACAATACTTTGTCATCGCAAAGCTCAGGAGGTGGGAAATGCATGTCCATTATCGTTCTGAAGTATGCCAGGCCCTATATTGGTTTGGGCCATTCCATAGGCATTCAGAGTGCATACCAAAGTTGTTTAAAATGGAAAATGAAGTACTCAAATTAAGACTCTGTGCTTGATATGGGACCCTTTTATCATATGCATATTATGCTGACATGTCAGTGGAGTATCGAGGTGCTACAGCACTGTCAGGTTACTTTCTCTTATTCTTGGTAGTGTGGATGAGCAGAAAGATCTCGGTGTCCATGTGCATAGATCACTGAAAGTTGCCACCCAGGTTGATAGCGTTGTTAAGAAGGCGTACAGTATGTTAGGTTTTATTGGTAGAGGGATTGAGTTTCGGAGCCATGAGGTCATGTTGCAGCTGTACAAAACTCTGGTGCGGCTGCACTTGGAGTATTGCGTACAGTTCTGGTTACCGCATTATAGGAAGGATGTGGAAGCATTGGAAAGGGTGCAGAGGAGATTTACCAGGATGTTGCCTGGTATGGAGGGAAGGTCTTATGAGGAAAGGCTGAGGGTTTTGAGGCTGTTTTCGTTAGAGAGAAGAAGGTTAAGAGGTGACTTGATAGAGACATACAAGATGATCAGAGGATTAGATAGGGTGGACAGTGGGAGCCTTTTTCCTCGGATGGTGATGGCTAGCACGAGGGGACATAGCTTTAAATTGAGGGGTGATAGATATAAGACAGATGTCAGAGGTACGTTCTTTACTCAGAGAGTAGTAAGGGCGTGGAATGCCCTGCCTGCAAAAATAGTAGACTCGCCCACTTTAAGGGCATTTAAATGGTCATTGGATAAACATATGGATGATAATGGAATAGTTTAGGTTAGATGGGCTTCAGATTGGTTTCACAGGTCGGCGCAACATCGAGGGCCGAAGGGCCTGTACTGCGCTGTAATGTTCTATGTTCTATGAAAGGTAACACTATGGCTCTATCTGTCTTCCGATAGGGTAAAAAAATCTCATGACACTATTTCATAGAACAGCAGGGAATATGTTCCCAGTGTCCTTGTTCATATTTATCCTTCAATCAACATCATGTAAAAAATATCTATGGTATTTATTGCATTGCTGTTTGTGGCATTTCGCCCTGAAAAAGTTGGCTATCATGTTTCCTTACATTGCAAAAGTAAGTATCACTTCAAAAGCAATTAACTGGCTGTAAGACACTTTAAGATATATTGCAATTCTGAACGGTACTATATAAATTCAAATTCTTTACATACAAACATACAAAATTAGGAGCAGAAATGGACCATTCAGCCTCTCAAGCTTGCTCTGCTATTCGATAATGTCATTGCTGATCTGTTTGTACTTTGAAATCCACATTCCCATCTAATCCTGATATCCCATTACATCCCTGATAATCTATCCATCTCTGCCTTAAAAATATTCAATCATTCCCACCTCCACTACCTTCTGAAGCAGAGTGTTCCAAAGTCGCACAGATCTCTGAGAGAAAATATTTCTCCTTATCTCTGTCCCGAAAAGGTGATACCTAAGTTTAAAACAGTGCCACCTAGTTTTGGACTGATCCACAAGAGGAAACATCCTTTCCACATCCACTTTGTCAAGACAATACAGAATCTTATACACTTAAATCAAGTTACCCTTCACTCTACTAAACTCCAGTGGAAACAAATCCAGCCTGTCCAACTATTTCCATAACTATTCATTCCAGGTTTCCATCTAGTAAGCCTCCTCACAATTGTGTCCAATGCATTTACATCCTAAAGAGATGAAAACTGGACACAGTATTTGAGATGTATCCCACCAATGCCCTGTATATAACTGAGGCATACCATTCTTATTTTTATGTTAGATTCCTCATAGAATAAAGGACTGCATCCCATTAGCCTCCTGCACACTAATGTTTGTGACTCGTGCACCAGAACACCTAAATCCCTCTGCACCTCAGAATTCTGCAGCTATTCTCTATTTAAGTAATATCCTGCTTTTTCATTTTTACTGCCACAGTCAACAGCATCACATATTCCCACATTATACTCCATCTGTCAGACTTTTTGTCTTTAAACTCTGTATGTCTTTTCACCATACACTTTCTGACCTATCTTGATGTTATCTGTAAATTTATCACCAAGCCTTGGCTCCCTTCATCTAAGTCATTGAGGTAAACTATAAAAAGCTGAGACCCAGCACAGGATTCCACTGACCTCACCCTGGCAATCAAACAAACCTAAATTCTGTTTTCTGCCAGCCAGCCAATCTTCTACCCTCATACTATTTTTGAAGAGAAAATACATGAATTAGCTGGAGAAGAGCATAACTGTGGGGATGAGGAGACGTCTACGGCAAACTACCCAGAAAGCTTCATTCTGTGTGCTGCTCTCCTACTACCACAAGTACTAACTCAATCTTAATCTACACAAATTTTAATCCCTCATTCGTAACTAATTCCCTGAGTTCTCTTAAGGAGATGGTAGTGGCACCCAGCAAACCTCTATCTGCAAGAGGCCAGTACCAGAGATCCTCAGCTCCACCTCCACCCCTGAGGAGGAAGCCACTGAACTGTCAGGAGATGCAGTGACAAGGCTTTCACTTGCACCTCCACTAGCTCAGAGACTTGCACCTTGCTGGCTGTCCTATTTAGATTAGCCTCACGAGCACAGTCTGGTATTTATGGCAATGACATCTTTCCTGATTGAGGAAGTACCCCCTAAGCCTCGAACACTCAGAACATTACTGGATTCCAGCACCTGCTAAACCCCAGGCAGGAGACGATCCCAGGGTTTCAGCCATTACTGACTTTGTCAAAAAGCGCAGACAGGCACGGGAACAGCACCCAGGTTGGTCAGATGCAATCGGTAAGTTGGATCAATGGATGGAAGGGTTATCAGCACCATGCTGTCTCTGACCTGCAAATGTCTGGCTCTCTCCATGGAGAGGATGGCAGCTGCCATGGAGACCCAGGTTCAGCAATTGAGTATTACTGGATCTATACCTGCTCCAACCTGTACTCCATCATAAGTGCTCAGCACCAATGACAAGGCAAGAGGGTGTTAAGGGACCTCAATCTCACTTTAGGTGCTCCTTCCCCTCTGGGAGACAGAATGGGTACCAGTAGGCACCCATTATGAGGAAGCACAACTACAAGACCCCAGATATTTCCTCTCAGGACATTCCAGAGCTGCCTGGCTCATCTGCCTAGCCCATGCCTGGGCTGCCAAAGCCTACATTTTGATATGGACAACAATGGGTTGAAAAAGTACCACATCCACAAACATTGACACCCTTAACAGCGAAGCTCAGCAGCAGCAATGTGTACCATCAGTGTACAAAATACACTGCAGAAATTCACTAAAGTTCCTCAGACAGCAACTTCCAAACACATGACCACTTCCATCCAGAAGGACAAGGGCAGCAGATAAATGGGAACACTATCACCGGCAAGTTTGCCTCCGAGCCACTCACAATCCTGATGTGGAAATACATTGTCATTTCTTCAGTGTCACTGGGTAAAATTCCTAGAACTTCCTCCCTAATGGCATTGGAGGCCAAGCCACACCAAATAGATTACAGCGCAGTTCACCATCATCTTCTCAAGGGCAAAAGGTGGTGGACAATAAATAGTGGCCTAGGCATTGTCACCAACATCCCATGAATGAATAAAAGAAGGTAACTAGGAAGGCAAATTGAATTTTGGTCTTTATTGCTAGGGGTTTGGAGTTTAACTGCATAAGCTATTGGTGAGGCTGCACCTGGAGTTATGTGAATAGTTTTGGTCTCTGTATTTCAGAAAGCAAATCCTGGCATTGGACGCAGCTCAAAAGTCATTCACTATGTTAATTCCTGGAATGAACGGGTTGACATATCAATAATGGCTAAACAGTTCAAGCCTTTATTTGAATAAGATTTACAAGAATGGGGGGCTGATCTTCTTGAATCTTAGACAATTTTGAGGAGGCTTCACAGGTTAGATGTTGGGAAGGTATTCTGACTAGTCAGGGATTTTCATACTAGGAGACATATTTACAGAATGGAGGGACACTGAATCAAAACAAAGATATGAAGAGATAGTAGGAACTGCAGATGCTGGAGAATCTGAGATAACAAGGTGTAGAGCTGGATGAACACAGCAGGCCAAGCAGCATCAGAGGAGCAGGAAAGCTGACATTTCGGGCCTAGACCCTTCTTCAGAAAATTCTTCAGAAGATATGAAGAGATTTCTTCTCTCAGTAGCAAAAATCTTGAGGTAGAGGTGCTAGTGTTGGACTGGGGTGGACAAGGTCAGAAATCGGATGACACCAGGTTATAGTCCAACAGGTTTATTTGAAATCACAAACTTTCAGAACGTTGCCCCTTCATAAGTGAAGTGCACTTCACCTGACAAAGGGACAATGCTGCGAATGCTTGCAATTTCAAATAAACCTGTTGGACTATAACATGGCATCATCTGACTTCTGACCTTAGCAAAAGTCTAGTACTCTTTACCTTAGAGAGTTGTGGAGACTAGATCGCTGCAGATCGGTAGAGAAGGTAGATAGATATTTGGAATATCAAGGAGCTATGAGGTGTGGCATGAAAGAGGAGCTGAGCCCTGGCAAACATCAGCCATGACCTTGCAGAATAGCAGGGCAGGCTTGATGAATGTCCTGGCTCTGCTCTATTTCTTATATACAACAATCACAGCTTTAACATTTATGAGGACGTTGAATCAATACTGTCAGAGGAACTGTGTCATTAAAAATTACACAGAAAAAGATAAATAGAATAACAATGAAGGACAAATTACGGATTTTTAAAATATTGCTCTAGGTCCCCATATCAACCCTCTCTGTTTAGTGTGTAAGAAATCACAAACGTTTAATGCAAATAGATGCTACTATATCAAAACAAGATATATCAGGCAATAATACCCCTGAGATGTGCATTATTACGAAACTTGTATTTTAAATTTTGAAAAACACAGTGCTAACTGAAAGTATCCAGGTACTTGGTGTCCTCATTCAATAAATTTATTTTTGTATTTATGAGGATTGATTTTCCTACATTGTACATCAATTACATCTAACTCAATCAACAAGTGGCACGCATCATTGCACTAAGAAAAGAAAATCTAATATTATAAGGATTTTATTTCGCAAAATATTTCTGTTCTTTTGGATATCTTGTACAACAATGTATTTTAGACAGCATATTGAACATTCTCCTGACTAAATTGCATTGTCATTAAATATTTTTAATCATTATTTTCTTGATACCTATATAATGTAATACTAATGCTATATAAAGAGAAGTTGAGCTAAATCATGTTCAGACAACCTGAAATTCTTGTTGTGGCGAAATTGCTAACTATTTCCACTGGTGGAATGGGAAATCTAATAGAAGGATTCCCGTGACAAATTGAAATTCTGATTGGTATCTCTAACTTAGTCAAACTCATGCACACTTATCACATGACCATGCCAACCAATTGCACTGGAGTTAGACCATGCCAGACAAAGTTCCAGGCAAGCCACCATTTGACATCAGGATCTCTCTGTGAAAAGACAGACCTTACATGTATGGCTAAACCTGTGAGAAAGTTAAAAGTGCTGTCGATTGGAGACAAAGTGAAATTGATACAGCAAGTGGCTAACCAAGGTGTAAAGTGAAAAGCGAATATCACTGAGGAGAGACACATGACTAAAACAATTCAAGACATGGCATGACATTGTGGTCCACATGGTAAGCTCAGAGGATGTGGCAGTTACTATACAAAATGGTCTTGCCCACATTCTGAAAGAGATTTCTCACTGAAGCATGCAGTCCTGGAGAGCATGCTTGACTGCATTGATGACATGGTGGACTGTGTCACATGCATCTGAAGACAGCATGCTAAGTAGAAAAAGATACTTAACTATCTTCCAAAATATTTCAAAAGTCTTTTGCTGTACAAGCCACTGTGAGGTGTGAACAAATTGAAAACTAGTCATTTTCCACATATTTACTGCATCACGTTTTTTTGCATGAACATATTTTTACACAACTCGGGTTCCACAGGGCCTCCTGGATCGACTTGTAGCTTCACCTCACACAACTTTGTGCATAGGTTTCCTGCAGTTGTGACTTTACTGTAGACTAAGTCTTTGCATCATGGCTTAACATCTAAGAAGGTATTTGATTGAGATACTTACAAGCTGTGTCTGAGAAATAATTCTTTAACAAAAAGTCAGCACTGTGAAAGTGGGATTTTTAAAATCATTTCTGCAGAAGGTGTCTTGTGTACAGTGCTTCTATTTAATGCTGCATACAGCACAACAGTTCACCATTAAACCAAAGTGATTATTCTGTCCATAAGTTGTATTCTTAGTTATTTTTGACATAGGATTGCATGGAAGGAAAGGACTCTACACTGTCACATACCACACCTCCACATCAGGTACAGCAGAGGGTGAATATAGAGTAAAGCTTTTAATCTTCTACATTACTCTGAAAACCTGAATCCACTGTCAGTACTAAATTTTAATATTTGCTGTAAATTTGTAACAATGGCCTGTATTATCAGTTAGATAATTGCTGAAGAACATTTCTTTCTTACATCCCTTTAAAAATTCTTATATGAAGAATTTTTGAGTTAAGGGCCAATGCACTCCGTTTTTGCTGAATGCCCATTACTTGGCGATTAAACACTTGCCAGCTATTTAGTATCATGTGACTACAGTTCTTATTTGCTGCTTTCATCTTGTCCAAATGGAACAGATGTTGCTGAAGGTACAATTTACAGACATACTGCTGCAAATTTTCTTACCAAACTCAAAACCTTTTATACCCTTTAAGTCTGCATTTAGTGCTTGCAGGACTTGAGTTATCAGAGACTTTGCAACAAAAGTGTGAGATGTAATGCACAGAGCACCATCAAGTTCACTTGTTGCAGTACACAATGGGTTTGTTATAGTGGACCCAGTTATCTGGTCAGGTGGGAGTACAGATGTGCTTAAGGGGGCTGACATTGGAAAAAGAGGCAGATAGAATGTGATAGGTGCAGAGAGGCTGACGTTTCGGGCCTAGACCCTTCATCAGAAAAGGGG
>NC_063349.1:22692102-22745351 GCF_021869965.1 Rhincodon typus | reverse complement strand
TGACCTTAGATTGATGAATAATCTTTCTGCCACTGGAAAGTTTCTCCTCACTTAATTTATTCAAACTTTTCACAATTTGAAAATCTCAATTACATTTTCCCTTCATCTTTCTACTCCAAGGCTAACAGCGCTACTGTCCCTCCACATAAGAAATCTCACATCCCTCTTGCCATTCTAATCAGTTTCCTCTTCAGCCTCTCCAAGTCCTTGATCCCCTTTCTACGATGTAGTGTTCAGAGCTAAACTGAATATTGCAGCTGAAGTGTAAACAATATTTCACAAATATTTGTAATAGGTATTGGATTTACAATCATATTTATTTTTATCTCTATTAATAAGGCCAGTGATCCTATTTATTATTTGAATTCACATAGCACGTTTCACAATTTTGCAACATCCTAAAGCACTTTCTTGAATTTTAAGGCATTGTTCTAATAAGGAATGTTTGATAAGTTCAGTTGGAAGCTGTGAACAACTGTTAAGGCAAATATAGCCAGTGGAATCCACAGCATTTGTTGCTAGGCATACAAATTCCATAGAAGTGCACAAGGCAAGTTAAGAGGTGTTTGAAGTTGCAAGAGAAAAAGAACTATAAAATTGACACCCGAGAAAGAAAAAGTCAGTATTTTGACAAATGGATCAGAACTGAAAAGCTACAAGATCTTTTCTAGTGAGCAACATGCTGGGTAGCAGAAAGAGGGGTCAGCCTCAGCACAGTTGGATGACAGATGGCACAGAATAGTTGCAGGCAAGCTACAATGGATGAGAGAGAGTTTGGCACAAGGCAGATGAGTGTGACGTATCATAATACAGATCTCTTGGCCGGAGTAGCTCTAAAGCAGCCTTTTTTAAAAACTTAAAATATTCTTTAAAGTCATGTTTTAAGTATTCAGGAATTTAACTTACTGATAGAAAAACACAAGATGAAATAACTGAAATATTATATTGACTTTTTTTTTTAAAATGTACATTCTACAGATTAAATAGTCATGAGAACTACAGGGCAGAGGACTAGAATTTGGGTAATTATCGCCATGGAATTGTAGATACTACCAAAGTCAGAAAGCAGTTTAAGACAACCATAATATAACTGCATTCTAAATTAGACTTGCAAGATAAAAATCTAGTAGTATTATAATTTTCAAGAAGGCAAACTTGAAAAGGAATGGGGATAATCTAAGAGTAATGAACTATTTAGCACGATCAGAAATCGGATATAGGTAAGTTAGACGAAATACATCAAAATACAATGTGGTGTACCATCAAGATGTTATGATTAAATGTTGACATTAGAAACGTTCATGTGCTTAACATGTGTTTTAATAATCAAGATAGAAAGATATTGCATATGCTTTGTTCCTAGTTCCTTTGTATTTATTCTTTCAGTAACTTATGTCCCTTGTTTCCTCAGTGCTGTGACCAAGAGATCAAAGTCACTATCAACACAGGCTGCCAACAGAACACAATCTCTGCCAGTTGCTTGAGCAGAATAGGGTAAGCTATCAGTTAGCAGATGAACCACTCTAATTTAAATTAGGAATGGATTTTCAAAGATGATTAACCTGAAGATCTGCACCCTGAGAGTAGGTGCCATTTAGATCACAAGGCAGAAAATGACAATTATGTTATTTTAATCAAGTACCATCAGCTGGCTGTTAGCTAACTGAATTACTTGTAATAGAACCTTGATTAATTATTAATCATTTTATTATAGACTGCACTGCAAACTTGCTGAACTTCCTGATTATCCACACCAGTCACGTTTTAGATTGCTGACTATGCTTCCATGTAATTCATTCTGAAGCCAAATGGTAAAATAGGAGAGCAGGTGCCAATCTTTTACCTAAAAAATTTATTTGCAGAATGCAACAATACATATATCTGCCTCTTCCATCACCACCATGCAGTGTCCCAGAGGTCTCTCTTTATGACTTCTGTTAGGGAATCCATTAGGACTGAGTGTAATTTGCTTTCACTCATTTCCTTGGTTTTAAGATCGCTGACAAGTCCAATGTGAGATTCAGTTATTTTAATCTACTTATTCAGACATCCAGTACAGATGGGACTTGAACCCAGATCTACTACCTCAGAGGGAACCGGTACATGGTTACCACTTTGCCACAAGATCCCTCCAATGAGAGATTGGCATATTTTTAATCAGCCTGTTCAACAGTATTGTTACACACCTCTGGAACTTGAATCTTGGCCTCCTGGCTTAGGAGGTAAGAACATTATCACTGTGCCACAAGATTCCCTCCAATGTGGAGCAGGTGGTGCTTGAGAGGTTGGTTCGGGTTGTTTAGTGCTCTATACACACCTTCTGATCCCTTGTTCTTCTGCACATTCCTGACAATTCTCTTGACGTATTTGGTGCCTTTCCAGGTCAGCCTTTTCTACTTTGATCCATTACACATTGGAGACAATGATGAATTTGGTCACCTATATCTGCCTTTATCAAAAAAAAAGGTTCCCAATATATGGACAAATCACAGATTTATTATGGTGCATAAAGAGGCCATTCAGCATATCCATTGTGGCTGCACCAATTCTATTGTCTAGCATTAATCTCACACTTTTCCCCCCCCCCCCCCCAAAATCTCTGCACACCATTACTGTCCAAATAACCATCCAAAGGCCCCCTGAATGCCTCAATTGAACTTATCTCTACCAGGTTTCCAAGCTGTGCATTCCACATGCTAACTACTCGCTGTGAGAAAGCTCTCTCATGTTTCCCTTGCTTCATTTGCACATCACTTTAAATTAATATCCTCTTGTTCTTTTTTCTTTTATGGGTGGAAACAGCTTCACCCTATTTACTCTGTCCAGCCTGCTGATGATTTTGAAATCTTCTATGAGATCTCCACTCAGCTTTCTTTTCTCTAGAGAAAACTGTCTCAAATTCAATCCATCTTCCTTGCTGAGTTCCTCATATTAGAACCATTCTAGTGAACCCACTTCTGTATTCTCTCCAATAGATTTACATCTTTTCTATAATTCCCACAACTGTCCATAATACTCCAGCTGAGATCTAAAAAGTATAGTGTACGAGTTCAATATCACCTCCTTATTCTTGTACTCTATGACCCTATTCATAAAACCAAGAACACTGTACTTTATTTACTGCTCTGTCCTAGCACATTGAATGATCTGTGCACGTTAACACACAGATCCCTCTATTCCTGCACCACCTTTGGAATTGTAACCCAAGTTTTATGTTGTCTGTCAGTATTCTTCCGACCAAAGTGCATCACCTCACACATCTGCTGCCTATCTGCTCACTCCACCAATTTGTCAGTGTGTTTTTGAAGTGCCACATTATCCTCACTGTTTACAATTCTTCCAAGTTTGGTGTGATCTACCAACTTGGAGGTTGTCCCTTGCACAACAAGATCCAGATCATTAGCATATATAAAGGAAAAACAAGAGTCCCAATACTGATCCTTGGGGAACTTCACTATAAACCTTCACACAGCATTAAAAAAAAAAAGTCCCATTGGCCATTACTCACTGCTTTCTATCACTCAGACAATTATCCATGTTGCCAGTGTTCCTTTTATACTGTGATCAACAACATTCCTGATAAATCTGTTATGAGATACTGTATTAAAGCATTAACACTATCAACCTTTCATCACCTCTTCAAAAACTTCCAGCAAGTTAGTCAAGCATAATTTACCAATCCAAGCTGGCTCTTCTTAATCAGTGTACCTATCTCCATGTGACTACTAAGTCTATCCCAAATAATTGCATTTTTATATATGCTGATGGTTAATCAGGCAATGCCCATCAACTGTGTATCTTTAATCTTAATAATACAATTAACATACTTTGAGTATTGCTTAAAAAAAGACACATTTTGTCAATGTTTTTTGTTTTGCACTCATCAGGACAATCACCATGTAGAGAGAAAACAACATTTGCATTGTGAAGGGAGAGTGCTGTGATTATTGATTGATAAGTGGACTCTAATTGATAGAGGTGTTGCCAGTGAGAATATACCTGTTATGTGATGACTGATAGTTAGCTGTCAAGTTTTATTTACATTTTAAATCAGGCAGCTTGACTCTGATTGCTAAAGGTGTGCCCTGAGAAATGAATCAGAGAATGGCTATTGTATTACATCTCAACGTTAGTATGACAGTATACTTTTTAGAGTCATGTTTATAATATCATGAGTGCACGGGACATGAGACTGTAAAAGTCTTGTACTCCATCTTACCTGGAGCCCATATGATGCACGATATGTTATTGAAAACTTGCTCTCTGTTGTAACCTACTAGCTTAATGTCGCCCCAGACACTGATGCGCCTGTGAGTATAAGGTTCGTACATAATTGTAACCTGTAATAATTGTTAGATTCTTCAATCCATGCCCAGTTAGTTATATTATGAAGAATAACCTGAGCATGGCCATATAGGGTAAAACAGTCTGCTGGAGGAAACCTCACATTGACTGTCATCTATTCATAAGAACAGAAGAACTGGCAACAGGAGTAGGCAGTTCAGCCCCTCGAGCCTACTCCACCATTCAGTACAGTCATGGCTGATCACATCTTGGTCTCAACTCCATTTTCCTGCCTGCTTCCCATAACCCTTCAACCTGTTATTAATTAAAAATCTGTCTATCTCCTCAAATTTACTCAATGTCCCAGCATCCACCACACTCTGGGTAGCAAATTCCACAGATTCATGACCCTCTGAGAGAAGTAATTCTTCCTCATCTCTGTTTTATATCTGCTATCCCTTGTTGCAGAACTGTGACCTCTTGTTCTAGATTGCCCAAATGAGAAATATCCTCTCTTGTCTACTTTGTCAATCCCCTTTTGTACTTATATACCTCAATTAGGTCTCCTCTCATTCTTCTAAACTTGAGAGAGTATAGTCCTAAACTGTTTAATCTGAAACGAGGAATTAAGACGGCTAAAAGGGGTCATGAAATATCTTTAGCAAACAGGGTTAAGGAAAATCCCAAAGCCTTTTATTCATACATAAGGAGCAAGAGGGTAACTAGAGAAAGGGTTGGTCCACTCAAGGACAAAGGAGGGAAGTTATGCGAGGAGTCAGAGAAAATGAGTGAGATTCTTAATGAGTACTTTGCGACGGTATTTACCGAGGAGAGGGACATGACGGATGTTGAGGTTAGGGATAGATGTTTGATTACTCCAGGTCAAGTCGACAGGAGCGGGGGAAGTGTTGGGTATTCTAATAGGCATTAGGGTGGACAAGTCCCCGGGTCCGGATGGGATCTATCCCAGGTTACAGATGGAAGCGAGAGAGGAAATAGCTGGGGCCTTAACAGATATCTTTGCAGCATCCTTGAGCACGGGTGATGTCCCGGAGGACTGGAGAATTGCTAATGTTGTCCCCTTGTTTAAGAAGGGTAACAAGGATAATCCAGGTAATTATAGACCGGTGAGCCTGACGTCTGTCTTGGGGAAGCTGCTGGAGAAGATACTGAGGGATAGGATCTATTTACATTTGGAAGAAAATGGGCTTATTGGTGATAGGCAGCATGGTTTTGTGCAGGGAAGGTCATGTCTTACCAACTTGATAGAATTCTTTGAGGAAGTGACAAAGTTGATAGATGAGGGAAGGGCTGTAGATGTCATATACATGGACTTCAGTAAGGTGTTTGATAAGGTTTCCCATGGTAGGCTGATGGAGAAAGTGAAGTCGCATGGGGTCCCGGGTGTACTAGCTAGATGGATAAGAGCTGGCTGGGCAACAGGAGACAGCGAGTTGTAGTGGAAGGGAGTTTCTCAAAATGGAGAACTGTGACCAGTGGTGTTCCACAGGGATCCGTGTTGGGACCACTTTTGTTTGTGATATACATAAATGATCTGGAGGAAGGTAAAGATGGTCTGATTAGTAAGTTTGCAGATGACACTAAGATTGATGGAGGAGCAGATAGAGAAGGGGACTGTCGGAGAATGCAGCAGAATATAGATAGATTGGAGAGTTGGGCGGTGAAATGGCAGATGGAGTTCAATCCAGGCAAATGCGAGGTGATGCATTTTGGAAGATCCAGTTCAAGAGCGAACTATACGGTAAATGGAAAAGCCCTGGGGAAAATTGATGCACAGAGAGATCTGGGTGTTCAGGTCCATTGTACCCTGAAGGTGCCAAGAGTGGTCAAGAAGGCATATGGCATGCTTTCATACATCGGACGGGGCATTGAGTACAAGAGTTGGCAGGTCATGTTACAGTTGTATAGGACTTTGGTTCGACACATTTGGAATACTGTGTACAGTTCTGGTCACCACATTACCAAAAAGATGTGGATGCTTTGGAGGGGGTGCAGAGAAGGTTCACCAGGATGTTGCCTGGTATGGAGGGCGCTAGCTATGAAGAGAGGTTGAGTAGATTAGGATTATTTACATTAGAAAGACAGAGGTTGACAGGGGACCTGATTGAGATCTACAAAATAATGAGAGGTATAGACAGGGTGGATAGCAAGAAGCTTTTTCCCAGAGTGGGGGACTCAATTACTAGGGGTCATGATTTCAAAGTGAGAGGGGAACAGTTTAAGGGAGATATGTGTGGAAAGTTCTTTACGCAGAGGGTGGTGGGTGCCTGGAACGCGTTGCCAGTGGAGGTGGTAGAGGCGGGCACGATAGCGTCATTTAAGATGTATCTAGACAGATACATGAATGGGCAGGGAGCAGATGGATACAGATCCTTGGAAAATAGATGACAGGTTTAGATAGAGGATCTGGATCAGGGCAGGCTTGGAGGGCCAAAGGGCCTGCTCCTGTGCTGTAATTTTCTTTGTTCTTTGTTCTAATCTCTCTTCATAAGACAAACCCCTGGCGTCTGGAATCAATCTAGTGACTCTGCTCTGAACTGCCTCCAATGCATCACTCAGCAGGTATGGGAACCAAAACTGTATACAGTACTTAAGCTATAGTCTCACTAATACCTTACATAGTTGCAACAACAATTTCCTACTTTTATGTTCTATTCCTTTAGCAACCTAGCAGGCAACTCCACTTCAAGTTTACATGCCTTTGGGATCCCTTGTAAATTCATTAAGGACATCTCTCCCACCTCCAAGGAAGGTTTTGCAGTTTCTTATGCCCTTTTACTTTTGATAGTACATATCTTGGTGTTTCCTTTTATTCCTTCATCACTCACAAACTCCAAACTCAATCTTAAGTTATCTTTGTTCCAAAATATCCCTGACATGAGTCCTAAACATTATCAAAACTCTTTGGGTACTGCGTTGAAAATCAAGCCCCGATATTCCTGAAGACATCACAAATGTGAACAGATTAAGTTAAACCATCCAAAGTTTCCAATTTCCCTGACTGATGAACTCAGGTTTCTGTAATTAACAAGAAAAAAAATGTTTATTAGAAACAAATGGTCTTTAACCAATGGCAATTAGGAAACATGAATTGCTAACTTACAACTCTTTTCAACTTAAGCACTCCTCCTTTTAAAATCACCCCTTCACAAACAGACTCATAAAAGACATAAATATTGAGGGTGCACCAGTCTGGATAACAGGAATTGATGAGAGATACCTTTTGGTTTCTTCCAATTCCTTTGTTCTTTGCAGTTGATACACAGTTGTTTGTACATTGACACTCTCTTTCATTCAGTGATTACAAGTTCATCTTTCCACTGTCATTCAAGACATTTTAGTCCTCCTTCAGTAGGAGATTTGCAGAGAAAGGTGAGTAAAAGACGGTTAGCTATTACTGCAGATGTTCTGGTGCTTCACAAAGGAGAGAGGGAAACACGCACATTTTCAGATACTTCCTCTTTGCAGACTATGTTTTCTCCTGCACTGGCCCCACATAAAGTTGCCTGATCAGAAGCCAATCAAAACATTATTGTCATTGAAACATAGAAAATAGGAGCAGGAGGTGACCATCCAGCCCTTTGAGTCTGCTCCACCATTCAACATGATCATGACTGATCATCCAACTCAGTACCCCGTTCCTGCTTTCTCCCTTTATCTTTCCATCCGTTTAGCCTTAAGAACTACATCTAACTCCTTCTCAAAAACATTTATTGTTTTGGCCTTAACCGCTTTGTACACAATACTCCAGGTGTAGTCACACCAAGGCCCTGTACAATTGCAGCAAAACATCCCTGCTGCTGTACTTGCATCCTCCTGCTATGAAGGTCTTCATTCCGTTTACCTTCTTCACCACCTGCTGCACCAACATGTTTAATTTCAATGATTGGTGTACAAGAACACCCAGATCTCATTGTGCCCCCCCAACCTTTTCCTACCTATTGCTATTCAGGTAATAATCTGCCTTTCTCTTTTTGCTACGAAAGTCGATAATCTCATATTTATCCACATTATACTATATCTGCCATCCATTTGCCCACTCACTCAGCTTGTTCAAATCACACTGAAGTATCTCTGCATTCTCCTCACAGCTGACCCCACCCAGCTTTGAGTTATTTCCAAACTTGGAGATATTACATTTAATTCTGTCATCTAAATAATTAATATATATTGTGAATAGCTAGGATCCAAGCACTGAAATCTGTGATACCCACGAGTCTCTGTCTGCCACTTGGAAAAAACACCCATTTATTCCTATTCATTGTTTCCTGTCTGTCAACCAGTTCTCTATCATTACATTAAATCCAGTCCCACGCGCTTCATTTTACAAGATAATCTCTAATGTGGGACTCTATCAAAAGCCTTCTGAAGGTCCAAGTAAACCACATCCACCAGTATTTTCCCCCCTTATGAACTCTATTAGTTACATTCTCAAAAAATTCTAGTAGATTTGAAAAGCTTGATTTCTCTTGAATAAGTCCATGCTGACTCTGCTAATCTTGCCACTTTTTCCAAGTGCTCTGCTACTAAATCTTTTACACTTGGCTTTTATAATGCAGCATTTCCCTACTACAAATGTCAGGCTAACTAGTCTATAATTCCTCTCTATCTCCTTTTTTAAAATAGCGGGATTACATTAGCTACTCTCTACTCCAGAGGAACCGTTCCAGAGTTTATTGAATCTTGAAAGATGATCACCAATGTATCCACTTTTTCTATATCCACGTCCTTAAGTATTCTGGAATGCAGATTATCAGGCCCTGGGGATTTATCAGCCTTTAATCCAGTCAATTTCCCCAACCCCATTTCCCTATTAATACTGGTTTCCTTCAGTTCCTCCCTTTCACTAGACCATGTGACACTCAACATTTTTGGGATGTTAT
This sequence comes from Rhincodon typus, assembly GCF_021869965.1. Classification (NCBI taxonomy): domain Eukaryota; kingdom Metazoa; phylum Chordata; class Chondrichthyes; order Orectolobiformes; family Rhincodontidae; genus Rhincodon; species Rhincodon typus. Next base: position 22,736,163 of record NC_063349.1, on the reverse strand, counting down.
TTGTGACCTCCTTTATGAAGACAGAACCAAAAGATGTATTTAATTTGTCTGTCATCTCTTTGTTCCCCATCATAACTTACCCCATTTCTGACTGGAAGGGACCTACAATACCAGGCACCCGGTTCAATTCCAACCTTAGGCGACTGGCGTCTGCGTGGGTTTCCTCCAGGTGCTCCGGCCTCCTCCCACTGTGCAAAGATGTGAAGGTTGGGTGGATTGGCCATGCTAAGTTGCCCATTGTGTCCAGGGATGTGCAGGCTAAGTGGATTAGCCATGGGAATTGCAGGGTTATAGGAATGGGATGGGATGGGATGCTCAGTGGAAGGGCAGTATGGACTCGATAGGCCAAATGGCCTGCTTCCACACTGCAGAGATTCCATGTTCATTTTCACTAATCTTTTTCTCTTCATATACCCATAGAAACTTTTACAATCAGTTTGAATGTTCATGGAAGCTTACTCTCATGTTCTATTTTCCTCTTTTTAAACCCTTTGTCTTCCTTTGCTGAAATCTAAACCCTATCCTCAGGTCTGCTTCTTTTTTGGCTACTATGTAAGCTTGGATCTAATAGTGATTTCCTTCAGTTCCTTCCTCTCACTAGATCCTATGCTCCCCAACAATTTTTTGTATGTTATTTTTTGACCTCCTTCGTGAAGGCTGAACCAAAATACATACTAAATTGGTCTGCCATCTCTTTGTTCCCCATTCTAACTTGTCCAGTATCAGGGATAATACTGTCCTAATTTTCCTTGTTAGCCTTTCCTGTTTCATTGTCAAGCATTTGCTCCCCCTAGTTCAGAGCCCATTAACTCCGTGCTGTCTGTTCTTGCTTTCACTGTTCCACGGAAAAGCAACATTGTATATGCCTCACAAGTGTGCTCCAGTAAATTTGATTTTTAAAACTGCAGTTATCTTTAAAGCAGTATCTTCTATTTTTAATCCACAGTCCAAAAATAAAGGAAACAATAAGACGTAGTCTTTGCAAAGCACTGAATAAGAAATCTCCAAATTGAATGATTGTAATCTTTAACAGAATCTATTATAGTGTATGATATATTCTACTTAGGAATGGCAGTCTGTCTTTTTATAAAAGTCTGGCTATGCCTCAGAGGCATCTAACAGATCATCTTTCTTGTAAACATCATCCATGAAGCTTAAGAGAAGGTTCAAACCTTCGTCAGTACCCATCTGACGGACATCCAACTCAAAGTATTTTGTTTGTGATTTTGGTTGGAAAGCAACATACTTTGTTTTCTCTTTGTTAAGGATTTAACTCATGTCCACACATCCACTCAGTTTTCCACAGCCAGAGGTGAGAAGCTGACAGGGAGATTGTGCTGGGTTGGAAAGGTGGTGTGGTTGTCAGAGGTCTGGGGGTATAAGAGGTCAGGGGAGGTGGCATTAGGGGAATGAGGATTGAGGCAGAGTTTCAGTTTAATAGGAGTCCAGGAGTTAGAGTTGGTTTGTCATCCACTACCTTCTCCTCGGTATCTATTAGCTTAACTGAGTCAAAACCCTCTGTCTTTAAAGGACTCTTCCGACAGGTTCCAGTTGCAGGGGAATTGCCCATTACAATCTTCAATTTCCCAGTAAGTTCCCATTCTGCTATGGCTGGGATTCTACATTGTCTTGATGCACAACTCCAGTCTATTCTGCTGTAAAGGCTCCCTAACACTTGGAATATCATGGCCAATACTTTCCAGATTACAAACCTAGGTGGGGAAATGGTGGTGTGGTGGTAACGTCACTAGACTAGTAATCCAGACCACAGGCTAGTTCTCTGGGGACATGGGTTCAAATACCACTACAGCAGCAAGTGGAATTTAAATTCAGTTAATAAATCAAAAATTAAAAGCTAGTCTCAGTAAGAGTGACTTTGAAGTCATTGTTGATTGTCATGTAGTAAAACCTTTCTTGTTGATTAATGTCCTTTTAGGGAAAGAAATCAGTCATCTTTATCCATTCTGGCATACATATGACTCCAGACCCACAGCCATGAGGTTGATTCATAACTGTCCTTTGAAATGGCCGAGCAAGCCTCTCCGTTCCAGTGCAATTAGGTATGGGCAGTAAATGCCAGCTTTGCCAGTGATCCCCACATCCTATGATAGAATAAAGAAAGCAAGAAGTCCACGTAGGACAGAAAGCAGCTGTGAAGATGTATAAACAGGTTTAATAAGTGAGAAACAAGATGGTAGATGGGGTGTAATGTAGAGACATTGTTCAAATTAATATTATTCACTTAGGTACCAAGAATAGAAAAACAGAATATTTTTCAAAAGAGGTGAAATGTGTAGATGTTCAAATGGACTTAAGTATACTAGTCAAGACTACAAAATTTGCTATATTTACTTGTCAACAATTAGGAAGGCACTTTTATTCGGCCTTTACTGCAAGAAGGTAGAGCTCAGGAATAAAGAATTCTTATTACACTTATATGGGGTTTTGCTGAGACCACACCTGGAATTGTGTGTGAAGTTTTTGCTTCCAAATTTAAGGAAGGATATTCTTGCGTTGAAAGATCAAAGATCATGAAAGGATAGATTCTGATAAAGGTGAAATGGTTTGGTATGTTATTTCCCCTTTAATAACAGGACATAGTTACATAATAAAGGGTTGGTCATTTAAGACTGATGTAAGATTTTCCACTCAGAGTTGAGAGTCCTTGGAATTCTCCACCCTGGAGGTTATGTAAACTCAATTATTAAATATATTAAAGGCTGAGACAGACAGATGTTTGGTCTGTTAGGGAACCAAGGAATATGGGAGAAGGGAGAAAAGTGAAATTTGAAGCCATGATTATCATAAATGATGGACCAGACTTGATCAGCTGTATGGTATAGTCTTGCTCCTGTTTCATACATTATCATAAGGGGTGCTAAGATTATAGCCCACATTATGGTCCCACACAGACAACCAATTGGTAATGTAAGTTTTTACAATTTTTTTTTACAGAATATGGTATTGTAGGCTAGACCAGCAGTTGTTGCCCATCTCTAATTGCTCCTAAGGTGGTATTATTGAGTTGTCTGCTTGAAGTGCTGCTGTCCTTGGGTGTGGGCACAGTCCCAGTACTGTTAAGGAATGAATCCCAAGATTTTGACCCATTGACAATGAAGGAGCAGCGTTCCAAATGAAGGTATTATGAGACTTGGAGAGGAACTTGCAATTCCTGCAGTAAGGTTAGTTCCATGAGCATGGGAATCAAGCTCAGAATGCTTAGGGAAGCACCTGATAATCGATTACCGAAGAAGATAACTACAGCAGAGTTTGCTATAATTGATATGTGGATTCAGATTATTTCTGTCTATGACATAGGAGCTTTCAAATTTCATGGTCGGTTCTGTCAAACTTGTGCCAAAAGAATCAGTTGCACATGTCTGGAGGGGTGTTTGCAATGGAATTTCCTGTATCATTGGAATAGTTATGAACACATATTTTCTGTAAAATGGTGCTGATGTGTGATGTGCTGAGATGCTTTGACATTGTTATTAAGTCAATACTGGCTGAAAAATGCGAAGGCAGCAAGTAAGAAGGAACATGTTTAGTTCAGTAAGTGCACGGTCAGTTCACTTGAATGAATATCTGCTTACAGCCTCTTGTGCAAGCTTTACTAGAACATTTATGCACAGGGGAACCAGAAATAGGCAAAGAAGACAGCAATATGTGACTCACAGATGGAAATCCTACAATCATTTGAAGTTATTCATGATGCTGATAAAATGGCATTTTTAGATCTTCCGTTTTTCCTCAGGGTATTGATATGAATCAAAGTGTGGAATTAGGAATCTGAGTAACATGGCATACGGTGAGATTTGTGGCAGAATCATGAGAACTGAGCATCAGAGTGCAGGAGGCCATCCAGGACAAGGCATGGGGAGAGACAGGTGGGGCACAGTTAGACCAGAGTGATCGTGCCGAGAAACCTCAGAGTACAACGGGGATCTTGATCAGATGGGCCGATGGGTGGCAGATTGAGTTTAATGCAGATAAATGTGAGGTGCTACATTTTGATAAGGCAAATCAGGGCGGGATTCGTACGCTTAATTGTAAGGTCCTCGGGAGTGTTGCCGAACAAAGGGACCTTGGAGTGCAGGTTTGTAGTTCCTTGAAAGTGAAGTCGCAGGTAGTGAAAAAGGCATTTAGTATGCTTGCCTTTACTGGTCAGTGCATTGAGTATAGGAGTTGGACGTCATGTTGCGGCTGTACAGGACATTAGTTAGGCCGCTTTTGGAATACTGTGTTCAATTCTGGTCTTGCTATAGGAAGAATGTTGTTAAACTTGAAAGGGTTTAGAAAAGATTTACAAGCAGGTTTCCAGGGTTGGAGGATTTGAGCAAGAGGGAGTGGCTGAATAGACTAGGGCTATTTTCCCCAGAGTATCGGAGGCTGAGGGGTGACCTTATGGAGGTTTATAAAATCATGAGGGGCATGGATAGGGTGAATAGTCAAGGTCTTCTCCCCAGGGTGAGCAAGTCCAAAATAGAGGACATCGGTTTAACGTGAGAGGGGTAAGATTTAAAAGGGACTCAAGGGGCAACTTTTTCACACAAAGGTTAGTGTGTGTGTGTGGAATGAACTGCCAGGGAAATTGGAGGAGGCTGGTACAATTACAACATTTAAAAGGATGGGAATATGAACAGGAAAGGGTTGGAGGGATATGGGCCAAATTCTGGCAGGTGGGACTAGATTAATTAAGGGTATCCAGTCAGCACGGATGAGTTGAACCAAAGGGTATGTTTCCGAGCTGAACATCTCTATGACTCTATAAATTCTATAGTCAGGGGAATAGGCAGATACTACATCCCCAAATGAGGTCCCGAATGGTAATTTTTCTCCCCGGGGCAGAAGGAATCGTATCCCATAACGTATGACATGTTTCTCGGGGGACAAGTGCAGAAAAAGTAGTTTGGGTTGGAAGAAATAACATGGATGCAACTTTGTTTATCGAGGTAAGGTTAATTTTGAGTACTGGTAGGAAGCAGACCTCAAAGTGATGAATACCCAGATTGACTTATGATGGGTTTCTGAGGGACGGAAACAGAAGGCAGATTGCAAGTGCACACGGAATTGGAACAGAAGCTAGTCACTGGTCTGTCTTGCCTACTCCACCACTCAGGAAGATCATGACTGTACCTGGGCTTTAGTACACTTTCTCTCATGGCCCCATATCACTTGATTGTCCTAGAGGGATATGGGCCAGTTGTAGGAAGTTGGACTAGTTTAGTTTGGGAAACTTGATTGGCATGGATAAGTTGGACCAAAGGGTCTGTTTCCATGTCGTACAACTCCACACATCTGAGGCCCATCTTGGTCAGGAACAACTTGCTGTATTTTTTATGCGGTTGCCAAGCAGTGAGGTGAGTTTCTCACTAAGCAGCAGCAAGTTGCAATTAAGGGAGATTATAGTTTATTAAACACCTCAATAAAACCACAAGTCACCTCACTAATATTCAGTTCCTATCTTATCAAACGCGCCGAATAAGCAAGAATAAGAATGCTCGATGTGGGAGTCAGAGCAGAAACCGGGCAACTTCAGTGCATGCCTGGCTTAAACGGCCTCCAAACTGAACACCACGCACTAACAATTTAGGGTGCACTGTATGGGCACCAGCTTCATGCATCCCACATCGAATTGACGCTGGCATCCAACATGAGCGAGCTTCTAAGAACTCTCATAGGACATCTGCGATCCACTTACAGTACACTTCAGTGCTGCATCCCTAACTTTCATTGCAATGCTGCTGCAAGGACACTGTGTGCTCAGGAACACACACTCAGCTCACTGAGGCTGCATTTCCAGCCTATGCACTTGCTCTAATAGCGCTCACTTATATTGAGTTTACCTGGATGCTCTCAGCATTCCTGCCTTGCCATGTCTTGTCTTTTTGTGCATGGTCCCAGAAATATCAGGCTGACGTTACTGCTATATTGCCTGCAATTAAGCACAAACTGCAAACTTGTGGTTGTCAGCAGAGAAGGGAGATAGCCTGCGCCTACGGGTGCTGGCGCAGTAAGTCAAGGGCAGCCTCCAATACCAGTACAGCAGCTTGTACATGGTCAGTCAGCTACTCAAGCCGACAGTGTTAGGAAGATATCCACGTAAAGAGTGAGGAACCAAATGTTGGGCAGCGCACTTCTCAGTATTCGTTCTGTTGAGGGAAGATTTCTTCCTGGAATGTAAGAGAGAGAATCAAATATTACAGGAGATGAAAGTTGGTAGCACAGCTGTTACTGTGGATATTGGTGGGGAGCCGTCTCACACATGATCTTTTCAGGATGTATCAAGTAAATTGAATATTGCATTTTGTGTCTACTGAAGACACACTAAGTATCCTTTAACTGTCTGACAATTGGAAATTTTGAAAAGTAGTCAATGACCAGGAGAAAATTGTCACCATGTATGGACCGATGGCCCTTTGTAATGCCAATCATTACAATTTTCTCAATGCCTTTGTTGATTCCTGTTTACTGCATTGGTATCCTGTCCAAGTGTCTTTCTTAGTTTATGCCCATATGTTCCTGATGAAACTGTGACAATATGCCTTGCTAAACAGTGTTAGGTTCAAGTAATTGTTTTCCTTTAACAATGACACGTTCTGAGGTAGCTAGTTCATCCGATAATGTTTGGCACCTCTTGATTACGTCAGGCCATCTTTCTATGAAAACATTCCACCTTCAGTGGTAGATCATTAGGTGTTTCTTCCTGAAGTTGGTTGCATTTGTGTTGACTAAAAGTATAAATCATCCTTAAGCACATCTTCATCCTCTGTCTATACTGTCTACTTGTAGACTTGTAAGTGTAGTGGAATTTCTGTATTCTTATGCAGATTTTATAATCTGCTCAAGGTGTCTGAGTTTACCATTTTAGTATTAAGTTTGCAGCAGACATCAAAGTCGTATCTTTTATTATAAATCATTGTAGTCCAGGTGATGCACTTGTCAATGGTTTGCACCAAATTATTTTCACTGGATTTGATTTGTATGCAGTGATTTGCACACTGAATGGTGTTGTGATGCCAAATACTAGAACCAGTATTTAATGCTAAGTGTTGGAATAATTGGATTGTGCTTTGTAATAGACTTCTCAATGCAAATGCAATTTTTTTTAATCATCTTACATGATAAAATGCTTTGTTTTTGAGACACGTTGACTTCTAGGATCATCTTCTTATTTGGTTTGTTGTACTGTAGGATGCACGTATCTGCTGACAAAGCTTGTTTGAGAGATTCACAAGTGTTGATAGTCCCCTGCCAAACATATGGAATGTCATTCCTTAAGTAATCTCTTAATAATGATGCTTTGTTGGAAAAAAATGGTATACATGGTTCTAGGAAGTTATAAAATCTGACACATCTTTGCAGGTCTTCCTTGTCTTGGGACGTAGGTATATATTGTACTTCTTCAATTTTGACTGGGTCTGGATGAATTCCAAAATCTGAATAAAAACAAAGAAGTTGATCTGGTGCGTTCAGCTGTCACCTATTTTTATTTTGAAGACAGGTCCTTAATGATGATGAGCTGCCACCATTAGCAAGTGCAGATTTTGTTTGTGCTTTTCATTAGTTTAGCCCATTATGACAAAATCATCAGTAACACACACACACACACACATATTCAGGAACTAATTTTTCCATGCACTGCTGGAACAGATCCTGACTGAAGAATGGACTGAATGGTTATCTCTGGAGGCAATACCATCCAAACAGTGTTCTGAAAGAATGAATTTTTTGAGATTCCTCTGTCAAGTACTGACTAAAAAGTATACTTAATATCAAGCTTGGAAATGAATTTACCTCCTGTGAATGTGGGATTCAGTTCTACTAATGTTGGAATCTTGAATGGTCATTTATTTGGAGAAAGATTAATATGTCTTGGGACCAAACATGTCCTGATTATGCCATCTTTCTTTGGAACTGCACCCATCTGCAGCATGACAGATAATACACAACAATAACACTATTGTGTTCCATACCATTCAGTTCTCTCACACTTGAGTTATTGGTGAACACTACACTTTCTGGGAGGATTGATTGAACTGCATCTTCTGAGGTGCAAAACAGTATCACCTTTGAAGGTTCCAATGGCATTGAATCTGTCCAGGAATTTTTGTGTAAATGCATTCTGGCCTCTTTTCCTGTAATTGGTATTTTGTTAATTTCATGAATGTTTAAAACGTTGAACTCCTTCCATGCTGGTTGTCCTGCTTGTACTAGTCTATTTATGTTCAGCAGGTAAAATACTTGCGATTGCCACGCAGAATTGCCAATAGATGCATTTGTCAATTTACCAATGTAAGGGATGGGTGACACATTATATGCAATCAGTTTTGTTGTTGTAGGTTTACCATTGACATTAAATGATGCAGGTAATAATCCTTCAGTATTCTGACTGGTCGATATTTCCATTGGCTCCATGTTGACTTTGATCTGGAATGTGTGTTTGCCAATTTTCATGTGATATTAATAGAGGCTTCCGTTTTACTTTATCCACACAACATGTATTTTCACAATGTAGAACCCTCCTTTTCTTTTTCAAAGTTCTTTCACTCTGAATCTTCACTGTGGTCTGTCTGGCAGCTTGTATCCATATATGTGCTTGTATTTTTGCAGGTCTCTAGTACACTCCCTGTTGGTGCTCACATGATTTTTGTTCGGTTATGTCTTGTTACAATCTCTGGGCGCGTCTCAGGAATCAGATTTTTTTTGCACTGGAAAGTCCATTGTTCTTTTGCTTGTAAACTTGTAAAGGTTTTGAAATATAAGATAGCTTTACAGTGGCTACAACAGACCACACTCCACACAGCATATTTGCTTTCTGCATCCCGGTTACTACATTTAATACATGTAGATGTTGTCCAGCTACAATTATTTCACATTTTATCATCTTTTAACAGTTTGTTGATGTCCCCCAAGAAGTCTTTATGAAAAGCTCCAGTGGATGGTGAAGCCATAACGAACTCCACTCTGACAGCTCAGCCTATGAAAGATCATCTTTGCCTTATCATAACACCTACCAATGAACTGATCATTAATTGCTTCGTATAACTCATCAGCTCCAGGCAGTGAATTATAAAGTTTGTTTTTACATGAAGCAGATCCTCCAGTTTTTCCCAGCTTAGCAGGATCTTTCTGGTCTACCTCAGACAGGCCTGAACTGTTGACTCTCTGCAACCCCTCATTTCCAATGGCCATCTTTATTTTTACTGCTGCTTATCTGGTCCTGCAGTGGCTAAATCTTAAAAGTCAGGAGTGACTTCACCTGATGAAGGAGCAGCGCTCCAAAAGCTTATGATTTCAAATAAACCTGTTGGACTATAACCTGGTGTCAACTGACTTTTGACTTTGTCCTCCCCAATCTAACACTAGCATCTCCACATCATAAATATTAAAAAGCATAGCACCATCTTTTGTTTAAAAAAAACCTAAATTCAGAAAGTATTCCAATAACAGGGGTATTGAATTAAGATTTTATAGAATGACCATTTATTTCCCTTAAATCAACTTACTTAATGCACAAACTTAAAGTCCATTCTTCCACCTTCACTTTGCGATATCACCGCATCTTTAATTCAGTTCTCCCTTGCTAGTTGTCATTCATTCCTCAAATGCTAGCCTTTTCCTAACTTACTACATCTTGCAAGAGGAAATAGTATAGAATACACATCACAAAGTATTCTGCTTTTCCAGTGTGAAATGGTGAAATCACAGATACACTGCCAGGGTCACATAAGTGAAGAACTAAATAACCGAAGCATTGTGATGATGTGTAGCGGAGGAATAGTAGAATCTCATTGACTTTGAAAGTGTGAACATAGAATGTGCCTGGACAAGATTCTTGAGGAATATCAAATCTGTTAGGAGACACAGATTAGTTTGTAGAGAAATGCAAGAACAGACAAGACCATAAGAAATAGGACCAGGAGAAGGTCATTTGGCCCCTTGAGCCTGATCGTCCTTTCAACTGAATCATGGCTGCTCTGACAATCCTCAAACACAATTTCCTGTCCTTTCCCCTGACCTTTGATTCCCCACATTGATCAAGAATCTACCCACCTCAGACTCGAATATACACAAGGACTCTGCCCCTACTACACCTGTCTATATTAAGGAGTTTCAAAGACTCACAACACAGAGAAGAAATTCCTCCTCATCTCAGTATTAAACTGGTGCTCCTTTATTTGGAGCCTATGCCCTCTGTTCCTAGACTCTCCCATGAGGGGAAACATCCTCTTAGCATTTACCTTATCAAGCCCCTTAAGCATCCTACATATTTCAATGAGATAATTCTTACAGTAATGATTCAATCTTTATGCTTCCTTTTTCCTAATTCTTTGTTAGGATTTTGAAATTTGAGGAGAAGTCCCAAAATTTCAACTGGAGGCATTGGTAAAGTTTAGTGACTAATCTTCTTATAGTTTACAAAACGTTGATACCCTCTTTAGATGGCTACTAATGTCATAGTAAAATATGAATAGCCTGTATAGTGAATGTGATTACAGGCAAGTTTAGATTACTTATTTCTTTTGATACAATTTCTTGTAGTTTGTAATTGGACATATTTGACCTATGATCCATTTCTTCAGCTTAAAGAAAATGCCTGCAGCAGAGCGTGAAGACTGTGGAGATAACAGATTCAAGCATAGTTCAAAAACAATGGAGCAGGTGGAGACATTAGAAATCATGTTGGGGAAAGAGAAAGTAGAGTGTTCAGCTCTGGTAGTAGGTAAGAACCTCTCCGTATCTTTTCCATAAACTGTAGTAGATTCTGTAATTAACTATTTGATATGCTCATAGCCTGTTATGATAACAAGTGATTTACGTTTGAGTAAATCAGGCTAATGTTAAGGGAATTCCTGTGTTTAACTCTAAACATCTAGATTTGACAATTCTAACATATGCTTGGCCAGCCTGGTACCTTCTATCTTAAGGACATTCAAAATGCTACTGCTGACGTTATAAGTTGCATCTCACTAGTACCCAGAAACAAACACTGAAATGCTCGATACGATCTTGTTAACTTGTCCCTGGTGATGCTTTCTCACAGTGTTTGTAGTCTTTTATAGAGATAGGGAGGGTTGAGGCACTAGAGTCACTTGACAAAAAAAAAAGAGGATTTTGAAATCAAAATTCTGCTTACCCAAGAGGCAGGGCAAGTCAATAAGCATAGGATTGATGGGTGAAAGCAATTTTGATGCAAGTTAGTACATAAGCAAAGTTTTGGTTGGCCTTTGATTTCTAAAAACTATACTTGTGGGAGGCCAGCCAGTGAGCAATTTGTGCATTTGCATTCCGGAATGTTTTCACTTTTCTACCCCATTTAGTCTCTTTTTTTTCCCCTAAGTAATAGGAGGAAGTTGCATTTTTCTTGCTACATCTCATTATTCATATTGAAATTAATTTGTTAATTATGTACCCATTCTGAAAACTTAATATATTGTAATTTGTTGCATTCCTATTGACTTCACCCTGAAATTGATTTAATCTCTAAATTTAGAAATTGTGTTTTTGATTCTGAAATCTTAATTGCCAATATAAGTTGTGAACAACAGTAACCCCAGCACTAATCCTTTTGAAATCTCACTTGCAACGTTCTACCACAGAATAACTACCCTTTACTCCTACTCTATCATGAAGGAAACTTGCTATCCATTCTAAACCGTGTCCCGAGTTCTCTAATCTTAATTGTGTGGTTCCCTATTAAAGTCCTCTTTTACAGTCCATCTAAGCTAATTTCATGGTTAACTCTTGTTCTCCCTTGCCATGCTCTTCACTGTTGTCCTTGTATCCAGTGTACACCTTGTTCCTCTTCCTCAATCCTTTTCCATCTGTCTTTGATAATCCATGGTAACTCATTAGTGTTTAGCTTATGCTTGTTTTTCAGTAGAATGTATTTTGCCTCCACTCTACTGAGCGCCATTTTAAGTATTTTCCACTGTTGTTCTGCTTGATGCTTTGCCAGTATTATTGTCCACTTTATTTTCCCCAAGTTCAATGCTCAGCCATTGAAAATTAGTTTTTGTCCAATACATTATCCTGGGTCTTTGTCATACTCCTGCCTTTCTGAAATATTATGTTAAAGTGCATATATTATGGGCTCTGTAGACCAGACTTTACCTTGCTACATTTTATCTGGTTTATTCTCCATTACTAGATCCTGTAGGAATCCACTCGTTAGGCATCTTATACATTGAGCAAGGAAAGTGTCCCTCTCTCAGAATTCCAGTTCCTTGTCCCAATTACCTCCACTTTCCAGCCAAGTCTTCCACAATTCTTTATTATTATATATATATTTACCAATTTCCCTGCTTTGTTTGGATTTTTTCCCCCCCTTCACCTCCTTTTCACAATTAGATGGTTTGCAGTTTAACTTCTACCTTGGATTATTTAAGAGCCACGGATTGGTGGGAAAGAGATAGAGGTGTCAAATTTACAAAGAAACCGTTCACACTCAAAAAACTATAATGTAGCAATACTGGGAGATCCTTAACAACCTACATATTGAGTGGTGCAGTGACTGTGCTAAGGACAGAGAGTGAAGATTTTTTGAAGGAGAAATCTTTTGATTAGCATGCATTGCGTCCAACAAACAAGAAGGTATTGATGGATGTGGTCCTGGGCATTAATTGGGTCAAGTAGACAATGTCAGGTTAAAAAAAAAAAGTCCCTACAAGAGACTATAGTACTTAATGTTTAGATTAGTTATGGAAAAAGACAAGGGGCATTCTAGAATAAAATACTTAAAAGGAGAGGAGCTAATTTCAATAAATTGAGAAAGCATAAGTAAATTGCAGTCAAAAACTGGCACACAGAAATGTAATGCAACAATAGGTAGTCTTCAAGAGAAAATGGTTCAAGTACAGCCTGGGTAAATTAATAGAACACGGAAAGGGAGGACATCCAAACCCAAATCTGCCTGAATGAAATGGGAGTCAGAATAGAAAAAGAATTCCAAGCTCTGTTGGTTCTGTTGCTTTTGTATAAAAAATTAATTGCAGGCCTGAACTCAATGTTAAAAGGGGAAAGAATGACCGGCCAAACTGATATGAGTGTTTAATACACCCAACTAGCCAGCTTTCTCCTCAAGTCATTGTAAACAGATATAACCCATTCATTTTAGTTGACCTTGGTTAAAATAGTGGGAGAAGTTTGGACCCAAGATGCAAAGCAATCCTAAGTTTCCTGACTAAGTTATGCTTTAATATAATCTGAGACAGTTCAGTGTATCAATACTGAACAGTTTTCAGCTCTGATAATATGTCCTAGAAAGGAAGCACCACCCAATTAATGCGGATATCTCAGAGCTAAAGTTCACTTTTACATATAGATGCAAATATGATCAAGGCTTTAGATTAGTAATGTGCCTGACCTGGGTCAGAGAGACACATGAGGCAGTGTTCTCAACAGGTTATACTTCAGCCCTGCAAAACATTGCAGTGACCCAGTTATACTTTACATCCAGCTATTACCTCACAGTACTTTGTTACTTCTGCTCACCCAGGTTGCTTTTGTAAATGTCAGCTAGAACTGTTTTTAATGGCTGCATTATCTTTGAAGAGGTCTTTGTTCTGCTAAATTCTGAAAGTGAAATATCAATGTAGCATTTCATCAGTTGAGGAATTTGATGAAGCAAGAAGCGGAGAGGTGTGTGGAGAGTATGTGCTGACCTTTTCACTTTGGACGCCCTTTCTGGTGTTAAAAAAATTTGCAAGGGCTGGTTGAAATAACTCCACAGAGGTTGGTATCCTATCACCAAGTCACCCTTTATTTACACATGGAGAATCCTTGACACTGATCTAGTTCCCTCAGAGCCAGCTCCGAGTGTAAAGGATGTCTGCCACTCCTGTTTGTATTTGTCAGCCAAGGCTCCCTGATTGGAACAGATTAACAGCCCCCAATCAGGGCACTCGTATTCTGAGGTCCACTTGGCTGACCTTGTTACAATCACTACAGCTCCCCTCCTCCCCCCTCCCCCCTCCCCCCACCCCCACCAATCTGAGGACATAGGCTGGTTCTCTTTTTTTTGTAGCTCCTCCTGGGGTGTTTTATCACCGGATCAGGTTCTTCCAACTCTGCCTCTGATATGGGCGGCGTGTAACACATAGTATCTCACCTCTTATGCCCGGAACACTCCAGATGTAAGTGGACTTTCCATGGTGTGCACTCTCCTGGATACCGGCCTATGAAGTTCTCTTATTCAGCTTAGATCTAGTGGGACTCATTTGCTGCCTCGAGTCCACATACCGGCCGTAACTATAATGGCTTGCCAGCCTAGATCTTGAAGAAAATTTTAACCGTTTGGCCAAGGGTCAACTTTGTTTTGGGGTTTTGCTGTGGGCTGACCTACAATCCTTGTGTTCAGTATATGCGCTGAGTGAGGCAAGGCCACCCATGTGTGGAACCACAGAATATGGGGGAAGATACTAAACAAATATTTTGCAGTAGTGTTTACTGTGGAGAAGGATTTGGAAGATAGTGAATGTGGGGAAATAAATAGAGACCTCTTGAAAAATGTCCACATTACTGAGGTGGTGGTGTTGAGCATCTTAAAACGCATAAAGGTGGATAAATCCCCAGGACCTGATCAGGTGTATCCTAGAACTCTGTGGGAAACTAGGGAAGTGATTGCTGGTCCCCTTGCTGAGATACATGTATCATTGATAGCCTCAGGCAACGTGTCGGAAGACTGGTGATTGGCTAACATGATGCCACTACTTAAGAAAGGTGGTAAGGAAAAGCCAGGGAACTGTAGACTGGTGAGCCTGACATCGGTGGTAGACAGAGATAACAAGGTGCAGAGCTGGATGAACACAGCAGGCCAAGCAGCATCAGACGAGCAGGAAAGCTGATGTTTCGGGCCTAGACCCTTTTTCAGAAAACCATCGGTGGTGGACAGGTTGTTGGAGGGAATCCTGAAGGACAGAATTTAAAAACAGAAGTTGCTGGAAAAGCTCAGCAGGACGGGCAGCATCTGTGAAGAAAAATCAGAGTTAACATTTCGGATCTGGTGACGCTTCCTCAGAATTTATAGTAGCTAGGAAAATGCTGGTTTATATGCAGAAGATGGAGGGGTGGGGTGGGGTAAGGAGTAAACAATGGCTTGGGAGAGAGTCCAAAAGAGTGAGAAGAACAGTTGCATAGACAGAGGAGTTGATAACGATTGGCTAGGAGGGTGAATAGCTGTTAATGGAGACTGTTAGTGACTTATCAATAGGTAGTGTGTAATGGAAGACTATGTGATAACAAAGCCTAGGGTGTGCATTTGGGGGCTAGGACACGAGAGAGTTTAGGCCCTAAAATTATTGAACTCGATATTGGGTCCAGAGGGCTGCAGAGTCCCCAAACGGAAAATGAGGTGTTGTTCTTCCAGCTTGCGCTGACCTTTGCTGGAACAGTGCAGCAAGCCTGAGACAGAGATGTTGGCCAGGGAACAGGTACTGTGTTAAAGTGACAGGCAACTGGAAGCTCAGGGTCTTTTTTTTTTGTGGGCAGAATGCAGATGTTCTGCAAAGCGGTCATCCAGTCTATGCTTCGTTTTCCCAATGTAGAGGAGACCACATTGTGGCTGGACTGGACATTGGTTCAGCCACTTTTGGAATACTGCGTGCAATTCTGGTCTTTCTCCTATAAGAAGGCTGTTTTGAAACTTGAAAGGGTTTAGAAAAGATTTACAAGGATATTGCCAGGATTGGAGGGGGCTGAATAGACCAGAGTTTTTTTTTCCTGGAGCTTTGGAGGCCAAGGGGTGACGTTATAGAGGTTTATAAAATCATGACGGCATGGATAGATTAAATAGACAAGGTCTTTTCCCCAGGGTGGGGGAGTCCAAAACAGAGGGCATAGGTTTAAAGTGAGAGGTGAAATATTTAAAAGGGACTTGAGGGGCAACTTTTTCATGCATAGGGTGGTGCATGTATGGAATAAGCTGCCAGAGAAAGTGGTGGAGGCTAGTACAATTACAACATTTAAAAGGCATCTGGATGGGTATATATGAATAGGAAGGGTTTAGAGGGACATGGGCCAAATGCTAACAAATGGGACTAGATTTACTTAGGCTATCTTGTCGGCGTGGACGAGTGGACTGAAAGGTCTGTTTCCATGCTGTATATGTATGACTATGAATGTAATTAGGAAATGCTTCTATACACAAAGGATGTAGAGATTTAGAACCCTCTTCACAAAAATCATAGAATTGTTATAATGCAGAGGGTGGCATTTGGCCCATTGTGTCTGTTCTAGATGTCCAAATGACCATAGTTAATTGGTGCCATTCTTCTGCCTTTTCTCTTTAATTGTACACATTGTTTCCTTTTAAATAATCATCTAACACTCTCTTGAAAGCCTTGATTGAATGTGCTTACACCACATTTCCAAGCAATTCATTCTAGACCCTATATACTTACCGTATGGATGGAAGAAATAAATGTAATTTTCAGGAACATAAAATTCCAGGTCTTGTTATAAGTATTAATGCTTAAAATGAACAACCTGCTGTTATTCATGATTTTATAAATAATTTTTGACCTTACAAGAGACAGTTTAGTTTCTCAGTTTGACACTTAGAGGAAAGGACACTGTTGTTACCAGATTTGCAAGGCTGACAAAAAAAGGGAGATAAAAATCACAGCTTGTAAGGGAAAAGCAAAGCAAAAATGCAGATATGGAGAACTAGCTGGAAAACAATAAAACATGAAGCAAGAACTGTCTATTAAGAGTGGAAATAAAACTGCAACAGAAATCATTTATAAAAAGCTTATTTGAGCAATCTCTTATGGAATTAATCATGCACCCAATTTTTACCGTTGGAACATGACAATATTTTAGACTTAGAAATAAAGGATTATAAATTGACTTAAAATGGTTACTTATGTCCATAGAACTCTATCACAAAGAAATTCAATTATCTTCCACGAACAGGTAAAAAAAATCGTACCAGAAAATCCTCAGTGCAACTGCTCGCACATCAGCAGTTTTGCACAAAGGACTTCTTAGTGAACAGAATAGAGCCATAACTATAAGTAAAATTATAGCTGAACGAGGAGTAAAAAGACATGGAGGCATTGTAAATTATTTGTTCAACATTGATGAAAGCCGTCTGAAGTGTACCATTTTCAACCTTACTTATTTTGGCACAGATGTAAGAGATTTACTTTTGCATCTCATTTCTCCATACAGCATACCCTGGTATCTATATACGATAGGTGGTGAACCTCTGCCAACAATAATTGGTCATCAGATTGTACACAAGCTACCTCAGGGGAAGATCATGCTCAGATTTCATCCACCACAGTTGTAGTTTTAGGAGAAGAGTTGGCACTCATTGTTCTAAAATATAACATTAAAACTCAATTTTCCATTCTTTTAAACACAAAACTGTCATATAACGCTGTACAACCCCATTCTGTAATGAGAAACATTTTTGTCCCTGTGATCTTCCAGAAAATATGTTCCAGATTCATGGCAGTTAGTGATGAATTTGAAGATCATCATGGTTGGTTAAAAGATGAAAGAATATTTCACCTTTTATGTTTCCTTGTTCAGTAATAACCTGAAAAAGCAGTTATTAAATTATCTAAATTTGTACTTTCCAATGCTGTGCATTTGTTTTGCAGAGAATGACGCTTGTGAGCTGTCCCTTGGTCTGCAGACACTGCTATCTCTCAAAGTGAGTAATATGTCTCTGACTGTCTCTATTTTTATTTCCAACAGTCCCTCTTGTGACTCAACCTCTGGGTCAGAAGATCTAGTTTCAAGTCCCCACTAAAATTTGTTGGCAATGGAAGGAATGTTCATGACGCAGTTCAACGGGCTGATAATGAGCCTGCAAATCCTTTCACCACTTCGTCATTGTTGACCAAAGAGAAAAAAAGAAAATATGCAAAGAAGAATTACAGTCAATCACGTAAACCTTCCTTACTCCATGTTCCTCCCCTACTGCACCATTCTTTAACAGTTTTACTCCTGCCTGTCTCACAGTCACCAGTAGAGTACAAGTAGATTATCTTCCACAATAGCAGTGCCTCCCATTTCAGTATTTTGGCAATGTCTAAACATCTATTTTTGTCAAACTTTACTGATAACTGTCACTTTATGCTGGTGCAGCCAATCAATCTCCACTATCACTTTCCCCAACGCCCCCCCCCCCCCCCCCTCTAATTCCATCTGATTCTCTACTTGCCCATTTCTCTCTGCTCCTCTGATGCTGCCTGGCCCGCTGTGTTCCTCCAGCTCCCACACTGTGTTGTCTCTGACTCCAGCATCTGCAGTTCTTACTATCTCTGACTGTCATTAGACTCAACTGTTTCTCTCACCACAGATGCTGCAATTTCTATATTTATTTTAGATTTCCAGCATCTTCAGCATTTTGCTTTTAAATAACTCAGTCATACAGCATAGAAACAGACCCTTTAGTCCACCTCATCCATGCCGACCAGGTTTCCCAAACTAAACTAGTCTCATGTGCCTGCGTTTGGCCCATATCCCTCTAAACTCTTCCTATTCATGTACCTGTTAAATGTTGTAACTGCACCCACCTCTACCACTTCCTCTGGCAGTTTGTTTCATATACACACACACCACTCTCTACGTGAAAAGGTTTCCCCTCAGGTCCCTTTTAAATCTTTCCCCTCTCGTCTTAAATCTATGTTCTCTAGGTTTGAATTCCCCTACCCTAGGGAAAAGACCTTTGCTATTCACCTTATCTCTGCCTCACATGATTTTATGTGCTTTAGCTGGTTTTATTTGAGGGAGCACTGTTGGTTTGTATGATCGAAACAATCTAATTTTCCAGTGCCATGGTTATTTTCTGACAATCTAGACAGATATTAGGGCTGTGATTTGACATTTCACATGAAAGAAAGATTTTCAACATGCAGTTCAGTCTCCAGAATATTGAGAGATTTGAACCCACAATGTACTCAGAGGCAAGAATCAAGCTAAATTACAATACAATCTCCAGGTTTAAATTCCTGCCAGCTGCAACCTGTCAAACTATGTGCCCCCCAACACTGTCCTACCTAACGTACATTGACTTCTTGCTCATCCCGAAAACATTTATCCTTATTAGCAGTTTCAGTTCCCTAAACATTGCAAGCTCACTAGATATTTATGTACCCTCCACTTTTCCAGTCCTGATGAATAGGCTCCATAAACCATCCCATCTTTCTCCTTTCTCAACGGCCTCTTCAAAATTAAACTTTCATCAAGCTTGCAGTTGCCTTTTCTATTTGAGCGATGGTAAGAAAACATTTTTACCTTTGTGACGTGCCTAAGGGTATATTTATTATATGAAAGTTGGTGAACAATGCAGTTTCCTCAACATTACTAGGAGTAAAACCAACAGATCAATTATTTTCACTATATTTATTACATTAAGTGAAAAAAATGTAATTTCTTACCCACAGTGTGTGATTGACTTGGACAGAGGAACACTGCTGCTGGGAAAAGCAGAAACTCAACTACCATTCCTAAATGAGTCAGAGGAGGAGGAGAATGATGAAGAGGTAGAAAAAGAATGAAAAACAAACTAGAATCTAGTGTTTTGAACAAAAGAAGCTCATATGAAAGATTGACAACATGAGGTTTCTTGGTCTCTTTCTTTTTTCGACCCCTTGTGTCTGCTGTAATCTTTGGCTTGTCTCACTGCAGCAGAAATGCTAGCTGAGATAAGGAAAGGACAATTGTATAAATTGCCTCTCCTTTCCTGCCATCATCCTCTCAAATCACCAAAAGATTTGCCAGTGTCAGGTTTCAAAATAGTATTGGGAATACAAGACTTGTTCATTTTGTTGTCTGTTTTGCTGCTCTGAGCCTTGTGTACTGTGGCATGAAAAAGTAACTTTTTTTGCTTCTTATCAAATAGCTTCAGCAATGGGCAATTAAGAAAAATAAACTATAACAGTAAATCACTGGAACAGTTATTTCCTCTTATGGCTGTTTTTGGTTGTCCAGTCTAATTGTGCTCTTTGTACCAAAATGTACAACAGCCTACCTGGTTTTTTTGAGGAGTAATCAATCTGATAAAATTCAGAAATGTTGAAGTAACAGTGAGCAGAAAGTTCCTGATAGCAGTTCTTACTGTAATAGAAATGATCAATGACAAATGTGAATATATTTTTGAATGACACTGATATTTCTATACAATGCAGATTTGCCTCAATTAAGAAAGTATATAGAAAAGGACTTCTCTAACATTTTCTACTTAAAACAAAGAAATCCAATGCTCAGGTGCAACACAATTTCTAAAGTAAGTACTGCAGCATCTGCAGCCTGTCAAAAACCTTGAGAGATGTTGTAAGCAGTTTCCAGCATCTGAACGTGATTCAGTTCAGCAGTCAAGAAGTTCTTCCCTCAGATCAACAACCAACAGATGGATGGAAGCTTTCTGTTTCTGTCACCTTAAACTGCAGCCAGTTTCATGTAAATAAAACTCCATCAAATAAATCATTGCCCATTCACTGCTATTATATGCAACTCCTGTGAACTGAATTTTTCTTTTATTTCACTCTCATTATTTAGAATTCCAGCACATCAAACTTGGCCCCATTTATTTTCCTGACTAAAATCTTTTACTAGTAACTAATCTGTACTCCAACAGACATAGCCCTCTCCCATTTACACCCATTGTGTGAAAAAAATCCATTACCTTACATTCTTTAAATCGATCACTTTGACTTCAGAACAACGTGGGAATATTGAACCTCAGCCAACAAATATTTCAGTTCAACACTATCAGTTCATCCAAATGAAAAAAAAAAATAGAAAATATTCTTACCTTCGTATTTTTTGAACATTTCAGAAGTCGGCAACCATCAATAAGGAGACTGTGCTCCCTTCTACACAGAGCCATTACCAAACAATGTATAATAATTTTTTAAAAATCTGTATTTTTATTTCCTTTTGTCCCTGTTCTCATCTCCTTTGGCAACATGATGTTGAAGCCTGGTATGGTTAATGCAGCTGTTAGGAGCTGTGCAACTGATTAACCTCTGGGTGATTTCACTCCCTTTCTGTGAATAAATTGTCCAGTATTGACTTGAGATTAACGCCTGATGCCCCCATGCAAGAAGTTAAAGTGGGAAAGTAGGGTATGTTACAGACCTGAGTCCTAACACCATGTACAGTAGCGTTTTGGTGGAAACTTGGATTTCTATTATTGAAATTAGAATTTAAAAGGTTATTAACATTTATCAATACAGCATGTGAAACTTAACACACTCAAAAAAAAATGTTAGTAATACAGATAAATAGCTTATATATACACCCCTTCATAGCATGAACACTTTTATATACAATATTTCTAAATTGTTCACCTGAGAAACTAATTTAAGTTTAAGCTTGTCACGTTCCCTATACATAGTACAGAGTTTCCACGTGTTTTCAAAGTGAAACACAAATTTCTGTATTACATGTAGCTCTTAAATCTTAATGAGCTGCCGCTCCAATCGTCAAAACAATGACAACTTCCTTGTGACTTCTGTGCCTGAAATGGACAACTTTTCTGCAAACAATAAGAAAATGTTTCCCCATTTCCTTTAAAGTCTTTGCTTCTTTTATACAATAAAGATTGGACAGCAAAGCAAAAGATCAGAATTTAATTTTGGGGTGTGAGTTGGCGATCAAGTCCGAACTATTTGTCACTCATTAAATTGGTTTATAATAGTAAGTATTGAATTTAGAAAAATCAAAATCAAATTGTGTAAAGTCAAGACATTCTTGCCACTTGATTTTGGAGATATCACATCCTTTTTGAAAATGCTTTGAGTGGTTTGTTTCATTTTGCAATACTATACAAGATCAATGTTATGAGCACTCCACTACAACATTGCATTATTCCAGGGCAGACGTTCCAGCAGTAAGCACGCATCAGCTAATAATGTTTGTTGATCAATGTCTTCTTGACAGTATTGTATGTTACCTTGTTATTCTAGTGTGCCCTTTATTAGTCACAATAAACTGGTGTTGTAAAACAGTAGAGTGTAACTGCGCTTCTAATTCTCAATTGAAATAAATCCATCAGCATATGCAGAAAGTAATTCACTCCAGATTGCTCTTGGGATTTCACAACACAGGGTAGATTGTATGGTGCATAAAATAAAATCAGATACATTAGGCAGAAAAGCATACAATTCAGATTTGGTCAGCATCATTTCAACAACAGGCAGATCAACTGGAGAGATGCAAAGCATTACTCAGTTTCATACTGGCATTATCAGCAATCCCAAAATTATGCAGATTGTTAGAGCTCAAGTCCCAGAACTGTGGGAGGGAGCATTGGATTTGGTGATATCTGTAGAAACATTAGTTGCTAACTGCAGCCATGGCTATGCACAATGTAATATCCAAATATAGCTACCAAAAGTATGGGTTTTGATTGGGTCCAGTGAAATCTTTGCTGTATCTACAAGCAGCAATACATGAACAGATGGGGCTAGCTCAGTCAGCAGTGTTTTTGGGCTTCAATGACCTGAACAGTTGTCTTTTTATTGCCATACATTCTGGTGAGCAGATAGAATCATGTTTTTCATTGTTTTTTTGCTACATTTTTGTTCAGGTCACCAAGAAGGTTGCAGTTAATATTCAGTGACTTTCACTGAACACAAGCTTGCAATTATTAACGTTTTCTCCCAGTAAGATGCAGCTGAATCTCTGCCAATGCTGCTCAGTTATCAGTCACTTAGAAGCAAAGACCAGACTGACTCATTAATACTTTCTCCTTGTCCCCTTGAAGTACTGAGTATTCAGTATGGAGCCAATCGCAGGCCCAGGTCTTGAGATCCTGTACCATATTACGGCATCCTCCTTTACCTGGGGCAGATTTTCCTGTCTTTGTGCATAGAACTGATGGATCACATGTGGCACTGATTGAAGAAAATAGAGCACATGCATATAAAGGTATCCATAATCCATTAATTTTTTTAAAAAAATCAAAATATTGGTGGGCTCCACTGGCATTGCTTCCACCCTTACTGTAATCACTCAAATGATCCAATAGCCCCAAGTGCAGGAAAATCAATTTAGAAAGATCTATCATTGACTTTTAAGACTTAGAAGACATTTTAACAGCATAGAGGTCAGTTGTCATTGTGCAAATGCTTCAGCCAGAACCAGCAGCATTGAAACTTTTAAACACATTGAATGGCTATGAATGAGTAATATACAAAAGAGGAATGACTATCAGCTTGTGTGTGTGTTAGAGGTGATTAAATTATTATAAATAGAGAAGGCAAATAAAGGAGAGCAAGGCAAGAAAAGACCACGATTGATGGAGAGAAGTCTGTTATCTCCGGCATTAGGGCACTGAATTCAAATGCATTTGGCTGGAAGGATAATTGGATTCCTAAATCACAGGCTTCCCCGAAACAAGAATTTGTTAACTCGTGGTCTGATAACTTGTAAAAAAAAAAATTGCAGTTTCAACAATTCATTCATTGAAATTACTGCGTATTCAAAACTAATTCAGAAGTGTATCTATACCACAGTGGTAATATTGGTGTAGCTATGAGTTCTAGGGGTATGGGAAGTGACCAGCTGTAAAATGAGAGTGGATCTTGTTTGGCTGGAATGAAGACACAGTAATATCAATTCAGATTTTACCAATAGCAGGAACAAGGAGGATTGATTTTTGACATCAAGTTGGTGGGACTCTGAAAGCGCCACCAAATGTTCCTCATGTCCTGCTGCAGTGACAGCAATTGGCTTGTTGAAGCTTGGCTTTCCGTCCATCGTCCAGCCTCAGTTGTCTCAGCTTCCACCAGTTACTCAAGTGCCTTTGTGATATGCTAACTAGCTTATCATCCTGATTCTACAGACCAAAACATCTCCAGAAATGCAAGAGTACCTGCACTTGTGCAGGGTGCAAGGAATGATGTCATGCTGCAATTTCTGAGGACTATACGGATACATGAACACCAACTAGCCACCAAAAGACATGGCCAATTCTCTGAGATAGCAAGAACTGCAGTTGCTGGAGTCAGAGGTAACAAAGCGTGGAGCTGGAGGAACACAGCAGGCCAGGCGGCAGCAGAGGAATAGGAAAGCCGACGCTGCCGGTCAGGACCTTCTTCAAGAAATGGCAAAGGGGAAGGGAGCTCAGAAATAGAGAGGAGAGGATGGGCTGGGGAAGACCAATTCTCACTCGTCTGACTACACATGGACAACAAGGGACATGAATTTGACTGGGATAACACATCGATAATCGCACAAGCCGAATGGAGACACGCCAGGGAATTCCCGTAGACCTGGTATTCCAACCGGAACACCATCAACCAACACATTGAACTACACCCTGTGTACAAACCACTGAGAAACAAAACCAGAAGTCATACCAACACCCCCAGCAAACCGAGACATATAAATAACAAGTGGGACAGAACACTGACGTTTCACCGGAGGCGCAATGACCACGTTACCTAGCAGAGTGACAAAATGTTTGCAACGAAACCCACCGGCTCGGTGAGCATGTCTACAACCTCAAGCTCAATATCATTCAAAATCAAAGCCATCTGCCTGATTGGCATTTCCCTCATTGTGTTAGATATTCACTCCCACTACTACCAATGCACAGTGGTAGCAATGTGCACCAAATTCAAGAATGATTGCAGTAATTCACTGAAGTTCCTTCAACATGCCCTTCCAAACAGTCCTAGGGCTGGGATTTAGTGATCTCAGGGCACATTTTAAAAAGGCTGCTACCAAATGCATCTGTAATCTGTTCACAACTGTCAGGACATAATTCCTAATTTTAAATTTTTTTAAAACACAAAGACCCTGCACTAAAACTAATTATATTCACTTTCTACTACATTCATCATCAGTTATTCTAGAATTGTAAACCTCAGCTGTAACTCTGGCGGGTACAGAAGATGGCTTTTATCAACTTTAATATTTAGAAATGCATAAACAAATCACTGAGATTCCCACTTCAAGATATTGAAATAAGATTGCTTGTGAAGACCTTTATTCATCTTATAGATGTAAAATGGGTAATATAAAATGGATAAAGGTAATTTTTAGCACATTGAGGCCAATTTCAGACTTACAGTCCTCCCTCAGCTGCATTCAACTACCTCAGCACAAACTGAAAGTGAGTCTGACACGCAAAAAAAAACTTTCAAAAAGTGAAATTGAACTTGAAACATTAGTGATATTTGACTCAGTCCCAAACTGGACACTTTTTATTGATTGAGCCATTGAACAATAGAATGATCCTGTTAACAGTCAACATGTTAAAATAATTGTTTGTTTACATGGCAGCAGATTTGCTGATTGAGCTGAAAAGTTTTACTTGCAGTGATCTGAATCATAAGGATAAATTAATTACCTGATGCTGCCCTTCTCATGGACGATCTTGTAACACCATATTGTAGATAACTCCAAATCAACATCTATATTGGCAAGAGAAAAGTGAAATATTGTGGTGAAATAACTGCACAGAGGACGGTATCCCGTCATCAAGTCACCCCTTATTTACATGTGTACAATACACTAACTGTGGCCAGCCAGCTCAGAGTCAGTCCCTGAACTGAGGAGATTCTGAATCCCCTGTTTATCTTGGTCAGCCAGGGCTTCCTGATTGGCCCAGGTTAACAACGCTAATCAAGGATCTTATAGTCAACAAGATCAACCTGGTTCCAAACACTATTTGCTGCAAATTAAAAAAAAGAAAATGCCGGAAACATTCGGCAGATCAGACAGCAGTGGACAGACAAAAAGAACTTTGATGCCATTGTGATGAGACCAACTAACAGCATCTTCCACATTAAGCCAAGACGGCATGAAGCAGGGGTACTTTTGGTTTCAATATTGTAAAATATGCATTATTATGATAGTAGGATAAGAATTTCTACTATGTTGAACGCCTGGAAAAGAATGAGTTGGAGTAATCCAGATACAGACAAAACATATTTTTAGAAAAGTTTTGCCATAGGGCACTGACCCTACCCCCACTAACCAAGCTTTAATTTTCTTGTATGCTCTGGCATTTTTGATGGCCGAGGCTGACAATCCTACACACATAAACAGCAATATTATAGCCCGAATTTTGATTTATGCTCTGCTTTTTCCCTCATTGTTTACAGGTTTAAATTGTTTGCTGAAATGAATTGCTAATTGCAACACTAATTATCATCATAATCATACCAATAAGTTACTTCTGATATTTTTAATGCAGCAGTGTGATACCTTTTTATAGCATTTCTAATGTCAAAGAGTTCAGAGCTTTTAACTAAAAAGATCGAAGTATGGAGAAAGGGCAGGGTCTGAAAAGAAAAAGGAAAGATCTCTGTAACAAATCTCCTCAGTGACAGCACACTATTTTTGATTCCTGAAAAAGATAGATGGAAGCACATGCTGTATTCTGAATTTTTGTTCTGATCAACTGTTCTTCATGCTCATATGAATAAGATGTGTGCAGCTGGAGGCTGGGAGGGAGCTCTATACTCAATCATGGAGTTTTCTAGAAACAGCTCTTTCATTTAAGGGCATAATCAGACTAAGAACAAATAATTTTCATCCAAGAACACTTCTGCACAATTACTTTGGATATTAACACAGAAATGAAAATCGTTATTGATTTTTTTGATCATTTCAAAATGAATACAAAAAATTCTATTTTTGTCAGAAAGTAAACTTCCACATGGTCCAGTATTAAGTAATTATTTATGAATCTGAATGTGGCAGAGTGTTCATTGATCAACAAAATAAAGCCACAATATTTATTCATGGAAAGACTTCATTAGAAAAAAAATTCAAAATGGATCAGTGAAACAGCTGAAAATTATGGCCTATGGTACAGCAAAACAAAAAGTAGAAACAGACTTACAAGATGGATGGGAGATTGTCAAAACTTGAAGACTACATCCTGTCAGAGTTTGATGTTCCGAATAAAAGAATACAGAATAGAAAAATTACCACAAAACTAAAATCTATAAATGTCAGAAAATATAAGTATATATGCAATGTTTTCAAAACTTGACTTTTTTTTTGGTAATAGGGTTAAAGACTCAAAAGCAACCGATTCAATAAATTGTGAAGCTGTGTGGATTGTCCTCCAGAGATTTTTGGATGTTCAAGGAACTTCATCACAATCCTGCAATATGATGTTATGACTGCAACTGTCTTGAGTGGCAGTTCTGAAACAGACACCTTCAAAATCTAGGACCAGTGTCAAACAGTACTACATGACAGCCTCCATACTATTTTCAATCTAACTGACTGTGGTTGTTCACCTCAAAAAATATAATTTGTCCTCTGGTGTGAGTATTAAATGTTGGTTAGATTGAAACTCTAACCCGAGATGGCTCCTTGCCAAACCTAAGCTGACCACCACATTGCCTGATCAAACTGAATGGAGAAGTAGGTTCAAAAGCTGAATGGCCTACTCCTGCTTGTATCTTCTATATTTCCATAGATATAAATAAACAACATTATGCCAATGACTGCATATTGCCAACTCTGCGCCAGATTTACAAGCCACTCACAAAATTTTTAATTCTGCATACAATTTTTAATTCTGCATACAAGAGATTTGTCCCTGAATGTTGGCAAAACAATATATCAAAACAGTCCTAGTCAGCTGAATATTTCACCTCCATATGTTGAAGGAGAGATTTTTGAATATGTTCAGCATTTCCCATATATTGGCAGCCAACTATCTCACAAGACCATCATTAACAAGGAGGCCAAACACTGTATTAACTGTGCAAGCTCAGCATTCTATAAACTACGCCAGCAAATTAGTTGACAACAAAGACATCCCCAAGTCAGCAGAAGGCCTCGAGTCCAGAGCAGTTTTCATCTCCGTGTTCCTGTATTAGAGCGAGACCTGGACTCTGTATCAGCGATACATAAACACACTAGAGAAGTTCCATCAGCAAAGCCATGACTGCATTCTATGGAAGGACTATCAAAAAAATGTTAACATCGTTCATGAAGCCATATGTACAAACATTCCTGCAAAACTAACTACAATGAACAAGATACTGTGTCTGAATGGTGAAAAACATTTCCCCTACCAAATTTTTTTTTAAACAACTCTCAAATGCCAAGTGTTCCAGGGAGCACAATAAAATGATACGACAACACTCTGAAGCTGTTCTTAAAATGTAGCAATACTGACCTTAATTACAGAACTTGCTATATATTGTTTAAAATGGCGATAACTTGTCCAACAAACTTCATTATGTTTCCATCTTATCTACTGGTGCAGCA
The DNA here is from genome assembly GCF_021869965.1 of Rhincodon typus. Lineage (NCBI taxonomy): Eukaryota > Metazoa > Chordata > Chondrichthyes > Orectolobiformes > Rhincodontidae > Rhincodon > Rhincodon typus. Next base: position 22,707,954 of record NC_063349.1, on the reverse strand, counting down.
GATCTTCTCATCCAATTTGTATGTTTGTATAAAATAATAAATACATAAAATAAAATTTAAAGAATAGGTCAAATTGAAACCTCTATTTGGTAAATGTACGAGTGAACCAAAGAGTCTGTTTCCGTGCTGTATGACGGACTCCATGGCGCCAATAAAGCAGGATGATGTCAAGCTTTTTGAGTGTTGTTGGAGCTGCACCTATCCAGGGACTTGGGGTATATTCTAACACACTCCCCACTTGAGCCTTTTAGGGCAGGCTTTGAGAATCAGGAAGTGAGTTATTTGCTGTATTATTCTTAGCTTCTAACCTGCTTTTGTAGACACTTGGAAACATGTCTCCATTTCTTCAGTGTCAGTTGATCAAAATCCTAGAATTCCCTCACAAACACATCATAGTGGATCTCCCTATATCACATGACTGCAGCAGTTCAAGAAGGCAGCTCACCACCACCTTCTCAAGGGCAACTAGGGACAGGCAATAAATGTTGACCCAGGCAGTGATACCCATTTCCCACAAGTGAATAAAAGAAGTCCTTTTGATTTCCAAGCAGCTTCTTTCCAAGTTCTTTCAGTTCTTTGCTGCAGACATAAGGTAATTCGCACACCATCTGTTCTGTCTTTTAATTACTGGTTCAAGGCAACAACTTATAGCAACTGGTAGGACAAAGTAGTTAGCTATATTCCTTGTTTGATTACTTCAATGCAGAGTGTGATGGAGAAAAAAAACATATTCCCTGTTGCAGTCTGGAGGTTACTCCCTTTTCTAATTCCTTATACACTTTCTGTCCACCTGTCCGGAGACAGTCGTCATGCTGATGATTCCTGGCTTCCATGACTCGTCTCAATTGCACAAAATATTCAGCAATCGGGACTTGGACAAGTCTTGCTTCGCACACACCGTAGTGCCTTGGACCCCTTCTCCCACCACTTAAATAAAGTAACAATGCAAACACAATTTACAATGAGATCCAGTGACTCGTTTTTAACGTGCAGAAACTCCTTCCACAGCCCTTGGTTTAAAGCAGTATCCTATCCTCATTTTCATTTACGATCCAAAATGAAGAATAATGAAAAGATGTGCTCTCTATGCCATTTAGGTTCATGGAGAGGTTGGATGTCAGATATACTCAGGTCCCATTCATGTATTATACCTAGTGTAGTGTAAAACTCTGTTGTCTAACAAAACTATCTTGGTTAAGTAAGCATGAGAGGTATTTACAAACCTCTAAACCTTTCCTATACATGTACCTGTCCAAATGTCCTTTAAATGTAACTGTACCTGCATCTACTTTTTTTTACTATTTTACTTGACCAGAAAGTGAACTTGAATAAAGCATTGATTACTCATTGTATGAGGTATGTCCTCATATCACTTTAAATTTACCAAATACAGGTTTCAATTTGACCCATTCTTTAAATTTTATCTTATGTAACATTACAGATTAACATTTTCATTTCCTTCACTATTTTATATAAACATACAAATTAGCAGCAGAGGAGGCCTACTTTGCCATTTGATAGGATCATAACTGATCTGTTTGGAGAAACTGGGGCTATTTTAGTTTGAGAATGTTTGGATTGAGATTCACCTGACTAACTTGTCCAGGAATTGTGTGTGTTAGGGTTAAGGTTACCTCTAAGGCCAGTTTTCTCTATATATACTTCAAGTGATGGTTTTCTCCCCAGTCCACATTTGGAAAAATCATCCATCTTAAGATAAACCATCTTTTTCTAGCAGGCCTTACTTCTCATCGAATCTCATAGAAACCTACAGAATTCTAACAGGACTAAACAGAGTAGATACAGGATGTTCCTGATGACAAGGAATCCAGAACCAGGAATCAATTTTAAGGATAGGAGTTAGGCCATTTAGGGCTGAGATGAGGAGAAATTTCTTCACCCAGAGAGTGGTGAGCCTATGGAATTCTCTACCACAGAAAGCAGGTGAGGCTAAATCATTGAACGTCCTAAAGAAGATGTTATATATGGAGTTCTTAAGGATAAAAGGATCAAAGGATATGGGAAGAAAGGGTACTGTGGTGGATGATCAGCCATGATCAGACTGAATGGTGGAGCAGGCTCAAAGGGCTGAATGGCCTACTCATGTTCCTATTTTCTAATAACTTTTCTCCCCTGCAGACATCATTCCATTTGTTCGCTAATGGAAATTCTGCACTCTGCATATTCTCAAATACTACTTTCAATATTTGATTGTTCTCCAAAGGATCTATTCATACTGTAACAAGATCAGGTAAGACTGAAAATAAGTTGGGGATGTATTACAATGGCAGAATACTGAAAAGTTTAGCTCATCTTAGCTCATCCATGGCAAAAAAGAAAAATGTATATTCCTTTCCTAACGTAACTTGTCTCTTGAATGAATTCTCATCTCCACTATCCACTCAATCTTGATTGGTCTTTGCATGTAAAGTTGTTTTTGTCTGTCTTCTATTCCAAAATCTTGTTGCACCAATTCTAACTTGCGCTGCTTTGTTCTATTATTCCAGCATACTTTAAAATTTCAGGAAGGGACAGAGAAAAAAAATCTAGGAATGCATCAACTATTGAGACTAGATGCTACAAAAATAACAAAGAGACAAAACTAAACAAAGAGACTGCTGGAGAAACTCAGCAGGTTTGGCAGCATCTGTGGAGGAAGATACCAAAGTTAATGATTTGAGTTTGGTATGACTCTTCTTCAGAACTGAAAGGTGTTGGAAAATAGGTTCTTTTTAATACTTTTTAATAGAGGTAGAGGAGGAGCAAGAGGGCAAATGGTATAGTGGCCCACTGCAAAAGACAAATAGGTTGTTAATGGTGGAGAAAGGAAGAAAAAAAGATGAGAAATGCATGTAAATTGGCGGCACAGTGGCTCAGTGGTCAGCACTGCTACCTCACAGCACCAGGGACCCAGGTTCAATTCCAGCCTTTGGACGACTGTCTGTGTGGAGCTTGCATGTTCTCCCCGTGTCTGCGTGGATTTCCTCCGGGTGCTCCGGTTTCCTCCCACAGTCCAAAGATGTGCAGGGTAGGTGGATTGGCTGTGCTAAATTGCCCATAGTGTCTAGGGATGTTTAGGTTAGGTGGGTTAGTCTTGGGGAATGGGTCTGGTGGGATGCTCTTCAGAGGGGTGGTGTGGACTTGTTGGGCCGAAGGGCCTGTTTCCACACTGTAGGGGTTCTATGATTCTATGATAATTAAGGTGTTAAAGGGAGAGAATTGGTTCTTTCTATCGAGTGCAAAATGAACAAGACCTACACGACACAGTTGTGGGGGAAACTGAGGTAGGGGGCCACAGAATGTAAGAAAAATAGAGGACAAATATAATGCACTCAATTTCTGAAGTTATTGAATTCAACACTGTAGAATACCTAAATGGAAAATGAGATGCTGTTTTTTGAGTTTGCATTGTGCTTATCAGCATAAGGGTAAAGTGGTTTTTTTGAAATGACAAGCAACTTGGAGATCAGGGTCATTCCTACAGACAGAACAGAGCTATTCTAAAAAGCCAAAGTAAAAGAGATCACATTGTGAGCAGCGACTGCAGTAGACTGAATTTAAATAGGTAAAAGCGAAGCGCTGCTTCATCTGAAAGGTATGTTTGAGGCCTTGGACTATGAGAAGGAAGGAGGGGAATGGCTAAGTGTTACACTTTGTGCGATTTCATGGCAAGGTGCCATGGGGGATGAGTTAGTATTTGGAGAGATGGAGGAAAGGACGAAGGGGTCACGGAGGGCATCATCCCTGTGGAATACTGACAGTGGAGGGAAGCTATGTCTGGTGGTGGCATCCTGCTGGAGGTGGAAGAAATGATGGAGGATAACCCTTTGAATGCAGAGGCTGGTGGAGTTGAATGTAAGGACGAGTGGAACCCTCTTGTTTTTGGTAAAAGGGCAAAGGTTCCTTATGTGCTAATGAGGTCAACAGATAACTTCATCCTAAGCTCTTAAAAGAAAGATTGCTAATGAGATAATAGATGGACTGGTGTTAATTTTCCTAGATTCAGGATTCAGGAAAGATTCCATTGGACTGGGAAGTGGTAAATATAACCCATCTATTCAAAAAGGAAGGGAGGCATGGAACTATAGGTCAGTTAGCTTGACGTCTGCCCTGGGAAGGTGTTAGAATCGATCATTAAAGAGATTACAGCTGTACAACTGTGAAAATAAAGTAATTGGGAAAAGTTAGCATGGTTTTGTCAAAACAAAAATCACGTTTAACTAATTTGTTGGAGTTCTTTGAAGGTATAACGTGTGAAATTTAGATGAGCAAGGGCAACTTGATTAGTGGAAAAGATTTTAAATGGTCTTGATAAGGTGGACGGGGAAAGGATGGTTCTTCTTGTGGGTCAGTCCGGGGAGGCACCTTGGAAAAATTAGGGTCACCTTTTCAGGAACCAAGATATCTTATTAATTGAATGAGCAGACTCAAGGGGCCAAATGGTTGACTTCTGCTATTTCGCATGTTTGTATGTTCTCAGGATAAATTGTACAATTTCCTGTGGTTTTGCAGCATAAATCATTTCTCTTCATGTGAAACAACATTGTGGGTCTTTTCTGAACTGTCAGAGTCTCTATGATTTGATATATTTCTTCAAAAATGCCTTGGTAACCAAAACTGAACATGGCATACAAGGGTATTGAGGTTATAGCAAGTTATGTAGTGTTTGATGATAAATTGATCAATGAATAGAGTTAAGTATATTGTTCCCTTCATATCTTGTTACTCTAGAGTAACTTGACATCTTAAGTGTTAGATCTACAACTTACTCTCCTTTGCACTCCATTTTTTGCTTAAGCTATCTTGGTCTGGACATTCATTTAACAATCCTTAGATCAGAAACTTCACAATCACAAAGAGATGGAACTGGAAGCAAAATTGGAAACTTAAGCATCAACTGGGTTCTCTAGAGTTCCTGCCTCCAAGCATTATTGCTGGAGGTGGTGTCAACACAACAATTAGATTAATGGAGGCAAATTAACGAAATTGCCAGGATCTTTCTGATGTCAGACTAACTCCCCTATTCGGTTGGGAGGCTGGCAGCAATCAACCTCTGTCAATGGTTACATGAACATACAGAAGTGTAAAGATACAGTTTCATTCACAACCTTTCCTGTAAAAGGGGTTTTCCCTTCCACAGTTCTATAGGTTGCAGGAATTCTGAATTTTCAAACACTAATTCGGTTTCTGAAGGCACCTTCATTTTAGAGGCCATTGGGTTCCACTGTTGGTCTTGGCAGTTAATACCTCTGTTATGGGCCAATCCTTTGTCCAGTGCCCTGGGCCTTCCAGCTCAGGAACTCACCCACCGTCTTTATTTTGGATGATGAACATCGAAGTTGTCTTTTGGAAGATTCCAACAGTTGGCAATATCTGATCAAGGTCAAGACTTGGAAACAGAGCATTACATTTCACAGAGCACCTTAAGGCTTTGTGGCTCATTAAAACTGCGTTGCAAGCCTTGTTTCTTTCTCCTGTCACATACTCTCTGCTAGGACATACACAATTCATGGCACTCAGATGTTTTAAATTGGGAAAGAAAACAATAAAACATGTTATTCACTTTTATGAATCTATTTATAACAAGAGAAACATTAGTTCGGGCTGCTATTCCTCTGCAAGTATTGATATAGATTACTCTTAAGTCCCATGTAGAATTCAGTTTTATTTACTTGTTGCATAACCATAACATGCTTCTCCTTTGGTTAAAATTGTCCTTAACTGTTTATCCATAGGTCTCAGGATTGCGACATGGAGGAATGAGAAGCTAGTCCTGCTGGTTTACCAATGTAGTTAATACAAACTTGCATTCATTGCCATTTTTCCCCTCAATAGTTTAAGATTGAACAGACAGTCCTAACTAACATGGTCTGTGCAGCTTATCCTCCTTGTTGGCATGTCCCAAAATTTGGTCAGGAAAGTAGAGTGTCTGGTGTAGCATGGCTTGGACGGCACTGCTGTTATTTACATCTGAAATACATAGAGTCAAAAACAGTATGATGAGTTATTTCTTAAATAATTCCTTTAATTTCCTTATCATGCTTTCAGGAAGACAGCCAGTTTAAGAAGGGTACAGTTTCAATAACAGAATAAAACATCTTTTTAACATAATTAGACAGTAAAGATTAAAAGCTGATACCATCTAAATCCCACCCCAAAACTGTAAAGCCACAAATAGATTTCTGGAACCAAAAGTCCCAGAAGCAGAATTTATTAAAAGTGCATAGAATAAGCAAGGCACAATGAGCAATGCGATTAGTTGACCTTTATAAATAATATGAGAAGCTTCGCTTTATAAGGTTCATTGAAATGTTTTGTTGTTGTTAGAGAATAGAATCCTCTCTGGTCTTTTCGTGTTATGTTTAATTCTACTTCATCTTCTTTTATTGTGTAATAAAATACTGTTTTATTATTAAAATCAAATCTGCAGGGTTACTTGCTTGTGTTTCACTGAAAGACCACTTTCTTAAAGCCAAACAAAAAATATGATCTACCAGCTAGGTTTCAGTCTGAGATCTAAACTATCCAGTAATAACATCAGCTGGGAACATAACAGTGTCCTTACTATAGCAAAGTAACTTCAGACACTATTCCTTGCTGCGGTTTAGGTAGGTTGAAGAACTGTCTACAGAGCACCCTGGGTGGTTATGATCTCCTGCCAAGGCTCCTTCTCCCCTCCATCTTCCCTAAATTCGTTCAGCTAATTCTTCTGGCCATGTTTTATTCCAAGGAGGATCCTATTACATCAGGAATGGCTGGACCAAAATGGTTTGTGTGGAAGCTGAGACAAATCCTTCAGCATCTGCCACCTCAGTCCCTATACACATTTTCAACTTTAGAAACCACAAAATGCTTGCATAATTGTAGCATCAGCTGATATAAACCAACCGGAAGCTAACATGGAAGTAGTTGATAATTTCTTTGAATGGTTCTGATTGAGGTCCTCCCTGCTGCTGAACAAGTGATCAAGGCTGTGAGATTAAGAGATTATGGAGACAGTTGTCAAGTGGTAGTCTCACTGAAAATAGCAGTAGTCCAGAGGCCCAGACGAATACTTGATCATGGTAACTTGTGGAACTTAAATTCAATTAATATATCTCTAATATAAACTGGTCTTAATAATGCTAACCATTAGGCAATCATTCCTTCTTGTAAAAATGCATTTGGCTCACTAATGTTCTTTAGGGAAGTTCTGACCCAATTATGACTCCAAGTTCACAGTAATATAGTTGACTCTTAACTACCTTACGAAAAGGCCTAGTAAGTTTCTCAGGATGAGGACAGCTGGGATAGAAAACAAATTCTGGTCTCATCAGTGACACACACATTCCATTAAAGATTTTTAAAATTGAGGTGATGTAAGATTAAAACTGAATTTCAAAATGGTGGCATTAGCATGTAATCAGCATTACACTGATTGTTATGATCTGCCTACTCTGTATACCTCTGGTGGACATGCATAACATCCTCATCAAAAGATGTCCAGCCTAACTCACTGCAAAAATTGTGCGCGCATACTGTGGGCACTGTTTTGGGCTCGAAAAGCAGGAACCACACATCTGAATTTTGCACTTTAAAAAAAGTCATCTACATTTATACTCTCTATTTGGTCACTCAAAATTAAATCAAATTACTTTCTGTAGGGTCAAAACAAGAGAATGATCTTTTGAGCTTAATGGCGCATCAGTCAGCTTTTTGGAAAATCTCCCATGTCTTGATGTAAGTTGACGGCAGCATGCCTGGAATTTTCCAGTAAATTGCCCCACAGCTTGTTTTGCAAGTAGTCTCAGGAGCTGTTACCATATTTACTAAACTTTGCTTGAATTTTCCCAGTTCTCATTTCAAATCAGACAATACCACGTTCCTTACCCAATGCCTAGTTGGGTTTGGTTTTTTTTCAGGCTCCCAATAAACAACATTAATTAGTTTAACATTGACCTTATTTGGGCATTCCTACAACTGACACCTTAAATTTGATCACCATTTTCAGACCCAGAAAAATGATCAGACTTATCCTGCTAGCTAGAAATCCTAACTCTAGAACGGGCATTAAGTTTTAGTTCTTTTAAAGGACAATAAATTGCAATCATTTCATTCAGACCCCTTCATTTCAAGGCAGGAGTCAATTATTTGTCTTTTCCACAACTTGTTTGACCTTTCTATCTATTTCTATTTGCTGCTTAACCCTTTCAGTCTTGTCAACCTTCAATTTGGCTGCTCATGGATTGAAATGCCTTTAAATAAACTAACAATAAACACATGCAGGACAGGGTGTCAAGGAAGAAACAATAGAAGCTTGTCAGAAGTGATTATCACGGCGGATTTTAATGTAAAAAAGACTGGTAAAAAAATCAGATGGCAAAAAGTAATCTAGATGAATTAATTAAATATTTTCAGGACATTTTCTTAAATCAGCATGTTTATGCATCAACCAGACAGCATGCTATACTAGACTGGGTTTCCATCAACAAGATATGATTGATTACTGACTTCATAGTGAATGTACTGCTGGGTAGCAGCAATCATAGTATGTTTGAATTTGACATACTGTTTAAGGGAGAGAAATGTGGGTCCAAGACGACTATTTTGGATTTAAACAAGGACAATTATGGAGGCATGAAAGCAGAGCTAACAAAAGCAAACCGCCAATTTAGGTTAAGGAATAGTCAATACAGATGCAGTGGCAAACATTGGAAGGGAAATTTCAGAAGGTGTAGTATAGATACATTAAACAAAGGAGAAAAGTTCTGAGGGTTGGACCCACCATGCATGGTTAACTAAAAAAGACAAAGACAGTATCAAACTCAAAGAAAAGATATATAATTCTTCAAAGATAGGCAACAGGTCAGTATATTGGACAGAACATGAAAACAAGAGCAAAGATTTACTAAATAATTAATATTGAGTGAAAAATTAGAGTATGAGAGAAAATTATTCAAAACTATAATAATAGGTAGGAAAGTTGCTTCAGATTTTTTTAAAAAAGAAAAAGAGTTAACAAAGCAAGTGTTAGTTCTATAGGAAATGAGCCTGGAGAACTAGCAATAGATGGTGAGGAGATGGCAGACAAATGGACAGATATTGTATGTTGGTCCACACTAGAAAGCACACAAGTAGCATCCTGGAAATAGCTGTAAATCAAGAATTGAATGGGAGAAAACTTAAGAAAATTACAACTGCCAAGGAACTAGTAAAGTAAATTAAAGTAATGAATAACTTGTTGGAACTGTAAGTTGACAAGTCCCCAGGTCCTGGTGGATTTCAAAAGTAGTGAGATAGTTGATGCATTGGTTTAAATTTTCCAAAACTCATGAGATTCAGAGAAGGTTTCTTTAAATTGGACTGTAACTAACGTAACTCAACAGAGTCTTAAAGATATACTACATGGAAACAGACCCTTTGGTCCAACTCGTCCATGCCAACCAGATATCCTAAATAAATCTAATCCCATTTGCCAGCATTTGGCCCTTATCCCTTTAAACCTTTCCTATTCATATAACCATCCGGATGCCTTTTACATGTTGTAATTGTACCAGCCTCCACCACTTCGTCTGGCAGCTTATTCCATATACTCACCACCCTCTGCGTGAAAAAGTTGCCCCTTAGGTCCCTTTTATATCTTTCCCCTCTCACCTCAAGCTCTCTAGTTTTGGACTCCCCCAACACGGGGAAAAGACCTTGCCTATCAACCCTACCCATGCCCCTCATGATTTTGTAAACCTTGATAAGATCACTCCTCAGCCTCTGATGATCCAGGCAAAATAGCTCCAGCCTCTTCAGCTTCTCCCTGTAGCTCAAACGCCCCAAACCTGGCAACATCCTCGTAAATCTTTTCTGAACCCTTTCTAGTTTCACAACAACCTTCCTATAGCAGGGAGACCAGAATTGCACACAGTATTCCAAAAGCGGCCTAACCAATGTCTTGTACAGCTGCAACATTACCTCCCAACTCCTATAGTCAATGCACTGACGAATAAAGGCAAGCATATCAAATGCCTCCTTCACTATCCTATCTACCTGCGACGCTACTTTCAAGGAACTATGAACCTGTTAAAACGTTAAAAGCTGTTATATAAGACATTATAACATGGCAAAGTAGTTTTAAGTAATCAGACAGGGCCAACGTGGTTTTGACAAAGAGAAATCATGTTTAGATAATTTAATGGACTTCTCTAAAGCGCTTTGGATAAAAGGGAAAAAGTGGATTTACTGTAATTAGATTTCCAAACAAATTTGATAAGGTGCTAGATCAAGGGTTATTGCAGAAAATAAAAACTGATGGTGTTAACATATATTCAACATGGACAGATGAATGGCTGGCCAACAGGATGCAGAGAACAGGAGTAAATAAATTTTTTCAGACTAGCAGGTTATAACTAGTGGTGTGTCACAGGGGTTGGTGCTCAGGCCTCAACGGTTTACAATTTATGTAAATGATTTGAATGAAAGCACCAAAGGTGTGGTAGGTAAATTTGCTGATGACACAAAGATACGTTAAGGAACATGAATTGTGAAGAGGACTTAAACAGCTTACAAAGAGCTGTGCATACGTTAAGTGAACGGGCAAAGATCTGGCAAGTGGAGTATATTGTAGGAAAATGTGAAATTGTCCATTTTGGCAGAAACAAATTTTTAAAAATGCACATTATCTAAATGGCAAGAGGTTGCAGAATTCAGATGCAGAGAGATTCAGGAATCCTCCTGCAGGAGTCAAAGAAGGTTTGTTTGTGGGTACAGCAAGTAATCAGGAGAAGTTAATGGAATGGTATGTTTTATTGTCCAGGCTTTTGTATTCATTCTACCTACACAGCACATGGACTACAGTTGTTCAAGAAGGCAGCGCACCACCACCTCCTCAAAAGCAATTAGGGACAGGCAATAAATGGCAAGCCAGTGGTGCTCACATTCCATGTGCAAATTAAAAACAAATTTTGGGAGGAGAATTGAATGCAAGAATAGGGAGGGTAAACTTCAATTAAACAGCACATTGGTGAGACCCATCTAGCACAGAGAGGAGGAAAAATATCACAGAGTTTGGAATTCACTTTCTCCAAAAGGCAGCGGATGCAGAATTCTTAGATATTTTTGAGAGAAAGGTAGATACATTCTTGATTACCAAGGGCTGAATAATTATTGGGAGTATGCCGGAATGGATAGTTGAGATTAAAATTAGATCAACCATGATCTTATTGAATGGTAGTGAAGGCTTGAAGGGCCGAGTATTCATATGTTTGTAAATGCTCTCCAAAGGCTTTCTGAATTTTTTTCCCTCTAATTACGAAATTCACCTTTACTTATTTCCAATTACCATGTCCATGCATGATGTAGGATGTGAAAGCAGTAGAAAGGACACGGAAGAGGGGCACAAAATAAACACCTAGTTTAAACCAGCTTCATTACCTAGATATGCTCATGATTTATGTCTGTACACTTTCTGGAACACGTAACTGGTCTAGCTGATAATACTGATAAGTTGTATCCCTTCTCAGATTGAGACTAAACCGTGAAGCTGGCGAATGCAGAAACATTGGTGGGTTTGAATAAGGTGCTACATCATCCGCCAGATAAACTGAAGAAATTGCCTTTTTGAGCAAAGGTTAAACAGGTTGAGACTCCATACTTTGGATTTTAGAAGAAAGAGAGGTGAGCTCATTGAAACATTTGATAAGAAAAATACACTGTCTGTATTTTGAAGGTTGACCAGGCAAGAGATTGCCTAGTTTAATAATTGAGTTGTACACAGTGATATACAGCAACACTTGGACAGATCACGTCAGGCTTTGACGAACACTGTTTGAAAAGCTAGCCAAAGCTAACCTCATCATGAATGTGGCCAAGAACAAGGTCACTTCATTAGAACATACTCTGAAGCCATGAGATGCCTGGGTTCAGGCAACAATAAACTTTTGTAAACTCCAGACAAAGGAATAATACTGAGATTTTGGTGTATGTATGGCTTCTGCAGGTAATCAGTCCCCAATGTTAGCAATAGTATTGACAAATTTGTTGAAGAAAAACATGACTTCCAAACAATTAGAGTCTTACCAAATGGCATTCAAGAAGTTGAAGGACATTTTGATAAATGAGCCAGTTTTAGTAAATCATTCAATGTGACTAATGGCACCAATGACACAGGGATAGGAACAATGCCGCTAAAGATGAACATCCAGATGTGGAACAACCAGTTAGCTATTTCTCTAAGAAGCTTAATATAAATTGAAGAAATTGCCTGACCATTGAAAGGGAGGACTTAAGCTTGCTGCTGACTTTTCAACAGTTTGAAGCACATGCAACCAATCGTTTGGGGAAGTTACTAGTCTCCAAAGACCACAACCCACTTGCGTTCTTAGAAAAGATCAGAATATAGAACCATAGAGTGTTCCATTAGAGTTTCAGGTTATAACCACTTACAATAAAGATTTTTCTTCTTGCCAAATCCACAAGTAATAGCTAATACTGAGGTTGTTCAATTGCTTGCCGAGCTGGTCTTGTTTTCGTTCAGACGTTTCGTCACCATGCTAGGTAACATCATCAGTAAGGTCTCTGATGAAGCGATGTTCTTCTACTCCACTTGAAACCTATACTGTCCAGTCTGTTACGACGAGTTGTGTCACTTCCGGTTCTGTTCTGTATAGGCTTGTATATGGGGTCCAATTCTATGTTTGTTGATTGCATTATAGGTTGAGAACCATGCCTCTAGGAGTTCCCATGCATGTCTTTGTTTGGCTTGGACTACTATGGCTACGTTGTCCAGTTAAATAGATGGCCTTCATTGACTGACAGTACTGATATTAGTGCTTTGTGTCGTTTTGTTGCTGGCTGATGTTCTTGTGTTCTGATGGCTAATTTCCTTCCTGTCTGTCCGATGTAATGTTTGTGGCAGTCGATGCATGGTATTTTGTAAACTACGTTGGTTCTGCATGTTGTGGGTATAGAGTCTTTAATCCTTGAGAGTGTTTGTTGTAGCATGGCTGTCGGCTTGTGTGCTACCATGATTCCACAGGAATCTCTCAATTTTAAATAGTAGATATGTTCCTGGAGACCTCTACTTACATGGAGCAAGTTATCCAGTCTATATGTATGTAACATCAAGAGATGCATTCACAACCCGAGATTTTTGATCACAATATGTAACAAAAATGCAAACAACACAGGTAAAACAATACAGGGAATACTTCTACATTCCCAGCAGTACAGCAAAGAATTGACAACATGCTAGGAGGGATCAATGTATGTTTCGCTGACCAGTTTATTGATTACCTCCTCCACTGGTGGACAGCTTCTCAGCCCTCTTCTTCTTATACAGCCAATGATCCTTGTCCAGCTGACTGTAGTGCTGGTCAGCACCATCTTTCTCATGGCACCCTGCTTCAACACCATGCTGGAAGTCACAGAGCTCCTCAGCAAGCTTGAAGTGATCCAGACAGTGGTGGTAGTGGTTGAGGTTGGTGAGCCCTGTTCAAGGTCTTAGCTCTGTTCTCCAACTTGGAGATGTGCAAGTCATCTAGCTAACAGTCTGGCCATGTGATGCTCCTCTGTCAGTACCACCAATGCTGTGGAATATGTACAGCCTCCATGATAGATATGGTAGAATGTGTTCTTGGCTGAAAGGTCCCCAGCCTGAAGTCCTATTACGGGCTCAGGGTGAGGAATGATCCCAGGGAAGGGAGGGAGACAAATTATTACAGTACAAGGACAATTACAGCTGATAGAATGTTTCAATGATGGGATGGAATGGAATGAGGCCAAAACCTAAACTGAAAGTTTTAGAGAATGAGGATACAGCAGTAGCAATGTAGACAGATACAAAAACAGTTGTATGTCCTGTTCTGAGCTAGGGTACCTAGGATATCCAAAGAATAAATGGATAGTAATTTATTGACTACTTCATGATAAAACTATTCAATTCAAAATGACTTAAAATGGAGTTTAGGTATCAAAACAAAGATGATTAGAAGGGCTAGTGTGAAGTTTTCAATACGTAGCCATAATTATGGCAACAAATGAAATATTTCATAAACAAACCAGTGGAAAAGCATAATTAAAGAAAGGTGAGCTCAATTAGAACTGACCTAGCCATTTAGTTTTATATAAATAGAACATTAGTTCACAGAACCAATATTAGCTAATATGAAAATTTCAAAATATGGCCTTTTTGACAAGTTAATGCGTGAAAGGATCCTAGGAGCAGCAGTAGCTATTCAGTCCATCGAGCTTGCTTAGCCATTCAATTAGATCGTGGCTAATCATTTACGTCAATGCTATTTTAAAATGTTATTTTCTCTTTCTCCCTCTAACACTGTTTACATTAAAAATATAATTTGAAGGCTCTCAAGGGAAACAACCAGGGGCACAGCTGGGTTCTGAATTTAAAGAGGTAAATGTCAAACAACAAACTTGTTCCCACAGTCAATATTTTTAGATGAAATAGGAATCTCTCACGTTACTGCAATTCTCCCAAATTAGTAAAACATCTAGGGACTGCCTGAAAGAACTACGTGCCCTTAATATAACCCTGTGCCAACCATTTCTGTTCTGAACTCAGTACCTTTTAAAATATACAGTTACAAAACATTTATGAACGTTTTGGATACTGATAAATGTTATTTTCAGCTGAAAGAGAGTCAATTTTGACACTTTAAGTGCTTTTCCAACATAATTCATCTGTCAGTTGCCGAGAAGGGGCTGTGGGGTAATTTTGAACTCTCAGCCTCATTTCCATTGAGCTGGAAAGTGAGGTGTATATCTAACATTCTAGATGCAGGTCGTCTGACTGTTCCCGTCCAAAATCCAGGTTCCCTATCTGAAAGCAAAGTAAATCATTGTTTCTTTGGAAAAGGATTCCAGATTGGTTGTGGCTCAGGTTACGTCAGGGTAAAGCATTTGTAACAATCTTCAACCAGAAATGCTGAGTGGATGATCTACCTTGGCCTCTTCCAGAGGTCTCCAGCATCACCCTTGTCAGCCTTCAGCTAATTCAATTCACTCCACGTGATATCAAGAAACTGTTGAAGGCACTGGATATGTGCCCTGATAACATTCCAGCAATAATATTGAAGAAGTGTGTTCCAGAAGTTGCTGCACTACTAGACGAGCTATTCCAGTCCAACCTGATATCTGCCCAACAATGTGGAAAATTGCCCAGGTATGTCCTGCACACAGAAGTGGGACAAGTCCAATCCCAGTCAGTTTTTGCCCATCAATCTACTCTTGATCATCAGTAAAGTGATGGAAGATGCAATTAACAGTCCCACCAAGTACCATCTGCTTAGCAAAAATATCAAGGGCAACAGCAAGCATTTGACCAAGTGTGGCATCAAAGAATCCTAGCAAAACCCAATGCAGTGGGAATCAGGGGATAATTCTCCCCTATTTGGAGTCAGTCTTATTTGGCACAAAGGAAGACGATAGTGATTGTTGTAAGTCAATCATATCAGCTCCAGTATATCTCTGCATGGTAGTGTCCTAGGCCCAGATATCTTCAACTGCTTTGTCAGTGAGCTTCCCTCTAACAGAAGGTCAGAGATAGAGAAGGTTGCACAATGTTCAACACCATTCATGACTTCCCAGATGCTGAAGCAGTCCATATCCAAATGCAGAAGATCCAACCATCTCCCCTTGACATACAATGGCATTACCATCACTGAATCCCTCTCTATCAACATCCTACAGTTATCACTGATCAGAAGCTGAACCGGGCTAGCCATATAAATACCGTGGTTATAAAAGCAGGTCAGAGACTAGGTTGTAGGAACTGCAGATGCTGGACAATCTGAGATAACAAGGTGTAGAGCTGGATAAACACAGCAGGCCAAGCAGCATCAGAGGAGCAGGAAGGCTAACGTTTTGGGC